>NC_133655.1:209727712-210327712 GCF_009905375.1 Apium graveolens
GTAAAAATGTGGAAGGGACGACCCAAGTGCATTGCTGGTATTAAGTAATATGCATCAGAAAAAGCAAAAATAAATATTTTTCTTGGTGATTTTTCACACTCTATGATTACTGGAGAAATACTCTGATAATAGCATAAATTCTGATAAGCAGTCGTAACTCACTTACAGTGAGAAGCCACTGTAAAATGGAATTTCAAAAGATGCATAAAATAAGCACAACAACAGTTGAGGTGGACTCATGCATGAACTCATTCAAAAGTAGGCCTCAGAATAATGACAGATTTTAAGTAAAGTTCTTAGTTATGCCTTTTTTCTAAGATGTACTGAAGTGAATCAGACTTTACTCTTTGTCTGATATTTTGCTTAATGCACACACTTACACTCCATATGAATGATGAAAATTACTGTGGCGTTCAATGTTGTTTTAGATGAACCGTATATGTGTTAAATTGCATAAATTCTGAGGACAAGTTCTAATGGAAGTTTAATGATTAAGTTCTAAAGAATCAACATCAGAATTTGTGTGAAGAATTACGGAGATAGGCATTCACTTTTTGAGTTAAGGAATCATGTTCTGATGACTGTTAAGTTCTAATATAAGTCTAAGTGCTGATATAAAATTCTGATTCTTTACTTGACTTATTTGTGGTTAAAATCTGCAACAGTCTTATTTTAATTCAGAATATGTTTGGGTAGAATAATAACAGTCAATATAATTAGGGTTAGTGGAACACGTACATGCACAGTAATTTTTACTTGTTTCTTGTGCTCATTAAACCCTGTTTTACACTTCCAATGACTATTTTTCTTCTTCCCGGTCTAGGGAGACGAGGTAGAATTATTTCTACCGCTCCACATTAAATTATCCTCGCATCTCCTGGCATTCTATTGCCTATATAAACCATCACCTCACATCAGCCCACACATCATTTCTTTTCTCACATACTCACTCTCTTTTCCTTCATACCAACACAATCATGGTTAACTACAATATGTTTTTAAACTATAAGACCTTCAACATGGAGTTGAGCTGTGAGGACTGGCAGCAGGAATGGCACGTAACTGTCATTCCTGATGAGATTTGGGACTCGGTTCCCCGGGAGGTTCTCACACACCTCCTGTTCTTTTACATGGACTACTATCGCCATCTGGAGCGATTGGAGGAAGAAAGGCTGGAAGCTCTCCGCCAATAAGAGCGAATCATTCGACTCGCTATTCTTTTTGTAGAGAGTCGGAAGAAGAAATAATTTGTTTTCTTCTTCCTGTTTTTCTTCATCGTCAGCTTTTTCCGGCTTTTTAGCCAAGGACAAAAGCTGTTGATGTCAGGTTTAGAAGCTTAGGACAGTCTTGTAATGTTCTGATGTAATTTCAATTTCATGGATGTATTCTCTTAATATATTAATGGAATTTCTTATTTTTGCAAGATTTTGTCTCTGCGATGTATCAAATTCTACTGCATTTTTAAATCCTGATATATCCATATTCTGATGACCATTTTAATTGCTGATATAAATTAAGTTCTGATTCTGAAATGTCGGTACTTGTTTACTTGATTTATTTTTTGGTCATTCTCACACTTTATATTTTTTCCAGAAAATGGGTTTTGCAGTAAAAATGATTAAAAAAAAGTGGGAACAGTTTAAATTTTGAATTAAAACTGACTTATCTCAATTAATGGGATTACTTGGTAAGTGGAACGGTTTTTTTTCCTTGAAAAACTGCATGTGATAAGTAATGATTACAGTTTTCCCGTGCCCATTAACTATTCATCATTGCTGCATGTCTGATAGGTGTCAAACGGTTATTTTTTTTACCATGTATAAGTAAGAGAGAGAGAGAAGATGATATAATCTTTTATTTACTTTTACACTTTATCTCTCTTTCTTTCCTTTTACTCTCTCTCATCTCCTGACGTTGGTTTTCATACAGACACTTTATCAAACACCTTACAGGTAACCTTAATTCTCAATTTTTCTCATGGCACCTAAGGATTTGATCATAGATGGAGCCAAGTTCGTTCCCAACAACTATGCTGCAATCTTAAACCATGATGAAGCTCCATCTGAGTTGCATTTTGTGCACGATCTTCTTGCACACAGTGAAATTGGGTATGCATTGACCCAGCCTTCAGTCTTTTCAAGCCAACAAGTTCTGACGTTTTGGCGGACTGGGCATTTTGATAATGGTGGTGCAACTGGTACTCCCAGCATTATTTTTGAAGTCAATGATGATGAGCATGTGGTAACTCCTGGAACAGTTCGCAAGGCTTTACATTTACCAGAAGTCTGCATTTTCTCAACACCGGAGGAACCAGTTCTACAGCAGCTCATGGCCAATTTGGGGTATGAGCAGAGTTTGGCTAAGCTTGGACAGTTGAAACGAGCGTATATCAGAAAGGAATGGAGCTTTTTCTTCGACTGCATCACTAAAGCCTTCGGGAATAAGTATTCCAACTTTGATGCCATTCAAATAATGAGTCAGCACATCGGGTATGCTATTATTAACCAAACTCATTTTGATTTTGCAAGTGTTGTGCTAGGTTTTATAGGGGATAGGATGATATAGGATAGGAATGTTGTCTACTTTTCTAGATTATGTCAGCTTATATATAATTTATGTTGTGCTGATGAACCCCAACCTACCACTGACTTATTTCCACCCTTTAAACTTGCAAAACGGGCTTTTAATGACTTGGTAAATTCTGACCTTAAGAAAACGGTGGTTAGACCTTTACAGATTCCTCAGTCTGTAAAACAGATCCTGGTAAATGCTGATCCTCAAACCTATAGATCTGTTTATCCTGATGTTCAACCTACCACCACATCCCAAACACCACACCAACCATCAGACCATACTACACATACATCTATACCTCAACCCTCTCTCAGAACATATCTCAAAACTTATCTCACACATTCACAGACAGCTCAACCTTCATCCTCAGGACCTACTGTGAAGCCTTCATCTTCCAAGCCCAAGAGGACAAAGACTGTTCCTCAGACACCACAAAAGAGAAGGAGGATTGTTCTGAGAGATGAGTCAGACAGTGAGGAACAGGTTTCTGTATCAGAACCTGTTGTTAAAGAAGCTGAGAAGGTCCCTTCTCAGAAGGATTCTGGAATTGGGGGATCTGAGCTTCTCAAAAGGCTTAGAAGAATGACTTCTGCTGAACCTCCCAAGGAATCCCCACCTTCAAAGAGATACAAGAAACAGAGAGCTAAAAGGCCAGCTTCAGATGATGAGGAAGCAGCAGCTAAGGAAGGAGATCAGGAATCTCTGATCTCAAAAGAACCAGAATTTGCTGAAGCTACTGCATCTCCCTCTTCATTGTCCCCAACTCAGGAAGCTGCTACAGATAAGGCAAAAACACCATCTGTGTCTCCTGTACATGAAAATGTATCTCCTGTAGACCCAGGCACAAGTGCTGAAATTGATATTCACCACCTGGTTGTGCCTGAGGTTCTCTACTTAGAAGCTCCAACAATAATTAATCCATCAACAACACATTTTCCTGATGTTACTCAAACTCTAGAATTGTCTACAACACCTTCTCTGCATCTAGATGTTGATGATCAGAATATAGGTGAGCATCAGGATATGGCTGTTGATCAGAACTTGGAAACAGATCAGCACTTAGAGGATGATGTTGAAGCCTCAATTGCTTCTCATACTGTTGTTTTATCAGAAGATGCTGATTCTGTCAGTTCTGATGCTTCAAATGCTGATGATACTGGTGATGCTGCTATTAATGCAGATGCTGATGAAGCTGGTCCTTCAGGACATGCATCTCAATAAACTGTTCATAAATCTGAACTAGTTAAGAAGTTTGTTACAAGAGCAGCACCAGTACCTTGGAGTGAAACTCCTAGAGGACAGGAGTGCACTAAGGAATGGAACTCAGTTACCTTTGTTCCATCTGAAAAAATTCTTGCTGAGCACTTGGAAAAAGCTGATGAGATGTTAATTAATGATGATTTCAAGACACAGTTTCGAGTCACTGCATTGAGTACTAGACATCTGCAAGGTCTCCATTCAACAACTCATACAGAGTTACATAAAATTAAGGAAAAATTGCTCAAGCAAGAAACGACTCAGAAAATTGATAAGAAAAAATTCTTCTAACCTACCTTTGACAGAATTGCTTACATTGAGAAGACCCAAGAGAAGCAACAGTCTCAGATTGATGATATTTTGAAAAATCAAGCTTCTCAGCAATCTCAACTTGATGAAATCCAAGCCTCAGTGGAATTGCTTGTCTCTCTTCTCTTACCTGCTGATGCCAAAAAGGGGGAGAAGGTAATTATGTCCAAATGCAAAACTGTTAAGACACTGAAGGGGAAGGATGATGAAAAAGATGACCAGGGAAACTTTGGAATGGGTGGAGGTCATGGTCAAGGTAGAAGTTTCTCATCAAGAAGAGCTGAAATTATAAGTCAAATGACAAGTTCTGATGCTGGAAAAAGAATTACTTCTGCTACTGGTAAAAGGATAAGTTCTGATGAACTTTTGGATCTTGATGAAGAAATATCAAGACAGTTATTTCTGAAAGAAAATCCAGGAATGGACTTGGAAAGTCTGATGGAAGAAGAAGCTAGACTTAAGTCAGAAAAAGTCAATTCTAAATCTGGAGCTTCTGTTGGCAAAAAGAAACTTCCAAAGGCCAAAGGCATTGTGATAAAAGAAAGAAAAAATTCTGAAGCAACCAAGGGTAAATCACAATTGCAGATAGATACAAGGTCCAAGGGCAAAGAGAAATTTGGTGAACCTATCAAGGTTTATGTGCCTCCTGTGGATGAAGAAATTATTGTTGAAGATGCTGATCTTGCTCTGACTTCAAGAAAAATTTCTAAGACAACCTCTGACATGGCTCAAGTTATTCAGAGTAAAGATATAGTTAGTTCTGATATCTCAAAGAAGTAAGTAACCTCTGACATACTTCAAGTTAACTTGATATCAGAAGATAAATCAAAGGAAACCTCTGACATTGCTCATGTTAAACTCTCAAAGTTACTCCTACCAGGATTCACCAAATTCAAACAGACTCAACCTTTGAAGACTACTGCAAGTGGTTTTGAAGCAAGAGTGGTTACTGGAAAGGAAGCAATAGATAAATCTGGATTGGGTAGTGCTGATGAAAGAAGAATACAGAACACAACCAATGATCCAACTTCCTTAAGTGAACCAGGTATTGGAGCAACTCCTGAAAGATTGAATCAACTAGAATCTGTACAGATGGTTTACCATACCTACTTGAGAGAACACATCTTGTTGTACTTCATGACAGATGGTAGGGTTTATCATATAAGGGAAAATGCCATTCCACTGAAGTATTTTGAAGAATTGGAACATGTATTATTCTTAATTCAAGTGAATGACAAAATAACAGAAAGTATTGCAAACTATTTGAAGAGTCAAATTCAGAGACAGAAAAGGATTTATTCTGTTAAGTCTGACAACATATATCTTCCAAAGTACAGAGATCACAAGGGTGATATTGTTGAGATGAAGCCTAACTCTGCTAAGATTATAACTACCTTTCTGGGTTACAAGGATGTGGAATTCAATCTTGAGTCTGACAAGGCATATTTGATCAGACTGGATCAGGACATAAGGAAAGCTAAAATTAATGATCTTAGGGCTGCAATCTTTCAAACTGGTGAAGATTCTGCAGAACTTAAAGATGCTAAAAGGAGGATGATTGATGAACTCAGATATGCTGAGAGATGTTTGTTAAAGAACTATCTCAGAATAACTCCTGACATCATAGAGATCAGAAAGTGAAGCCAAGTCAAGATCTACAACTGCTCAAATTCTGATATGAATACAGACTGAAGTTGTTATCAGATTTAAAGTTGGTAAAGCTTTAAGGACTGTAAGTTGTAGTTATCTAGTCAAATTCTCATGCATTTATACTTAATGTTTTTGACATCATCAAATATCTATTAAACTTGTATATTATGCTAATTTATAAGTTGGGGAGAGTTTTTAATAAATTATCAAGCGAGAGACATACCAGAGCACAAGGAGAGCCGTAAGAAGATCGTTTTTAGCACAATTCAACGAAGGCGAAGAAGATCTTGTTTTTACTTGTGAATCTTTATTTTAAGTTGTATTTGCATGTAGTTTTCTTACTTGTGAACCTTTACTCTTGTTTGTACTTGGTTTTATTTAGTCGTTATAAAGACTACGTTTGTTATATCATGCTTTCATCGGAACCCACGTTGATGATGAGTCCAATCATGGGCTAATCGTTATTGTGGGGTTCTAGCAGATTTATTTATGGATTTCATTAGTTAAATTATTTTGATACCTTGGTATGTGGTGATTGATTGATATCCTAGTATTGGTTGTGCGTATTCGTCTTATGAGCGTCGCGAACTTATAAGATAGTGTGTTAATTCTTAATGAAGCGACAGTGAATTTAAGGATTTAGAACTTGCAATGCTAGCATAGGTTCATGTGTTATTGTTATGCATGATTCGTAGGTAATTTTACCCATCTTACTTGCCATGTGTAATCAAGATAGATAACTTGTGCTTAAACCGTTATGTTGTCAAATTCTATAGACATATAGGGTCTCAATATAATTGGTGTATATTCAGCTTCTATCTCTTTTGTGGATGTCTGGTAGTATGGTACTCGTGCAACAAAAGTTGGCGTTTGTCAGTTTCGTGTTGTCTGATTAGTGTCATCACCATTGAATGCTAAGGTTGAGAACAATAAGGCTATTGAATGAAGAATTTAATGAAGTTAGACTCCCACGTTTGTCATATATATTAATTCAGTCAATCTTAATTTCATAGTTATAATAGTTAGCGTAATTATTAGTTATAAACAACCTCAATTTGTTATCGTCTTAGCATTGAATAATAATCATACATTATTGTTTAAGTGCGTGAATTAATTAGTTAACCAATACAGTCTATGTGGGAACGAACTAGAAAAGATTATATACTACTTGTGAACTCGTATACTTGCGTGTAATATTAGCGCGTGTTTAGCGACTAACAATAACCCCAAAGCCTCATATCGAGGACAACCCGCCGAATACGGAGACAGGGCTCCCAAAGCACACACTAGATATTTACGACCGTTCCCCTACGAGGATAACCCGCAAGATCACAGAATGACGCCTTCGACATATTTTCTGGGACGAAGGGCTCCCTGAGGGCCCTTTTCCTTCACGGAGCTCGCTCTGTGAAGGGTTGGAGCTCTCCGGAGTCCTCCGTCATGCCTAGGGTGTGCCCTAAGCATGAAGAGGTCCTTTGGGGGCTCATCTTCCTTCCTTGTCACCTTACTTATGATGCGGAGCGGCCACCTCATGCGGCCATAGAGCACGGGAAGCTATAGGATAATATAGGGAACTTTTTGCACTTACCTCAATGTAGAGTTGTTCACGAACCGAACCGAGCCCAGTTTTGATCGAACCGAGCCGAGCCTTAATTTTTTTCTGATGAACCGAGCCGAGCTTTCTTAACAAATAAAAAATTGTGTTTGAGTTCGAGCTCGTTAACTAGCGAGCCGAACCCGAGCTTTTATCAAACACAATCGAGCCGAGTCGAACCGAGTCGAACACGATCTGATCACGAGCTTTCTCCATCAAACGAGTCGAGTCGAGCCGGGCAGAGCCGAGCCGGGCTGAAGTAAAAAATTCTGGTCAAACCACTGGTTGACTGTTAAAATAAAAACCAAATGTATTTATTTTTTTATAAAAATTTTATCATATCACTAAATTATATAGATCTTAAAATCTGTACGGTTGGATCATTCATAAATATTTTTAAATAAATCGAAACATCAGTAAGAGACTAAACACCAGTTAAGTATTTGTCAAACTACAGGTTGATTGTTAAAATAACAAACAATATAAATTTATTTTTTATAAAAAAATTGTCATATCACTAAAATATATAAATCTTGACATTCGTACAGTTGGATCATTTATAAATATTTTTCAAAAAATTGAAATATCAATATGAGACCAAACACTAATAGCAAACCAAATACATTTAATATTTCTAATCTTTTTTATTATATCACTAAAAGATATAGATCATGACATTCGTACGGTTGAATCATTCATAAATATTTTTAAAAAAAATTCAAAACATCAATACGAGACTAAACACTAGTAAGAAGTACTTGTCAAACTACAGGTTGATTGCTAAAATAACCAACAAAATAAATTTATTTTTTACGAAAATTTTGGCATATCACTAAAATATATAGATCTTGGCATCCGTACGGTTGGATCATTCATAATTTTTTTTTAAAAAAAAATCAAAATATCAATATGGGACTAAACACTAGTAAGAAATATTGGTCAAACTACTGGTTATTAGTTAAAATAGCAAATTAGATACATTTATTTTTTAAAAAAGTTTTATTATATCACTAAAACAGAGGTTTTGACATTCGTACAGTTGGATCGTTCATAATATATTTTTTTTAAATCGAAACATCAATATGGGACAGAATACTAGTTAAAAACACTATTCAAACCATTGGTTGATTGTTAAAATAACAAATAAAATATATTTATTTTTCTTAAAATTATGTCTTATCACTAAAATATATAAATCTTAACATCTGTACGGTTGGATAATTTATAAATATTTTAAAAAAAATCGAAACTTCAATATAGGAATAAACACTAGTAAAAAGTACTTGTCAAATTAGCGGTGAAGTAGCAAACCAAGTATGTTCAGTTTTTCTAAAAAAATTATTATGTCACTCAAATATAGAGATCTTGACATCTGTATTGTTGGGTCATTCATAAATAGTTTTAAAGAAAATCCAAACACCAATATGAGAATAAATACTAATTATAAGTAGTAGTCAAATCACTTGTTAATTATTAAAATATCAAACTAAATAAATTTATTTTTATCTGAAACTTTTTTCAGATTACTAAAATTAATATCTTGACATTCACACGGTTCAATAATTGAGAAATATTTATAAAAAATCTGAATAATATTCATAATAATCCAATATATAAAAATTAAAATATCTTTTTATTGAATTTTTTTCGAGCCGAATCGAGACGAACCCGAACTGTGTTGAGCCAAGCCGAGCTCGAGTTCAAGCCCGAGCTCTTAACGAACCGAGCCGAATTGAGTCTTAACAAGACGAGATCAAGTTTATTCGCGAACAGCTCGGTTTGCGAGTAACTTTACCTCAATGTGCTGCTTTGAATGTAATAACTAAATTATGAATCTTTGATTTCTTTTTTTTTCTAAATTAAAATGTAGTATATCTTATATTTTAATCCAAAAAAAATTGAAATATACAAATTCTAACTATGTTTTTAATCTTTTAAAAATATGTGAAAAAAGTTCAAATGTTTTATATAATAATTCTAACGGAGTATATTGTATTTTATTATTCTTTTTAAAATATTACTTGCTGAACTCTCAAAGGACGTGCTCATAAGTTAGAAACGGACTCACTTAGAGCGCGGGGAGAGCCCATTTCTTACTTTTTTGTGCTAGATAAGTGAGCCATCTATGTAAAATTTGGACTTGGCCCAATTAATCCAACCATGAATTCCCCGGTACATTTTTACCGCATGCACTTCATTTATTAAATCACATTTTCAGCACATACTTCAAAAGTTTGGGTAAACAAAACACTTGGAAAAAATTACAATAATAGAGTCCAGCTCTCCGGGCCCCAACTAATTTCAACACAGATTTGACGAAACGCATCATAATTTTCTGCGTTGGATAGCAACTCTAAGAGCCTCCTTATGCACTCTTTTTAGTTAAAATTTGAGAAGAATTAAACAAAAAACACCTCCAACAGCCTCCTTTACCTCCCTGGAATGTTAGGATCTGTAAATCTTTCCTCATTAGTGAGGAGCATCTTTTGTCTCCTCTTCTCATTTTATATTAACATATATTGAAAGCAGTGAAGTACAATCAAGAACCTGAATCATGTTTTATTCATATTTAATGAAAAAATAGACAAAAAAGATTGATAGAGAAGAAAACCTAGGAGGCTTGTTGGACTGCAAGAAAAATATGGATGTTAAATAACTAAGAGGCTATATAATAATATATTTTATGAGGAGAATGATAAGCAACTCTTGGAGTTGCTCTTAGTACCTCACATGATAACGATTTTTACGACATTAACGAGGAGTTGTTATATAAAAAAGTTTGTAAAAATACAAAGTTACGTAAATATAATTAAAAAATATGTTTGCTTTAAATGTTACTCCCTCTATCCAACCATTTCTTTACGATTTCATTTTTTAGATGTTGAATCCAATTCTTTACATTTCAAAATTTACTAAAAATAGTCAATGGGTTCCACCACTTTCTCACTTTTCATCCTTTTTTATACTACTTGTATTTCACTATCTCTCTTTTATATATTAAAAATTAATGGGTCCCACCTAGGGCTGTCAATGGATCGGATATCCGGTCTGATCCGATCCGAGAGCTAATGGAGCGGATATGGATCATTTAAAATAAAATCCAATCCGAAAAAAATCCTATCTGAAATACATAGGATATGGATTTAATAAGATCTGGTCTGTAAATAATCCGATCTGAATATATATATATATATATATATATATATATATATATTTACATTATTAAATTAAGTTATTATGAAAATATTTCATAATTATAGCTAAATTAAGCTAATCTTAAAAATTCTTTTATTATTATTACATTCAATTTCGTTGTTCCTCATTCTGGATAAGGATTACTTTTCCGTTTCCGGTGACAATAGTTTAATGAAGTCCCTCTATGTACATTTCATCATTAACATTATTTGAAATTCATTATTAACATTATTTGAAAAGTCTGTCAATGGCTTGTTTCTCTTGTATCATGAAATGAACAACTCTGTTTATTTTCTATTTTTGCAGAAATTATTTGCCAATCTCTAATTTGCTTGTTTCCTCCTAAGGTTGAACAATTAAAATCACGGACCCGTATTTAAGTGATGTCATTCCTTACATTTTAACATACCTGAATTCGTTAAGTGTTCATAATATTTTTTATACTACTGCAATGTTTCTAAGTTTGCAGAATGAGTTACAAATTCGTAATATGTGAACTGTTGTATTTTTTTTATTAAACTTTATATTTTCATTTTGTGAATCGTTATTATTAGTGATTTCAACATATTATAAATTCAGTTTTTTCTCAATATAACAGAACGGAATTTCGATCCGAAAATTCAAAAATTCTACGGATCGGGATATGTATCATGCTTTAAAAATCCGGCTATGATCCGATCTGAATTCGAATATGGTAAAAATAAAATGGATCAGGATATAGATCAAGAGCGATCCGATCCAAATCCGATCTATGAACAACCCTAGTCCCATCACTTCACCCACTTTTTTCCCCACTATTTTATACATATTTCCTATATTTCTTAACGTATGTGACAAAACCAAGTGTAAAAAATTGTACGGGATGGATGGAGTACTGAACAGAAATCTAGATCTGCCCATGTTCACTTTCAATTTAAGAATTGATCGCTTAAATGTATGTATTACTATACTTGATGTTTTTCCATGACATATTTGAGTTGGAATTTTAAATTATTAATTAATCTAACATCAATTAATTATGGAAATATAAGTTACATTTTAAATTATCAATCTAACATCAATTAATTATGGAAAGAATAAAATGTGGATGATATTCATGGACACATGCCACGAGCCCACAAGGGCGCACCTAACCCACCCTCATTGTTTCCCACTAAACAAAGTACTAATAATATATCATCACCAACACAAAAATATACCAGTACATATGCATCATTACTTTGAACTTTACCTTCTCTTTTGTACTGGCGGGGAAATTAGACTGGTTTCTCATTATTCATGAATTTGAAACATAGTAGAATTATTTTCAGAGCATTTTTGTTATTTCTAGATTAAAAAAATAGTGAAAAGATAAAATTGTCCATGCATATATATATATATATAATATATAGTCAACTCTTGAAAAAAAATTAATACAATGATAATTTAGACTTTTCTAGTTTTGTTGTTGTGGAAATAATATAAAAGTTCCGAAAATAACATTTCCTTCAAATATACTCAAATATTATGAAACATATTCTTGATAAAAAGAAAAACTTATGCGGAATTGAGGCCCCGTATGGGATTTCTTAAAAAATGTAACTTATGACTTAAAGTCGGAAAATGTCTTATAAATGATATGAATATCATAACTTATAAGTTATTTAGGCGTTTGTATAATTTTACTTATAACTTATATATTAGTTGTTGAAGTTTTTGGTAAACTTATTAGTATAAATTTTCTTTAAAAAAATCATGTTTTTTTACGGAAGTACCAAATTTTAGTACTACTATTTTTAGAATTTTTTGTGTAATTAATCTCAACTAACACAAATTAACTTCCACTCTTCGTAAACTTTGTTCCACTTCAATTTTTATTTGTTAGTGTACATCCAATCGTCGATTTACGTTTAACAAATCATATGAGTAAAATTTAACATGTTAGATTTATATAAGTAAATAACTAGGTGCATAACTAGAATTATAATGTGAAATTTCTGAATTACACCTAATTTCAATTTTTTTAATTACATATTTAATAACAATTATTTATTATATTTCGATTTGTATTTTGTACGAATTATGAGCTTCAATTTTATGCAAATAATAACTACATATTATTTTTTTAATTTCGAATCCGTATTTTACACATATTACCAACTAATAAATGTTAACAAGTAATTTAGTGGTTTGGATAAGTGTTAATTTATAAGTTATTGAATATTTTTTACGAGAAAAACATAAAAATATATATATTTGAATTTAACAAAATTTTATCAATGCGTTATTTAAAAAAAAATCAAAATCATTTATAATGTATCAAGCGTCCCTGAAAACTCTTATTTATACTTTAAACTTTGGATCTTGAGATTTCAATCCGGTTAACGGGAATGAAAATGAGGTTTCAATACATTTTCATTCCCGTTAACTTGGTTGGAATCCCATAATCCAAATATTGTATTAAAATCTCATTCTCATCCCCGTTAACCGGTTGGAACATCACTTAAAATAGACAATAAGTCGGAATGAAAATGAAAATGGGAGGCTCGCTTCACTTTCATCGTATAGCCAAATATGATCATTTTAATCACTATTTCATATTTACCCAAATACTCCTTGCAAAGTAAAAACAGCTTTTGCCTCGTATAAGTGTCAAATTTGAGCTCCCAAACAGACACTGAGTTCATCATCATAAAAGCGAGGATTACACTAGTTTTTCTTATCTATCTGTTCTACTTGTAGGTTCTAGCGAGGCTGCATAACTATTGCCTCTTCCTAATAAATTTAGAGAAACAAAAATCCATAGTTTTTCGTTAAATTCAATGACTGACAAGATTTACTATCGTATGTATTTTACTGCTGGTTTATATACTCTTTAAATATAAGTATTACATTGAATCTAAAGTATGGTGGTGTTTCTCGTTCTGGACACGTGTTCTTCCATTTTCTACACGTGTTCTTTCATTTTCTACGTGTCATTCATTCGCATCTATGCAATGTGCTCGTATATATGTTGACGTATGTCTATCTTTTTGAGGACCCTTTAGTCTTATAAACGCGTAATTACTTATTTGTCTACTCAATTTATAAGTTGATAAGTTAAAGGTTAGTAACGATGTAATTTCTCAACTTATTTTGATTTTTTATTTTTTATTAATTTTAGTTTTTAAATATATATTTTTAAATGTTAAATTAATTTAAAAATTATGAATTAAGATAATCATATTTAAAAATTATTTATTTTAATTCTTTTAAGTTTAAAATTTTTTCTGACTTATAAGTAAAATTAACTAAATACTTACATAATTTATAAGTATTCATTTACTTATCACTTTTAAGGCACTTATTAATTTTAAATTATAAGTTACTTATTTTAAGATTTGTCAAACGGTCCCTTAGTCTCTGCTTGCTTTTGATTACTGCCTGTCAAAATATCTTAATTACTACGATTAATTAAATAGCACTCTTTTGGTACTAGCTTAAATCCCGTGCAATTCACAGGTTCCATTAATATTTAATTTTTTTATTTATTCAGTCATATTATAATATTAAAATATTTATATAAATAATAAATATATAATAATTATAAATTTATAAAAAAATAATAGGATAACATGTTATCGTAGTTTAATAAGATAAATAGACTATGTGTAGTATTTTAAAAATTTAGTAGTTTAGCGGTTATATAACACTATTTATTTATTTTTTAATAATAGGATTAGTTGTTGTCGGAATTTAAGTAGAATAAGTACACTATATCTAATAGTTTAGCGTATATATAACACAATTTGTTGATTTATTTATTTAATAACAAAATTGAAGGGATAATCGTTGAACCAAATTATACTCTATTCCGGTTATTATAATATAGTATAAAAATTAATTACACCTACTTACCTCCACTATTTTCTTCCACTATATTAATATTTTATATTAAATTATATTTGACCCCATCATTTTACCCACTTTTTTTTTTCGTAATATTTCATTTTTTCTTATTCTCGTACCAAAATCAAACGTAGGTGGCTAGGAAAATGATTTGATGCTTCTCTCGCTAATATGGGTGATGACACTTAATATCATGATTTGGGATGAAAGAGCAAAAAATTCACAAGCGCGGTAAAATGACCTTTTTATCATTCGAAAATGTATTTATATATGCATTTTTTAAAAACGCAATTATATTATGCGTTTTTATTGATTTTAAATTATTTTATGAAAGCAGAAAAAATAAAATAAAAATAATTTTCTGAAAATCCATGTTAAAGATGCGTTTATATTATAAACGTCGCCGTTAGACGCGTTTTCAGTTGCTAAACATATAAAGAAAATGCGTTGCTCAAACAAATGAGACCTGTTTACTTGGTCCAATAAGAAAAATAACAATTTTGTAAAATAAACGCATTTTTTATTGCGTTCTTGTGTGATATTAAGGACTATTTTTTTCAATTATGATATTTATTTTGACGTATTTGGTGTCAAATTATGAGATTAAGGTATATCTGATAATAATAAATACAAAAAGACATCTTTTATTGAGTCGGTGGGGTTCAGCAGTACAAAGACTCTGAGCCATAAAAACTCCCAAGTTTATCTTTCAAAGAAAATAGTTTTTATTTTAATATTATCTTCAAGTAAAGGCAAATTGTATCTTATAAATTACCGTGGTCCATGAATATGAACTATATTAGGCCAAAGGTCCAAATTTGGACCGATTTCGCTCCAAATTCACCCAAAAGTGGCCTAAATCTCGGTCCAAATTTGGATCGATGAATAATACCGGCCTAAATTTAGGCCGACACTATTTATCGGTCCAAATTTGGACCGAGATTAAAATAATAGTTTTTAATGTATTTTTTTTAGTTTATTACATAAAATTTTGATTTCGGGTATTTATAAATGCAATTAACCGATATTTGGATATTATTATTATTTATTTAGATAATAATTTAAATCACAAAATATTTAAACGTAATTAAATAAATATCATTGCATTTCTTGAATTCAAATTACGAATACATTTAAATATTAAAATAATGATTATAATACATAAAACTTAATTTGAAACACAACATAAATGCGATAAGAACTAAATTATTAATTTAGTCCGACAAATTAAATCGACTTCCTCCAAGATAGTCAAAATATTGTTCGTGACTATTTAGGTTGTTTTGAGATTCTTGACCTTCATATTCAGATCATCGACTTTGAGATGAAGAACGTTTGTGGGAAGAATATACTAATTCTGAGAATTAGTATTAGTTAACGATGTTTTAGATTTAATTAATATTTATACTTTTCTTATTTGAATGTAATATTTTATTAACGGTTTTATTATAAAAATTATAACTAAATGTATTTACTATTTTTCATATATATTTGAAGTTTAATTAGAATTCTATTATTCATTTATTAATAATTTTAAAATAAAACAAGTAATTAATAATAATAATAATAAAATATAAAAATAATATCTTACCTCATACAAAAATAATATATTTATTATTATAAGACCTTAAAATAAGTAAATAAACATTTTGAGATTTGGACCGAAATTTAGACCAAACTGTTGGAGTTGGAGAGGGGTTCGGTCCAAATTTGGACCGAGGTTCGGTCCAAATTTGGACTTTGAACCGAACTCTTGGAGTTGCCCTTATAGACATCATGACACGAGTGATAATCTAGATTCCAGAGGGCTTTTATGATCATAGAGAATAATTATTTAAAAATATAAAATAAATAATTTATTTAATTTTTTATTATATATAATTACGTATTTAAAACAAAATTGTACAATTTTTTTATTTAAAAAAATATTGAAATTTGATAAAATAGTATAAAATGATTCTATACAAATAATCACAGTAAAATCACACTTATCCAAAATTATTTTACAGTATATTCAAATTTAAAATCAATTTTCTTCAAATTTCAATTATTAAATTTGTTATCATATTTAAATATAAAATTATTTTATATTAGCAATGAATTTGATAAAATTTGATTTTCTACAATTTTTTATATAAGATGTTATTTCTTAAAGAAAGACCATCATAATATAACTTATGTAATACTAATACATGATAATATCAAAAATATAATTATTGTTATCTTTAAAAATCTAAGATCCCGATAGTGGCAATAACTTTTTCAAATTATCTATCCCATATAATTTTTTGGCTATAAGTGAGGACTAAACTTTTTTTTGAATGCAGATGTTATGTTATTTATACGTGAATAATTAGAAAACAATTTGTTAATGATGTATTGTTAATAAAATAACATAATTTTGATTTAATTTTTCGATTACAAGTGATCCCGGTTGTAAACAGGAGTCGGGTAAAATAATTAGAAAATAATCGCTAAAGATGTGTTGTTAATAATACAGCATAATTTATGCTTTTTAACACCAAATATGTTATTTTAACTGGTATACAAATAATCAAATCAATATTTCTAATTGGTTTAAAATTCACGGGATAAGTGGGGATGTACGATATTAAATTCTTGCAGCCAAGCCCTACCAACAAATATCTAGACCATTAAAGTGGTAGAAATTGTAAGAGACTCTAAATGTACTATATTCATTATGCAATACTATACAAACTAATAGTTGGTAGGTAAGTCTAGATATATAAATAGGGGAAGATGTCAAATGTTGATGTATCACACTTCAGTCTTAAGGAAGTGTTAAGCCTCTCTTGTTTTTTCTTATGTTAATTTGTATGTGTGCAGTAGTAAAGGGTAAGGGAAAACAAAGGAAGAGATGAGTTATTTAGGAGTTGGAGTGAGTCCTGGAAATGTACCAGTACATCATGGAAATGATTTGAAGGTGTTTGATAAGAGAGTTAGGCTTGGAGAGTTGATATTGAGATGTGTTATTTGCATTTTGGCTCTTCTTGCTGCTCTTCTTATAGCTTCTGATACTCAGGTCAAGAAAATCTTCTCCATCCAGAAGAAAGCTCAGTTTACAGATATGAAGGCTCTTGTGTAATCCTCTCTCTCTCCCTCTCTCTCTCTCTCTCTCTCTCTCTCTACCCCTCCCTCCCTCCCTCCTTCTGTCTCTCTAATGTTATAGATGTTGACAGATTCTTGGTGATAGCAAATGGGATAGCTGCAGCCTACTCAATGGTGCATGTGTTGAGGTGTATAGTAAGCATGGTTAGAGGAACAGTGATTTTCAGCAAGCCCTTGGCTTGGGCTATTTTCTCTGGTGATCAGGTAAACTTTAACAACTGTGTGTACAAATTCAGGTACTATCACCAGCTTATATTCATTTGTAACATATATACTAACATCATATCATATTTTCATCTCTTAGAACAACTCCAAGAGTTTGGTCCAACGAGTTCGGTCAAAATATTTATTTAATTATTTAAAACTCTTATAATGATAAAAATATTATTTTTGTATAATATAAGATATTAACTTTATATTTTATTATTATTATTATTAATTACTTGTTTTATTTTAAAATTGTAAATAAATGAATAATTTCGTTCTCATCGCAATTTTATTTATGTTTTATTTCAAATTAAGTTTTATGTGTTGTAATATTTATTTTAATGTTTGAATGTATTTGTAATTTGAATTCAAGAAATGTAATGATATTTATGTAATTACGTTTAAATATTTTTTAATTTACATTATTATTTAAATAAATAATAATAATATCCTAATATCGGTTAATTGCATTTATAAATACGCGAAATCAAAATTTTATCTAATAAACTAAAAAAATACATTAAAAACTATTATTTTAATCTCGGTTCAAATTTGGACCGAAATTTAGGCCACTGTTGAATAAAATCGGTCCAAATTTGGACCTTCATGCCACTCTTGGAGTCGCCTTAAAGCTGTGATGATAAAACAGTTTTAATGGTGTGATGTAGTAGGTAAGAAATTGAAAGTTGAGGAGAACCTATTTAATTACATTATACCCTGTATAAACAAGTTGACATCATTATGGCAGACTGTGGGGAATCCACTACACTCCTATCCCTTTGTTTCACAAAATATTCTCGATGCAAATCTGTCCATTTTGACACTATGGGCCTGTTTGGCTTGTTGATAAAAATCGCTTATTCATTTATAAGTTCGTAAGTACTTATTGGTGACTGTTTGTCGACCTAATTTATAAGTTGAATGTATAACTTATAAGCTGAATGTATAACTTATAAGCTGATAAGTTGAATGTTGGTCATGACGTACTTTTCCCAACTTATTTTGATTTTTTTCACTTTTTTATTAAATTTAAGTTTAAAAATATATGTTTTAAATGTTTTTCTAATTTTAAATTCACAAATTAAGTTAATTGTATGTAAAAATTATTTATATTAATTTATTTAAGTAAAAAAATTCTGACTTTTAAGTAAAATTATCCAAACACTTATATAATATTTATGTACTTATCACTTGTAAGTCACTTATTCGTTTTAAGTCATAAGTTACTTATTTTAAGATTTACCAAACAAGCACTATACCTGTTTGGCAACTTACTTATAAGCCACTTATGGCTTATAAGCCCGTAACAACTTATCGACGAGTGTTTGTCGACCCAACTTATAAGCTGAATTTACAACTTATAAGCTGATAAGTTGAAAGTTGGCAGTGACGTACTTTTTTCCAACTTATTTTCATTTTTTCACTTTTTTCTAAAGTTTTGATTTTAAAATATAAATTTTTAAATATTTTCTAATTTAAGATTCATGAACTAAGATAATTGTAGTTAATAATTATTTGTTTTAATTTATTTAAGTAAAAAAACTTCTGACTTATAAGTAAATTTATCCAAACACTTATAGAACTTATAAGTATTTATCAACTTATCACTTATTTCGCACTTAATCATTTTAAGTCATAAGTTACTTATTTTAAGATTTCCCAAACGGGCACATAAAGTTTGCAAGGAAACTGATACTACTAGTACTAGCTCCGTCCCCTCATTATTTTACCGATTTTTTCACATATTTGACACATATTTTAAGGTAACCTTAAATTATAATTCCAAAATTTATTTTTAATAAAATTTTGAACATTAATTTTTTTTTTTTAAAAAAAAAACTTTGAAAAAAATTTATGCAACCTAATAATAACATTAAAATGCGTCCCCAGTGGGACGGATTGAGTATCAAATTTAAACCAAACTAATTTGTTTTGTACTATCACATTTAAGTTGTGTTAGTATAATATGGGTCTACTTGAATACTTTGTAGAAATCACATAACAGTAACTTAAGCTAGCAAACTTAGTTATAGTAATATTATGTTGGACTGAGTTGCTTTTGAAGAAACATCTTGATGAACTATAATAGTCTACTTGGCTGTACTGGTCATAATAACGGTGAAATGTGAATAATGTTATATATGTCGAGTATACAAGCTTTCTTGTAAAGATTGCAAATTTATTGCTCGAAACCTTGTGGATTTATATCTGAAAACTTACTGATTTTATGGCAATTCTCAATCATGCCAGATAATGACATACTTGTGCCTAACAGCAACTTCATCGGCCTTGCAAGGAGCATTGTTCGCAAAACTGGGGGAGCCAACGTTGCAATGGATGAAGGTATGCACCATGTATGGAAAATTCTGTAACCAAGTTGGGGAAGGAATAGCGAGCGCTGTAATTGCGAGCCTTAGCATGGTGATCCTCTCCACAGTATCAGCTTTTAGCTTGTTTCGACTGTATGGGAATAACAAGGACAAGAACAATGCTAGATGGTAGAATTGCTGCTGTTCTTCAAGTGATCAATGCTAACAAATATCTACTTATCTCTTAATTTTCACCGGAATATGATGCCTAATTATGTGTACATTGATCATTTGTATACATAAAACCTTGATGTTTGATTTTCAGAGGATTGTGCTTAATGTTCACAGATTTAGATCTGTCATATGGCTTATGGTGTCTAAAGCCCCTGTTCTTTTCATCAATAAAAAACACATCTTTAATCTAATTGTTTTCTAGACTGAGAAAGTTAGTCTTTCTAAATATGGTTTTAAACTTCTACACTTGTCAGGTTCGTAAAAGAGTTTTGTACATGCGTATCCTTTTGCAGGAACTGCAGTTGCCCGTAAATGGAAAACTTTAACAATCTAGCTATATGAACATTTTAACTTCAAATTGTGCAAAAAAGGCTCTGCCCAACAACTGATACTAATTTTTAGTTTATTAAGAACCATCTTTAAAAGGGGAGGTACAGAAAGCATAAGCGAAAGATGTTTTTGTATGTTCTCATTCGCATCTAGTGAAATATCTTGGTAAATTGTACACCATACATGTCACTGATTGACAAAACCCCCCCCCCCCCTAAAAAAATCCGTCCCTTGATCCCTCGTTCCACTAATCCGTCGAAATGGATATATTTCTGATAATTGTACAGAACTCATTCCTCCCTTTGCTCGAGACACAGCTGTATGACTGAGAGAATATCAGGCTGTGGGTTAACAGCAACCCATGTGTCACCAATCCAGTCTTTAGCAACCCTTAAATCCTTGCAGTGAAGATCCAGGAACTTACACACACCTAAACTTGACAAAAGTAACTTGATTAGGCTAGTGTTTGAAGCAGAAAATCAGAACCACAAATATATTATGTGATATTATTGGGATTCAACTTATGCGTGAAGGTACAGAAGTTTAAACAAGGTGATCAAAGAAATCAAAATTTTATACAATGGTGGCCTTGGCTACTAATATGATTGTCCTGGTCCTGATTTGACTATCACAGGAAGTTAAATGCTCACTAATTTATGCCTTCGCTGAGGCTTTACCCCTCTAACCTTTTATTATAAATATAAATAAAGAGGTTTCAACTAGGCTTTAAGATAAGGAACCGGTTCACGTTGTGCAAGTTGTGAACAGATAATTAGAGGACATAAAATATGAAAAATGTATCTAGGCTTCCAACTAAGCATACCAGGTAAGAAAACATGGTAAGTATCGTTGTTGCTACTGAGAGAGACTCCAGTAAGAACAAAACTTTCCCACCAGCCATTGTTCCACCAGGCTTCAACTGCTGTACCAACCTCGAAAAATTGTCTGGAAGGTTCTTCAGTAGGGCAAGGGCGGATTATAGGTCTGCCCGAGTGTCTCAAGCTCAGCTTATCAGGATCTGCAAGTTTAGACGCACAAACCCATTCCTACACATCGTATATGGTGTTAAGAAAATTATGTATCCGTTGATCCATTATAGTATACAAGTTACAACCAATAATCATGAACATGACAATTATAAAATTTGACAATCGACTTTTTAAGATGCATACATCTGCTAATGTACCACTGACCATCACTCGAGGAAATATAAAATTCGAATCGTTTAAAAAAACGAAAGAAACAAAGATTGAGCAACAAAATTGTTGTTAGAATATAATATAAGATCCTGTTAAGTCTTTTCCGTAACACCTTGATTTGTTTACTTAACATGATAAAAGAGCTCAGGCTGGTAGAAGTCTCAAGTTCGACTCCCTGCAACCCCCCATATTTTCAAAAATTATTACGGATACGAAAGAAAATGTTTTCCCCAAGGATGAGCGATCATGATCCACTCTTCGACCTAAAAATGGGCTTGTGAGTGAGGGGGACTGTTAGCATATAATATTAGATCCCGATAAGTCTTTTCCTAACACCTTAATTACGGTTTTAGGAGAACTGGTCACTTAACAGTTGTCTTCTTATGTGTGTCAGGGACAGGTTTGAAATTATATATAACATCTTTATTTGTAACTAGAGTTAAAAAGAAATGATCTTAAGAATAATCAAATGCATAATTCAAAACAACAGCTTGTTCACCAGAATAAATCAGCCAAAACAGTTTGATATCGATGGAATGATGTACCTCTAGCTTGCCCGATCCTTCTACATTATCCACGTCATTGTACTGGACTTTAAATTTGTTTTTTAAAACATTCACGATCTTGCACACAAACCAGCAGCCACGCATTCTACTATCCTGACAGAGTATTTCAATCTTTTCACCAACCCGAAATGATGCCGGCTGATGGGATTTTGGTTCCAGAGCTTCACCTTTAGTCGAACCTTCACCTTGGTGCTTTGGAACAAGGTTGAGACCTAAGGATAACAGAATATCTTGATCAGAAAAGAAAATACACAACAAAACTTTGAGAAAATAATGATCAAGTCAATGAAGACAAATAATATCTGAAACACATATACAGGATACTTGTAGAGTTGGAGTTTTGGGATACCATGAACTTTAACCTAAATAAGCGTGACTATTCATTTTACATCAATTAGCACTAAATATATGCAAAACAGACACAACGCATATGCAAATAATTCTCAGAAATTGTAACCCAGTGGATACCCCTTACCCTAAGCAACAAGAGGTCGAGCATTTGACTCTCATCGGAGACAAATGTGTCATTAGTGCCCGAGTATATAAATTTAAATTTCTTGTGATTGACCTTATAACACAAGACTCTAAAACAAGCCTTAATCACTATTTGGCCATACAAGTTTGCACGCGAGATCAACTTAACCATTCAAGTTCACTTTTGCACAGTTAAACCATCCCGGTATTCTCATTTCTACACTGTTGCCACAAAGACTTCAAGTGGATAACACTTGCTGAAAATGAGAGCGAGTACAAACTGAAAACATGACAAACTTGCTTATAAACATACCCCTACACAACAAAATTTAACTAAAATTAAAAAGATGCACAAACTTTAACATACATATAAACTAAACCAAATCATGTATTAAAGAACCTTAATATCAATATATCAATACAAAATTCTGGCAAGGCCCTCCTCTAATGTTAAGTAACCAACTCATCTAAAACCTTTAAATGTTAAAGAGATAGGCCTTACCAGGATATTATAGGATTATTCAATCAATAAACGTAAAAGTAATCTTAACATTTAATAACAGAAATGTTATGAAAATTAAACAATATCATTTCTTGTTTCTTCCTCATTCCTTGTTACACAATCAATATCACCCCTGTATCATTTTATGAATTTATTATCAATGGTAGTTGTGTTCCCATTCTACAATGGAACAGTTGACAAGCATCTAATGAAAACCAACGGATTTGCAGTGTTATAAAAGGTGTTAAGCCAATGCAATGTGCATCATTTTTGCTCACCATGCCTCTTGAAGGAACGTCGAAAGGAAATGATATGCAGTTCATAGATTTAGAACAAAAAATTTGAACGAAGATAATTTAATAAGTAGATTTAATGCATATTATCCTATTCAATGTTTCTTCAACTTCGAAAACAAAAAACATATATTTAGAGCAAACAGCAAAGCAAAGAATAAAAATATATAAAAACATTATCCTTTAGAAACATTAAATTAAGCCAATGAATTGACAATGTCATTAACACAATTGCCCAATATTTTTTAACAAAGATAATCCATGATTGTCAAACTGTTTTTAACAAACCCCATAAAACACATCCCATGCCAATTCGTTACCACTTTCAAACTAAAATCATCACATAAGAAACTAAAGTCACTCACATTTTCCTTTTCCCCTCCGTCTACTTCTGGGTTCGCCTTGTGGGACAGCCGGAAGCGCTATTACCACACACCTGGTGACAGCATCATTTAATTTTGTTAGATCAACTGGAGCATGTCTAACAACTTCCTTTTCTTCATCCTTACTCGAACCATCGTCTTGGTGATCTGGAACAATGTTGATATGTAAGGATAACAGAATATAACTTGATCTATAAAGAAAATTAACTCCAACGTTTTTGAACAAATATGATCAAGTCATTAAAATTGAATAATATCTAAACATATGTAGACTATACTTGAAGAGTCCGAGTTATGCAGTATACCACCCTTTTCACAGACAGGTAACCATAATTGAGATATAAAATATCATTGAAGATACCATAATCTTTAACCTAACTAGTACAAGATTACATCAATCAGCACACAATATAAGCAAAATAGACACAAGTATGCAAATAAATCCTGATACCCTAGCCTGGTGGATACCCCTCATCCTTGGTAACAAGAGATCAAGTGTTTGACAGTTGATGGAGACAAATGTTTCATGAGTGCATGAGTATTCAAATTCTTGTGATTGACTTTAAACAAGAGAAAAATATATATATATGTATAACTAGAAAATTCAAGAGTTTAAAATAATTTTCATTGTCTCAGTTTACTGTCCATGGACAAAATCCACGGTTTCAACTTACGACCATACTTATGATAAATGCATCTATATCTGTATAATTGATACATTAATTCTATGATCTTGCCAAAATCTATGAGAAGTTAGAAAAGGGAAATGCAACAGACATGGATATTATCGTTTTTGTCATGTGAATATTCTAGATATGTTACTGGTTACTGAAGAGACCGAAAACATACTTGGTTCATCCTTTTTGAACTACTAAACAAGATGTGAACAAAATTTATTTCACTACATTAATTCCAGTGAACAATGAAAAGCACTCTCATATTTTTTTTTTTGCTAAATACTCTCATATTTACTCTAATAAGAGGACATTTGTAAAGATTATGAATATTGATGGTGGACTTGAAAACACAGACAGAAAACTTGTAATTAAGACAGGTTTAAAAATTATTACAAACATATAGAAATATAAGTTATGCTTGTATTGACTTCTTGAGAAAATCACACCTAATAGGACTAATTGGAAGGTACAATCCTAACATAATTACATTCAATAGATTGTAAGGATTCTAAAATTAAAATCTGAATACCAGCAACTTGAAAGTAGTATGTACCTAAATTAGTGAGTGGCAATTCATCACCTCTCACGAAGGATGTGATCCACTTTCGAACTTCACTCTGCTTTGTCCATTTTGTGTATGCATTGATGGTTGAGTTGGATCCGAAAGCCTCAAGAAAATCCTTGGCAACTACATACCTCATGCGTCCATTCCTATCCTTATTACCCACAACCGCAAGCAACGAATTTCGTGAGAGAGACAATAAATGATATTCGACACTCGCCTCGGAAATAGTTCTCTCTTGCCAGGCCTCGTAAGTATGCGTTTTCCCAGACATGCTGATAACATAGGCATACCTCATAAAATAAGAAACAAAGAATAACATATATAATTACACACTCAAGCACCCCCCACCCCCGAAAAAAATATAAATGATAACTACCCAAATTAAAAGGGGAAATCTGCACGCTAAAGAGTAATCCATGAAACCCACATAATCGACACGCTCTACATTCTGTAAAACTAACAACCCTTTCCCCTCTCGAACCCAACATAAGCAAACAATGAATTAATAAATTGACTAGATGGGAAATAAATAAATTTAAAATCCAATTCAAGATAAATACAAACAAGTAATTAGTATCTGCTGTGCAGAAGCTTGAGGAACCCTTAGAGGCCTCGATAAGTTCTATGTTAGGAAGACAAAAAACCCAACCAGAAATGTGTTACATATATACGATAACGGAAAAAAATTAAAAAATAACATCAATCACATGATGGCTTAACAATTTATTGCAAATAAAAATTTCTTCTCAATTAAGTGAAATAATTGGAATAACACTTACTTGAGTGATAATAAGTTCAACGTTGTGCAAACAATGGTGCAGAGTGAGGCCGAAAAGGAAAAATGGTCGATTGTCTTTATAATAAGGAAAGTCTCGCAAATAAATAAGACTAACAAAACAAACAGAAGAGATAAATACCACGGACAAATTCAATTTGGGCTATGAAAGAGCCATTGAATGCTGTTGAGCTGGTATCTTTTGGAAATTAATGTACTGACAAATTTTAAAAGTAATATGAAAGAGTAACGTACAATCGAGAGAATGCTGTTGAGGTGGTATCTTTTGGAAATTAATATACCGACAAATTTTGAAAGTAATGAGAGAGAGAGAGAGAGATAGAGAGAGAGAGAGAGTAGATTATTGCATTAAACTTTTGCAGGGATGGCAATTTGGTAACATCTCAAAGTGATGTTATAATGAAAAAACAGCAAAAAGAGAAGATTGTCAATATCTATTCCTAGAGAACAAACAAACAGCTAGATGCACACGCATAAAACAACTCAGATACTCAGTACTAGCAAAACTATAATTTACATATTACATTATCACCTTAAGCAAAACTTCTTGTGCTTCTCTGACCGAACAATTTTGAAATAACATAAACTTCTGGACCGAAAACACATATACACTTCCGATTTTGTTTATGAGAAAAGTTCTACATTCTTTTGGCATATCTGTCCAATTAAATATAGATTTTATTTAAATATGCAACCAGAATAATTTGGATTTTGTGGATTGTTTTGATGTAGACAGGAACTCAAAATTCAATACGAATATCGACCTATTATTTCCACGGAATAAAATCAGTGTAAAACTAAAATATTTTTCCGAAGAAATTAAGTATGGAAAAAGCATATGTGCTATAAATGACTAAGGCTATAAATGAGCCGAACCAAACGGAACTCTTAAGTGTTCATGTATCGAATATATCAAACTCGAACTCGAGCTCGAACTTTTATCGAGTCATATTCTTTTTTCATGTATCGACTAATTAAGAAAATGATTATTCACGAACATGTCCACGAACAGCTCACTAACTATGGTTAAACTAACGGAAAAAAAATATAAAAAAACATCAATCAGCCGATGGCTTAACAATTTATTGCAAATAAAAATTCTTCTCAATCAAGTGAGTTAATTGAAAAAACACTTACTTGAGTGATAATAAGTTCAAGGTCGTGCAAACATTGGTGCAGAGTGAGGCTGAAAAGGAAAAATGGCCGATTGGCTTTATAATAAGGAAAGTATCGCAAATAAATAAGACTAACAAAACAAACAAAATAGATAAACACCGTGGACAAATTCAGATTGGGTTATGAAAGAGCCATTGTATGTTGTTGAGCTGGCATCTTTTGGAAATTAATATTAAAGAGTAACATACAATCGAGAGAATGTTGTTGAGGTAATATTTTTTGGAAATTAATATATTGACAAATTTTAAAAGTAATAATAAATAGTAACGTACAATAGAGAGAGAAGGAGAGAGAGAGAGTAGATTATTGCATTAAACTTTTGCAGAGATGGCAATTTGGTAACATCTCAAAGTGATGTTATAACGAAAAAACAACAAAAGGAGAAGATTGTCAATATCTATTCCCAGAGAATAAACAAACAACTAGATGCACACGCATAACCAATTCAGATGTTCAGTATTAGCAAAACTATAATTTACATATTACATTATTACCTTGAGCAAAACTTCTTGTGCCTCTCTGACCGAACAATTTTTGAAATAACATAAACTTCTGGACCGAAAACACATATCACTTCCGATTTTGTTTATGACAAAAGTTCGGCATTCTTTTTGCATATATTTGTCCAATTAAATATAGATTTTATTTAATGATGCAACGAGAATAATTTGGATTTTGTTGATTGTTTTGATGTGGATAGGAACTCAAAATTCAATACGAGTATCCACCTATTATTTCCACGGCATAAAATCAGTGTAAAACTAAAATATTTTTCCAAAGAAATCAAGTTTGGAGAAAAGTATATATGCTATAAATGAAAATGATTTAAAAAAATTAATTTTATTAAAAAATATATTTTATTATAAAAATTGATTATTAAGTGATAAAAATTAACGAGCTAACTTTATTACTTATAGTAAAAACCAAGATTAAGTCAGATAATTATTTGAGATTGTTGTAATAAGAATATGATGTTAAGGCTCCATTGAGAAATACTCCCACCCTTTTCTTCTATAAAGGATGATATAGTAACAAAAAAAAGCTCATTTCATCACTTGATCGATCTAGGAAAATTGCCCAGAATACCCTCTGTTCAATATGATATGCCCAAATTACCGTTTCTCGCGACTAGCCGCCCAATATACCCACTAATATCGCATTTTACTAATGCATACTCTGTTTCTTTGCAATACCAAAGTCTAGGCTGTCCAGAAACTAATTATTTAGTCAAGTTGGGAATTGGAGCTCAGATAAACTAGGACGCTAGGTTTCTTGCTGACCTACAGAATGAAAATGTAAAGTATTACTAGAAATGTATCTTATCATCATGCAACACATGGTTTAAAAAGTAAGGTAATCAACTGTTAGGGAATAAAATGTAATGTAACCACCTCACCCATGCATGTAGGTTGAGAATCTGAAGATACATTGGACACACATTAGAAACATGCGGATACGAGTTTACGCATTCAGCTAACCCGAAATCTGATAAAAAAAACCCGACTTATTATATATATATATCATTTTATATAATATATATTATACATATTATTATATAATTTTTAGAACATAAATTTTTATATTTATGTTAAAAATTAACTAATTATAAAGTTCAATGGAATATACTTATTCAATCATTTAAACGGGTGATAAGGTTTATAAGGTTAACAAAACATCTTTAGTGATAAATCTAAAAAATTAGGTATCAGTTGAGTTGATTTTTTAAATATTAGCTATACATATAATAACACAATTAATGATGTGGTGGAGTGGTTGAAGATAACACGTTAAAACTCTTTTTCTGCAAGTCGCATGTTCGATCCCAAACACTTGCAATATCAATAATTATATAAATTTTCAGATTTCGGGTTCGGGTTCGGGTTTCGAGTATGAATATCCAATTCAAAAAAAAATCGGGTTTCGGATATACCCGAATCCGATCCGAAATCCGATGGATCGAGTTCGAGTATTTATTTTCAGGTATTTTTCGGGTTCGGGTATGGATAAAATTTTCGAGTTTGGATATGAATTCTGCAATACCCGACCCGATTGTCATCCCTAGGTCATAACTTATAACTTTTTCGTACGACGTCTTCAACTTACATTCCTAAAAGGTGTCAACATGTAAGTCTTTTGACAAAGTGACATTCACCACGTAACAGTAATTTACTTATTATTTAGTTATAAGTCTAGATTGTTAGTAGTCATTAGTTTAATTATTTTACTAGGAATATTCTAGAATTAGGCTAATCAAATTTGTTGTTAAATTTGACTATTTTATAGATTGGATTGTCAACAAGTTCTAGCGTACTGATTTGAGGAATAGTTTTGTTTAATTATGGATACAAGCTTTGCATTGGCTTATACCAGTTTTGTTAAAGGCGCGGCGAGGCGCACGAGGCACAGCGAGGCGCACTATTAGCGCATAGTTCTTACCGAGGCGCAGCGCCTTCAATGATGCGCGCGCCTAGACCCCTGAGGCGCGAGGCGCAACGAGGCGCAAAAAACAGTAAAAATAGTAAAAAACAACCCTAAAACCCATACTTTTTAAGCCTATAAGTGTTTAGAAATTCATGTTATCAATAATAACAAAAGTGAAGATATATCCTTACATAGACATGAATATTCTACTTTTTTTCTACTCAGTAAAGCAGTGTGTGTATTATGTATATATATAGTTTAAATAAATAAATAAATATATATATATATATTGGGTGTGTATACAAATATATATATAGTGTATATTCTTACAGCTGTAGTGTTATACATACTAATATACCATGTATTTACTTGTTCTTTTGTGTTTCCGGCTACATACTAATATATAGGGGTGTGCATTCGGTTCGGTTAACCGATAACCGAACCGAATAACCGAATTTTTTTCGGTTCGGTTTTCGGTAGTGATATTTCTGAATTTCGGTTTTTCGGTATTTCGGTTTTTAACCGCGGTTAACCGAAAAACCGAAAAAATAACCGAATTACTAAAACAGTTGGTAAAATATTATTATTATTATTATTATTATGTTATACATAGTTGTTAATAGTAACAGACTACAGATAAGGCCTGACTCTTGTCTCTCACACATGTATCTCATACATCTAGTGTCTCTGCCTTTCATTTCACCAAACTTCCAATCTTTATCAATTTCCACTTTCACAGTTAATTTACTCCACAGTCGGTTTGATTAATAGAAGCAAGAAGAAGCCCCAATTTTAGGTAAATCAACTCTACTTGATTGGATTTTATTCAATCGATTTGTGAACTTTTTGTTGTGAACTTGTGGATTACATATTATAATAATGGTCTGCAGCCGAGCATTGGAGATCAACCAAGCTTTGTAGTTTGAAGGTCCTGGAATTTTATGAATGTTTTTTGTAACATTGTCGGTTTTATTCTTCGGTTTTCGGTAATAACCGATTTTTTTACTTCGATTTCGGTTTAAACCGAATATATTTCGGTTCGGTTTTCGGTAGAGATTTTTGCACTATTTCGGTTAACCGAAAAAAATTTCGGTTCGGTTCGGTTATAACCGAATGCACAGCCCTACTAATATATATGTATGAATTTACACTGTAAAGGAGCAATGGCTACCGAAAAAAGTGATAGTAAAAAAATTAATCCAACATGGAAGTTCCTATAAATTTCATATTCCTATTTGTGGTGTTTTTGCATAATTCTATAATAAATAATTTATTTTCTAAATAAATTCTTTTTACTTCGATAAGGCGCGCGCCTCGCCTCGCGCCTCATCGCCTAGGCTCCAAGGAACCCTAGCGCCTCGGTGCGCATCTCGCCTTTAATAACATTGGCTTATACATTAATATTACTAGCTTTATAACATGTGCAATGCACTAGTTTCTTTTAATATATTATATATATTTTTAATATTAAAATAATATTCTTTTACATATTAACTTTTTTATTTTTAATAGTTATATTAATTTTAAATGAATAGAAGATTAATTTATAACATTTATTGTTTAAAAGTAATAATACAAATTCTTTATTTTTATTTGGTGTTGATGCCTTGATGGGATTCGAAGCTCAGATCTTATATTTTAGGTAAAGTAGTTTTAATATATTAAGATGTAAAAAATATTTTTTATAATAGATCTAATGGTTTCCTACTACTAAATATCTAACGGTAATTTCCTTTTGATTGTTGACCAAACTATAATCAATTATCTCCTAGTTTGCTTATTATAGTATAATATACTATAAATAGTAGAGATTAAACTTTTTAAAATTTTGAAGAATAATTAATATGCATAATAACAAATACATTACTTGTCTCTAAATAAAAAATTAGTAAGTAGTGCATATATGATGCATTTAGTACTATTTCAAAAAAAATAATTAAAAATATCTATCTTTTTCTTTAATTTTACTATACTCTGTAATCTTAAAATCTTAATATAAAATTTATGATATGTTTTTACAACGCCACCCTTTTTAGAAAAAATGACCAAAATACCTCTATTTAGAGGACATTTTTGTCAAAATACTCATTCTAAAATACCCACTAGATACTCCACTATCAGGATGATACGTCACTTTCAGTGAAGTATTAGGGTGATACTCTTATGATAGTGGAGTATCATAGCTGATACTCTTCTGTCACTAGAGCATACTCCTTTCCCAGTGCAGCATCAGTCCGGATACTCCTTTCCTAGTGAAGTATCAGGCCTGATACTCCATCATCAGTGGAGCATTATGGATTTTTTTGTGAAATTTAAATATTTACTTACTAATTTTATTATTTAAACATGTACCATATTTTAAAATTTTTAATATTTTATGGTTTAACAATTTCTCATCTGGGGTTTAGAAATATTTAAAAAAAGGAATAAAAGTAAAATCATTTACGGTTTAGGGCACCTTAAACCCTAGAACCTAAAACTTAATTAAATTGTGAACCTTAATTTAATAATTTTAAAATTCTAAAATTTTAGATGATACTCCACGGACAAAGAAGTATCATCCTGGTACTCCTATGCTATTGGAGTATCAAGCTATTACTCCACTGAAAATGGAGTATCGGGGGGGGTATTTTGGGCAGCTTAAAATTCTGGCGGGTATTTTGGGCAATGATTATTTAAAATTGATTATTTAGGACTTTTGGGAAGATCAAAATTTCATACTTTTACTATTCTAATGCAGTCTAAAAGACCAATAGACCAATTGATCCTACATATAAAGTAAATTGATCTATTTTATTTTAACACGGGCTAAAAGACCAACCAAACCACATTTTAACCTGGTTCAAAGGTCGAACTACCAAAATATTATAGGTTGTCCATATGAAGATAGTATAAATGGCTGCAATCTTTCATTTTAATCCACTAAACACAATTATAAATTATGAGAGCATGAGTTGTTAGTCAATTTAACACCCAACCTTTCATAACCTAATTTTCATTTTGCAGGTTATCTTAAAAAAATATCAAACCCCTATTATATCACTTCATCTGTTTTCTAACTTCTCAAACACATTACCTGCACCACAAAGGGTATTCTCCCAGTGTAGACTCCTTCTCTAAAAATTAGAAGCAAAAATGTACGAGTGTATCTAATAAGGATCTAAAACGTCACATGAGTGTCGAGAAATCTGGCTCACGGGTAATACAAATATGTCTGATAAAAAATTGTTCCCTATTGTTACCATGAACCAAATACTGTGCCTATTTGATACTATAAGTTGATCGTTTAATTTACTCCCCAAGTGTCAGGCTATAGACTATATATAATACATGATGTTAGATGGTCAAAGAAGAAAAAAAATTGTTAATTATCACCACTTTATTTATTTAAGTTGTTTCTCAAGTTGCAGCCAAAATATATTCATGTATGATATGAGAGTTACACAATACAGAAATGCATAGACCACCATATCATGGATCAGAAGCAAGTCACAAAAGAGAGATAAAGAGTGTAGAGATAGGTAGTTGCATACTTGAAAGTAATGGATTGTCCAGGACCAAGCGGTTGTCCTTAATTCACAAGGCAGTTGTTGTACCAAATCTGGCAAAAGAAATAGCTTAGGTTAGTGTTATGCACTGTAACTTTTTATGATAGAATCCCACAAAGCAGCGTACACCCAAGCTCCTCTTCGAGCACAACACACCCAGCCATCTTACTGAAACAATTGAAGCATTAGATCCATCTGACCCACAAGACAAGTCAGAATCATTAGACCGCTTTAAACTTCTAGATCCGTTGGAGCCATTAGACCCGTTACAAGACCAATCTTTCTCGTAATCATTTGTGCAAATTAAATTAATTTACATATTCAGGGCAATAACTTTGTACAGTTCTATTTACGTGTCACAAATTGTCAATGATTACATAGCAAGATTAAACATAGCTCGATTTCAAAAGTTTAGAGAAAAATATAACCTTGATTTTAACCTAGATCAACTCTATACAAGGTTCTTACCAGAAAAGATATTAACATTTTACTACTTAATTCATTATTTAAGAAAAGGAACATAGCTTCCAAAATTTGAACTTTTACAGGTTTTCTTACCGGAGTAGAATCAAACAGATTCATTAGATATAAAATTATTGGTACTAAACTGGAAAATTTCAATGCCTAAATGCAAAGTAATGACAGTTTGCTATATACAAGCATAGCAGAGCCCATGCAAGGCATGGGCCTATATATTAATTGATTATTACGAATAATATAGTACATATCTAATGTGGTTGTATTAGGAGCTTGATCCTGTCAAAAAAAAATATTATTAGAAGCTTGATGGATATAGTATTTTATGTCTATTTTGCAATATTTGCCTAACCACATTGTTATCAGCAAAAATTGTTATAAAATCCACTAGTATTAGAAGTCTATATTTTTTATCACCTCAACTACATAGTTGATTATTAGTATAAAAGTCTATACCATCAAAACGCATTAGGCACAGAGTATTAGTCCTAGTATTTGACCAGACTTACATACTACAAACGACGGAAGATCTCCGATTCAGCATAGATTAATACAAATTCTGACAGGCTTCGGAAAGTGTATTCAAGAAGGAAACAAGGACATTTTTAAAAAAGATGTACCTCCCTAATATGTTAAAGATTTTGAAAAAAAACCGATTACATTTTTAAAATTGGTAAATATTATGCATATCCCATACATCATGTCAATATGCTACTTTCCTTGTTTTGGTTTCCTTAAGGGTTATATTGGAGGCTAATCCAGATGCCTATGTATGAATAGTCTGGCATTGCGATTGGGTAGATGGGGAATAATATAAAGCAACTATTCCAAGCTCGAGTGAAGGGCTTAAGTTTTCTGGCCGCAAGGCCTGGAACCTAGGTGTGAGGCCTAGTGCTCCTTTTCATTCCTTTTGATTTCTACGTCTAATTTTTGTTCTTTCATATTTGGTTGTACAACATAGCGCTGGACTTGGATCCTGCATCAGACCATGGTGGAAGAAATATTTTATTGGCCAAGTTTTAACTCTTAAGCACGATGTAGCAGTTGTAGACTTGTAGTTGCACAGTGTCAAACATGTCAGATAGCTAAAGGAACAAGGAAGAATATAGGATTGTATATGCCTCTTCCGATTCCAGATGGATCGTGGAAAGACTTAAGTAAGGATTTAGTACTTGGTTTGCCAAAAACATTATGAGGATTGTGATTGTGTTTGGCATGCAGCCTAATAACCTAGCTAATTTGGTTCCCTTGCCTATTTCAAGTCATCCTACTGCAGATTTGGAGGCCTTTGCTGAATAAATTCAGCAGATTCTTGCTGATTTGCGTCAAAAAAATTGCCACGAGCAACACTGGTTATAAAAGACAAGCAGATTCACATTGCAGACATACTGGATTCAAAGTGGGAGATCAAGTTATGGTGTGTATAAGGCCTAAGATTTTTCCAAATAGCAAATATAAGAAGCTTCAGTACAGGTGTATCGGGCCAGATCAAATCATTCAAAAGATTAATGCAAATGCGTATGTTGTCGATCTGCCAAGTGATACCAGAATTAGCAAGATCTTGAATGATGAAGATTCTAGTCTTTACCATGGACATATAACAGATTCAGCAGTTGATTCAGTTCTTCCTGCTCATTTACCGCAAACTTCGAATGATCAAGACCAGATTAAAGATATCGTAGACACTACCATCTTACAACTCGTTATGGTCGGTACCAAAAATATTTTGTGAAATGAAAGATAAACCCTGGTATGATTGTACTTGGATTGTTGATGGAGACTTTCAGCGCTTGGATTGAAACCTTCATGAGAGGTATATTCTTTATCGTTTAACTCGCTGGAGTCAAGTTTTTCCAAGCGGAAGAGAAATGATGCAAATTTTGACAGGTTCCAGAAAGTTTATTTAAAAAGAAGAAGGGAATTTCAGAAAAAATAAATATCTTTCCCTAATCTGTTAATTATTTTGGACATAAATCATGTCAATTAGCCTCTTTCCTTGTTTAAGGGTTTTCTTGGAGGCTACTCCAGATGCCTATATATGAATATTCTGGCATTGTATTTGGGAAGATGGGGAATAACATCAAAACTTCTATTCTATGCTTGAGTGTGAGGCTTAAGTTTTTTGGGTGTGAGGCCTGGAACCTAGGTGTGAGGCCTAGTTCTCCTTTTCATTCCGTTCTATTTCTAAGTCTATTTCTGTAATTTCATATTTGGTTATATAACAAAAAATTGGTCTAAGATCCAACGTCATAGATATCGTTTTGTGGTATCCATATTTTAAACCGAAACTAGTATGAGCCTGCGTAATTTATGTGTATCAAGTCAATCTACAAAGATAATTAAATGAATCAAGTATATTTTTTGAATAAGCTGAACGAGTAAAAACAAAATTAAAAAGAGGGTATGTACGGAATTAATCAAGTCCATGGAAATGACATACATGCCGAGGCCAGTAGTTTCCTGCTAGGAATGGAAGTGTGATTTTCCTGGACATGTTAGCCTCCACTCTTGAATGCCCTTCCAACAACTGCAATATCAGAATCACGGTTATCCTTTACTAGTGCAAATCATAAACTTTTTTCATATTAAAGTTTGGGCTTAACAGCATAAATTTGTAATTATAAACTTGAAAATACATAAATATATAAATACATACGAGGGGAGAGGTGCTACATTCATGTATATGCATATGGTGATATGCCATATATCAGACGGCCTGAGTGCATTTTCCACTTGAACAAGGAAATTACATAGATAATTTCAAACACAAAATCTGTTACATGTTTAAATGCATTCAATTAATTACCGGAAAAACTCATACTATTAAAAGTAATATAGGTTAACAACATAAAAGTTAAGATAGAAAGTGAACCTAAAAACCAAACATATATAGAGTTTTACTGCTAACGCAGAGCTTTATGATTGTTAAAGTCGGATTTTATAAACAAAGACAATAAACACAACTTACAATGAAAAAACTTAAACACCATAAACAGAACTTTGAGGTTTTTGGGGAACGAAGAAACCTAAGAATAAAAAATGAGAGAGCGAGGAGGGGGGGGGGGGGTGAGAATCTAAGGACCAACAGCGAAACACTAAATGCATATCACATTTCTCATAGTGAAGCTCGTTTCATGTGCTATAAGTACCGGTAATTGGGAGGAAAATAAGATAAGCAGAAACTATAAAAAGTAGTAAATATGTTAATATATTATTCACGAGCAAACATTTATACAGCCATAGAAGTTGAGATGAGTGGTGCCATTTCATTCTTATTATAGCGGGACTACAGCGACACATTGTTGAAAGCCATTGGCAACAACACGTGTTTTCAAGAGTGTGATGTTCAAATGACCTTATGATCAGATGATTTGAAAATGTAAGAGATAGTGTGACACTCCGTGAAGCCATTGTAATTGAGAGTGAGGCAGAGATGTGACATTAAACACTATTCATGTTATGTAAGTTGATAAACCATGATATTCTTCTCCACATGATAGACCATATCTGCTGGCTTTCAAATTGCAAAGCTAACAAATTCATGTATAGTTTCTAATAAAATAGATAACTAAAAATCGTATACACTTAATCATATATTACAAATTTAAAGCAAAAAATCGAAAAAGACAACATTGAAATAGTCTTTCGTAGACCTGCGTCTTCTACAAGGAAGACTTGCACTTAATTATGTTGATTGATGCTACTAACAACATGATTATATTGTTAGTCATATGGAAATATTAATCTGGTTGTACATGGCAGATTTTATTGTTTCTATAAAATCCATAGAAGGTGGCTTTTAATCTGGTTGTACATGGCAGATTTTATTTACATATATATATATATATATATATATATATATATATATTGTTTTGGCTAATAGGTGCGATTACGAATTTCAACATGAATATGAAATGGCAAAGGCATAGACTATTTTCATCTACGCACTTAACATGACACTAGCTTTGATAATAAAATTTACTAGAAAAGAAAAAGGGTTGCAAGCTCATTTCTCGGCCTCCACTAGTTAAAGGATGAAAGAATTTATTTTTGCGAAAACAGAGTCTCTACTCTTACACAGGATCAGTATGGGTTTAGTCTAGTACTAATAACTGGTAAATTGTAGCATAGCCTGGCATGACCCTTGTTCTACATAACTCAATTTTATTATAGCACATTCAAATTAAATATATAAACACAAGACAACAATCTCGTTTAAAATCATCAACAGGAAGAAGCTCAGAGCAATAATTTATTAATGTGAAAACATAAAACTTGGATACCAGTAAATGAAGCAACTCTCTGCGAATCGGATATCCCAGACGAGTCTTCATAGCCCGACCCATGTTTGTCCGTCCGTCGCCCTCTGAATTTTACTCCCATTCAACTTTCAAACTCAAATTACTCCCTCTCTGTCCCGTCCATTTCTTTACGGTTACTATTTTGGGCCCTCCCATCCATTTCTTTACATTCCAAAAATAGTAAACTTTTAATAATATAAAACACTATTACACCCACTAACTTCCTCCACTCTCTCAAATCTATTATTAAATATTAATAGATCCCACTACTTTAACCACTTTTCATCATTTTTCATTACTTTACCTATTTTTATATATATATATATTGGTCTCCGTGCCCACCAGATATGTAAACATCCTGATGGGACGGAGGGAGTACATATCTAGGCCATTCAACTGAGATTAATTAGTGGCATTTTTGTAATTAAAACATACTTTAAAACTAAGTTTTAAATAAACCAAATTTAAGACCTTATTATGCAACGCAGACGTATCTATCTATCTCTGTTAATAAAACAATCAAAATTTTGTTGGTAGAAAAACCATGAAAATTTGGTTGGTATGATTATAATAATTTTTAAAATAAAACATTCTCATAAATAGATTATTATTCATAATATAATTAATTAAATATAAATAGAATTGAAATATGTTTAATGGTTCTGATTTTAAAAAATTAATATATAATATTAAATAAAATTATACTATTAATTCAATCCTAAATAAAAATAAATTACGTATAATTAGTGGGATTTGCAGTCTCGGATTAAAATAAAATAACAAAGACTGATAAAAATTTGAAAGCAAATTCGTTTGGTCGATAAAATGTCATCAGACTAAAACAAAGAAATAAACGAGCTAAAACAAATAAATTGAAAGTAAATTTGTTTGACAGATATAATGTAATCAGACTAAAATAAAACTATACATATTATCAATTATGTCTAAAACATAATAATATTCATTCCGGACTAAAATGAAATTAAACAAAAAACTAAATATAATTAGTTGGATTTAATTGACATAGCGGGTTTGAGACTAAAACCAAGTTTTGTTATTTCATGCTAAAATAATATAATAAATATTACCGATCTAGTTAAAAAAAATATTTTATCAAATCGGGCTATAACATAATGTGTTGGTCGATTTAATATCATCAGAACAAAACAAAATATTATCTATTTGGCTTAAAATAAAATAATATTTAATTAGAGCTAAAATAAAATTAAAAATAAACTAAATGTAATTAGATGGTTGATATAACGGGGCTAAGGGTAAAACAAAATAATGTATACGCTAAAACTAAAATTAAATTCAAACTAAAGGTAATTCTTATATTATTGATCCGTGTTAAAATAAAATTAAAGTCGAATATCGAGAAGTCTGTCGAGAAATCCAGAATGACTTATCGAGAAGTCCTAAGAGATATTGAATTATTGATAAGTCAATCTACATGTAGAGATATCAGCTGATGACAAGTCAAATTTCCTATATAGAGAACTAGAGATACCGACAAACCATTTTTTCGTGTAGAGATTTAGAGATATCGATAAGTAAAATAGATAATTAAAGATGTCGACAAGTCAAAAGCCTATATCAAGAACTAGAGATGTCGACAAGCTATTTTACATGTCGAGAACTAGAGACCTCGACAGGTTATTTATACTATACTATTATAAGCGAAACATGATTTTATTTGATCGGTTGATTAACACCTTCTAGAAAAAAATTGTTAAAACCTTCCAAAAAAAATTGTTAAAACCTTTCAAAATAATATTAAAAAATAATTACAAATTTTCAAAAATAATACAAGTATACGGTGATACCTTGGGGGTAGTCCAAACTAAGGGTGCGTCAGTAGTTTTTTAATAAACTAGTATAATAACCATTTTCTAGATTTTTTTTATGCTTCCATACAATTATATTAGCAACATTCTTGATTATTTTTTTCTTGATAAATATTTTGTAACGTATAAGATATATCAAATATATGTTGAGTTTTATCAATGTGTATGAATTTTATGTAATACATTAACAACGTACCTAATGTTTATAATATAGCTCATTAGTTAAATTATATATTTTCTTATCTATGTCGTGTAATTTATATCTACTGAATGAGTACAAATGGTGTACGTTTAAATGAAAAGGATTTAAAGTTAATTCATAGAATTTTTCTATATGTTCATAAAAAATAAACTAAAAAGTAACATGTATGTTTAATTAAGAGTCAAATTAATTTTTTGAGTTTTGATTAAATAAATCATGAGTAATAAAATATTTTATTAATAAAGTTAATACTAATTTATAAATACCTTACTTAATTTAAAAGGATTAGTAATGTACAACTAAGTCATCAAGACCTGCAATCGTATATTCAACAAAATAGAATTTACACTACCGTTATTAAGTTGATTTTTGATGGAAAATATTATTTTTTTAGATTTAACATCTATGTTAATGTTATGTTATGCTAATATATTAATTCATTAACTAAAGTTGACACGACCCAGTTTTAAATATATTGTACAAAGTTATTTTATAAGATGTCAGATTATTGTCAATGCCATAATTTTTCCATTCAAAATTGGCATAATTCACCTAGTTTTCAACACATTGAAAAAAACTAAGATTTAATTGATTATTCTCATTTTCACAACATAAAATACTTTTGGTAGTGAGATAAAGTCTACGATAAAAAAAATACTTTTGGTATTCTGAATACATCGTTTACATTGAATCTTCTATGATTAGTAAAGATAAAGTCATATGTTTGTGTGTTTATATGTAAATTATTGTTTGTTATATTTTTGAGTAGATAATACTAGCCTCATTTATTTATATGCTAGATATCTTAGTCATGCATATGTCTAATCATAGTCAATAAAATACTCGAATAATATGCATTTATACTTATTCAAAAAATATAATTAATAATAAGTAAATTGTAATTATTTATATATAGTAACCGCAGTAGCACTGATAATAAATTCATATGTAATTTTACTCAACAGAACATCAGTCATTGTTGCTAAAAATAATTTATGTATCATAAAGACTAACTAATGATATTCACATGCTTTTTTTTCAAGATTTCGAAGAGAAATTTGTGCTAATATTATTATTGAAATTGTTTTCAAGTTTCTTTCGTATATGATTCTAATATTTTTTTATAATAACTTGATACCGTTGTATATTATTTTTCTAAAATTAAATATTTTTCAACTTGTTATTTTTTTAAAATATTAGTTGAACTCGTGGCAAAAAAGAAAAAAAAATTAGTTGAATTGTTAATCCTTTTAAATTATCGACTAATTTTTTTTTCTTAGATAGCATAACATGGATTAAATCAAGTGGTACAATACATTATAGTTTTAACCTTTTTTCTAATAATTCAAAATATTAAAAGAATTCCAAATAGTTGTACGATGTTTTCCAACATTAAATATTATTTTTGTTAAATTATTATTGTTCTTCTTAATTTTTTTCGAAAGATTATATTTTATAATTTTTTAAGTTTCTTATAAAAATATATGTGAGTTAAGTTCTATTGAATCCCTATTGTCGAGTACGGAAGTACACATATGTTCTGCAATTAAATAGTACATAAAATATTGTGAAACGCGTTATAATGTGAATCATATTTTACAAACATCACTATTTTAATGAAAGTCTTGCAAATCTAATACATTTGGCAAGTTAAACATTGCAGGAACATATGATTCCATAGAACATGATTAGTTTGTAGAACATACATCTTCACGTTATAGAACACATACATGTTCAACTTGTTTAACATTAATAATACAACACCTTGATAAACGTTCATATCCTAGAGTTTATTATTTTAATTTTTAAATTAATAAATTAAAACATGAACCATTAGATTGGAGTGTAATATTAAGTTAGGATTTTGGACTCGAGACTCTAAAAAAAGAGCCATGGATAAGATTACTTATAATAACTATATCAAATTTAAAAATTTAAAATTAAAATCTCTTTTACAAATATCTGAATATAAATGTAATTTTAATTAAATAATACAATAAATAATCTATATTTTTGATGAAGAAACATCATATGTCTTATCTTTTTCAAATAACATGTTATTGTAAAATCTAATTTTACTATTTAGTTGTGTAATTTAATTTTTTTAAAAGATAATGAAAAAAGTAGGACTTTGGTATCAACTTTTTATAAATTTACCGTTGTTGAATAATTTCATAAACACAATTCTTTTTTATGTAAAATGATAAAAAATCAATCAATTTAGTATACATTATAATTTTAACGGATCTTGTGACATATAATGTCAAATACCGAAAATATTTAAATATTGGGTGAAATCCTAAAAACAATAATGTATAACCGGTCAGTTAGTAATTTTGAAACATATTATTAATTGAATTGATCGTATAAAGACCTCAAAAAATTTATTTTTATTAATATGAGATTTTACAAAATAATTCAAATTTACCAAACCTAGACAATACCGATGTATTTTCGACTAGCCGGGTCATGTAATCAAATTTCAAGTATTTTTTTTAGAATGGGTAAAATAATTTTTGATACATATTATCAATTGACTTGATTCGATAAAAACCTCAAAAATATTAATTTTTATTGACATAAGACATTATAAAATTTCTCCTTATTGGTAAGATTTTCTCGTCTAACTCTTAATAAAATTTAAATCTAGATAGTAACGTTATATTTTCGACCGGTTCATGTAGCCATAAGGGGTGAAGTTCTGATTTCGAATTCGAAATAAACCAAAATACACTGATTATTTATGACCCTAACTTATCTAAATATGTGATATACATATATATTCTTTATATATAAGTGTAACTATTTTCAAAAAAAAATTAAAAAAATAATAATATGTACAATTTATTTATTTTATTAAAAAATATATACTAAATGTATATGGCATACTTTTTAAACTAAAAATTATTTAATAAATAAAGTAATGATCCGTTTATATATTATGTTTAACTTTATATCTTGAATTCAATTCTTTAAAACTAACTCTACAAATATTCTAATAATTATGTTTTTAAACAAAATCAGTGATTATGTTTAAAGTTAAATAGGTTGTCCTTATTTACGACACTCACATATTATGTGTATGAATTAAAACACAAATAACAATGTGGTGTAGTGGTAAGAAGATGTGCACCTAAATAAAAAGACTCAGGTTCGATTCTCACAAATAACATTTTTTTTATAAATACTAATTTGAAGGGCAAAATAGTCATTTCACTGAGATTAAAAAGTCTCACTAATTATAGCCATGTTGGGTTATTATATATAGAAGAGATTTCAACAACTCACCTCAACAAACCTCTACGAGCTCCTCTCCTATTTTCCAACACTTTGGTGCAAAAACCACTACGTTTATGCGATTAAGCTGTTAATAATTCTAATTAAATTATATTTAGAAAGGTTAAGAGTTTTGTCCGTTTATTTTAGACCTTATTATATATACATTCATTTTATAAGTATTTGAATGATTTAATTATTTAGAAATTATTATTTTAACTAAAATATAATTAGCTATTATAAATAAATTTAATTTAAATAATAAATATACTATTACTTGGACATGTGTAAAGGACACAAAATTAAAATTTAATTACTTGGCCGATAAATGGGTATAATTCTAATAAAAAAAAATTAATTGTTTGATATTTCCATACCCTTATAAAGGTTATGACATATAAATCATAGTTCAAAAAGTTGCATGTGACATGCAGGCTAAATTATATCCCATGTACTTTAAATTTATATAAAATCATAATTCTTTTGCTTACTTTCTATCTCCAATCTTTTTCCTTAGATTGGTTATAAATAGTCTCTCTATATGGCCTGTCATAGAGCATAGGGTAAATCCCTGTTGTTTCTTTCTTGTTCTGTTGATATATACATAATTTAGCAAAAAAAAAATTATATAAAAAAGATTGTTGGGAGGAATTGAAACCAAGTTGAAAGGATATCTTCGATATATTATTTATTTTTGTATTTGTACGATTAAACATAAAATTAAGAACACGTAGATCCTCTCCATTGGGACATGAATTTAATTGATATAAATCAGAGTCAAAAAGTCAAACTAGCAAAATCATGTCTTTTAAACAGATAAGAGAGATATTCCATTCTTGCAAAATATCAAAACTATATCTTTATGAAATATATCTCTAAGGCAATATGATCAAAGAAGAAACATCAAGATATGATATTTCTTAGATCTGTGTTGTAACGGGAATATGGCAACAAGCTCGAATAAGGAATATTGCAGAAATACTCTTTAGAGATCTCGTGCTATATCAAAAATATTTAACTCTTCGCTCCAAAATATATCTCTACATATATCAAAAGAGTTTTTATTCAAAGTTTATTAATATTCAAGGTTGGAATATTAATATTCAGTTCTGGAACTCATTTCTGAATACTTACAGTAATTTTCTCCCATTTCGTAAAATCAGCATTTCTCGGAGAAAATTATTCAAAAATACTCAAACACATTTCTTATCATTATATTAGGAAATATATTTTAAGTATTTATACAAGTCAAAATTTTGGTCAAAAGATCCATCTCCTTTATTTCAAGACCAACGATATTTTTATTCGGAAGAAAGGCTGACAAAACAGTTTCATTTTTAGATAAAATACTTCCAGATGCTAGAATGACTTGAAATTTGATATGGATCATTTAAATGGTATTTTCTAAGTATGGTAAAAATTTCGTAGCATTCAGAGAATTTTTGTCCAGGCACAAAAATCGAGGTAGTTGGTCCCACAGTTGACCACGATTGACCTAGTTACCATTGACTAAAATTGACCAAACTTTGCAGGACATCATTTTATAATATTTAGGTAATTATCATATTTTTTATGATATTTATTTAAGAGTTTTTGGGGTGGTCATAATTAATGGTGCTTAATCCTTAATTAAAGTAATTAAAGAATGATTAAAAGAAAAGGAAAATATATATTTAATATATATATATATATATATATATATATATATATCAGCTGAGATTTGAATGAATACTAGCTTGTGCTTCCTTCCCACTTTCAAAGAAACACAACCTACTTGCCATGTCATCAATCCATGTGATACACACCATCCACCATTCATTGCTTCTCAAATCTCAACCATTCAATCCACCCAACTCCTCCTATAAATAAACCCCCACCCCAACCCATTTTATTCAAGCTAAAGAGCCACAAAGTTGCTGAGATTTTTCAAGAAGTGCTTCTCTTCATCTTTTTCAAATTCTATACACACACTTCTTCTCAAAAACCTTCTCTCTCCTCTATATACTTACATATATACAAGGTTTTTGAAACCCAAGCTTAGCTTCACCCAACCAAGCTTTATCCCACCAAGTGAGCTCATCCACTACCACTTCCCGGCCTCCCGAAGGGCTGCCCAAGTTCGACCAAAGTGCCAAAATCTGGCCGAACCTCCGGCAAATTTTTCCGGCGAACTTTTCCGACCGTTTTTCAAAAGTGGTTAGTTTTAGCTTCTTATTTGAGTTCTTTTGATTTGAGCTTTGTACTTAATTTTTCTACTTCATCTTAAGCTCTAATACAAGATCTATTACAAATAAAGTTCTCAAAAGAACTAAGATTCGAACTCGGAATTCGAATAAGTACTTGATCTTCACATAAATCATCTAAAAAAGAAGATCTATAAACAAAAGTACTTTATCTCCAAAGGGGAGATTATATTTGACCCAAGTTCACGAGTTAGCCAATTATGTTTATTATTGGATCTTGGCTAACATTATTCGTGCACATAAAATATTACGAAGTAAAGTTTTAATCTCTTCTAACATCTCTAGTGTTCCGGGGGATTATAACTCGATCTATATACACTTCGTAATTTGTCAAATATCAAAATGGATTAAGTTCGCGAGTTAGCCAATTACTTGCACTTTATTTAATTGGATCTTGGCTAACCATTTCGTGCACATAAATTATTATGAAGCAAAGTTTTAATCCCTTCTAACATCTTTAGTGTTCCGGGGGATTATAACTCGATCTATAAATACTTCATAATCATCCGTTAAAATTAAGGACGAATCAAATCCACGAGTTAGCCAATTAATTTACGTTATTTAATTGGATCTTAGCTAACACATATCATGTATATAAAAAATTACGAGACATATTGAATAAGCCCCTTCTAACATCTTTCAGTATTCCGTGGGGTTATACTACGATATCTATAAAATACTCGTAATTATTCGTCCAAACTTCGAAAGCACAATCTTAAGCCAATTACTTGCACTTACTTAATTGGATCTTGGCTAAGACTCGTAAATTTTATAAACGTGCTTGAAGTTAAAAGAGTATACTTTGACCTTATAATCGTCAATAGACAAGTATACCTTAAAACCTTAAGTTGATATACTTAAAGGTAAAATTACAACTCCGAGGTTGTTATTAATGTATTCTTCGATCCATAAATACTTAATCGAAAGAAGAAGAATACTAAAGAAGTCATAAGCCATAAGTGCTTAATATAAAAAGGGACTTCTTATATTACATCACAACTTTATTAAATCTATAAAGGAGTAATTATAAATATACTTGACCATCTTGTATTATTCTAAGTCAAATATAACTAATTAGTTTTAATATTCTTATTTAGATATTATACTACTTGTGGGCTAGTAGAGTAACATACTAGTTCAAAACAAATATTTTCCTACTTGTTTTGTTTCGTGGATTGTCTTATTAGTTTTATAGTGAGGTGAAGTGACGTGAGGTGATTCTCATTCTAAGACCCAAGTCCTAGACGTACTAAAGGGGAGTTAGTAGTCTTCGCGCCGTGAAGAATAGGAAAGACCCAAGACCGGATCACTAAGATCCAAGACCGGCAAAAGCTAAGGAAGCCAAGTCCACAAAAAGGCTCTACAACAACTTTGACGAAATAACGGGGAGTTATTGTCTAAGATAAGTTGTGTAAGTAATACATTTATTTTGAGGTGGTGACCCTTGTGTTATGCACCAAGACAAATACTTGTAAAGGGTGTAAAGGCTTCTCCACCTACTAAAGGAGCGAGTTTATTATAAGGGAAAATCCCGAGTCCGGGAGAGGAGCTCGGGGACTAGAGTAGGGGTGAGCGAATCTATTAGAGGTTGCGCCATCGCGAACCAGGATAAAATCACCGTGTGGTATTTTCTTTTCTTGCACTTTATTTTCGGCACATATAAAATACATAACCACTCGGTAAAGTTTTAAAAAGGGATACAATATTTTTAAAACGCCACAATAATTTTTAAATTGGTAATTAAGCTATTCAACCCCCCTTCTAGTTTAAAATAGCCCTCTTATGGGACCTTACACAAGTCTTTACATTCACAAGCACATCATCTTACCACTAAACCACACTGTTACTTAAGTTTTTTGTCGTACACATAATATGTGAGTGTCATAAATAACGACAATTTATTTAACTCTAAACATGATTACTAAAATATTTGTAGATTTGGTTTTGAACAATTTAATTTGAGATATAAAGTTAACAATAATACATAAACGGATCATCCCCTTATTTATTAAACAATTTTTAATTTGAAAAGTTAAAAGTATGTCTTATACATTTATAATATATATATATGTTAGGTCACACACACACTGTAGAGGGGGTGAATACAGTGTATAGTACACTCAAATCGAACTTAAAGAACTTAAGTAACATAAAATAAACTTTATTGAAACAATAAACTCTGTTACAATATGGAACTGTTACCTCTCAGTGATGAACAAATATCACGAGAGCTGCTAGGGTTATACAGAATAATAACTTCGATAATGATAACACTTATAGTGTAAACCCTATGCCTGTGTTTATATACTATACAGTTACAAGATAATCGCTAATTGATATGGAATATAATTCTGCTTCCTAAAATATATCAATCAGATATCTTCTATTCCAAGTATTCCATTCTTCACGGAATTCCTTCTTCATGCATATCTCTTCTTATGTTTATCTCAATCTTCTTTCCTTTAATCAGCTACTGTCCTTATCTGATTTTCCTTCAGCACTTAAGTTTTGATATCTATCTTCTGATGATTATCTCCTGATAATACAAGTACTGATATCCTTAAGTCCTGACTTCCAGTATAAGTACTGATCAACAGTTAAGTACTGATCTATCATGTTCACACAAGATCTGAAAGCTAAACATAAAACATATTAGCCATGACATTATCAAATATATCTAACAATCTCCCCCAACTTGTAAATTAACAAAATATACAAGTTAAACAGATATTTGATGATGTCAAAAACATTAAGTACAAATGCATGAGAAATAGACTAGATAACTACAACTTACAGTCCTTAAAGTTTTACCAATTTCAACTTCTGATAACAACTTCAATCTGTATAAATATCAGAATTTAAGCAGTTGTAGATCTTCGACTTGGCTTCATCATCTTCTGATCTCTCTGATGTCAGGAGTTGTTCTGAGATAGTTCTTCAACAAACATTTCTCATCATATCTTAGTTCATCAATCATTCTCCTTTTAACACCTTTAAGCTCTGCAGTATCTTCACCAGTTTGAAAAATTGCAGCTCTGAGATCATTAATCTTTGCTTTCCTTAACTCCGGATCTAGTCTTATAACATAAGCTTTGTCAGATTCAAGATTGAATTCAAGTCCCTTAATACCAAGATACGTTCTGATCTGTGCAGTATTAGGCTTCATATCAACAATATCACCATTGTGATCTCTGTACTTTGGAACATATCTGCTGTCAGACTTAACAGAATAAAGCCTTTTTTGTCTCTGAATCTGTTCTTTTAAGTAGTTTGCAGCAGTCTCTGTTATTCTGTCATCCACTTGAAGTAAGAAAAGTACATGCTCCAATTCTTCAAAATACTTCAAAGGAATGGCATTTTGTCTTATATGATAAACCCTACCATCTGTCATGAAATACAACATGATGTATTCTTTCAAGTAGGTATGGTAAACCATCTGTACAGATTCCAGTTGATTCAATCTCTCAGGAGTTGCTCCAATACCTGGTTCACTCAAGGAAGTTGGATCATCGGTGGTGTTGTGTACTCTTCTTTCATCAGCACTTCCCAATCCAGTTTTATCTCTAGCTTCCTTTCCAGTAACTACTCTTGCTTCAAAACCACTTGGAGTAGTCTTCAAAGATTGAGTCTGTTTTGCTTTAGTGAATCCTGGTAGGAGTGTTTTAGATCTATTTTCTGATATCAAGTTAACTTGAGCACTGCCAGAGGTTACTTACTTCTTCTGAATATCAGAACTTACAATTTCTTGACTCTGAACAACTTGAGCCATGTCAGAGGTTGTTTTAAGAACTTTTCTTGAAGTCAGAGCAAGATCATCTTTTCCATCAGTAATTTCTTCTTCCTCAGGAGGTACATAAGGCTTGATAGGTTCACCAACCTTTTCTTTACCCTTGGATCTTGGATCTATCTGTGGTTGTGATCTAGCCAAAGTTTCTTCAGTATGTATCCTTTCTTTGATCACAATGCCTTTAGGTTTTGGAAGTAACTTTTTACCAGAAGCTTCAGATTTAGATGTGACTTTCTCTGATTTAAGTCTGGCTTCTTCTTCCTTTAAACTTTCCAAGTCCATCCCTGGATTTTCTTGAAGAAATAACTGTCTTGACATTTCCTCATCAAGATCTAGAAGTTCATCAGAACTTATCCTTTTACCAGCAGCAGAACTTATTCTTTTCCCAGTATCAGAACTTGTTCTGTGACTAGCTTGTCTTGATATAAACCTTCTACCTTGACTATGACCACTACCCATTCCAGAGTTTCCTTGGTCATCTTTTCCATCATCCTTTCCTTGCAGTGTCTTGTTGGTTTTGCATTTGGACTTAATTACCTTCTCCCCCTTTTTGGCATCAGCAGGTAATAAAAGAGAGATAAATAGTTCCATTGAGGTCTGGATTTCAGTAAGTTGCGATTGCTGAGAAGCTTGATTTGTCAGAATTTGATCAATCTGAGCTTGTTGCTTCTCTTGAGTTTTCTCAATATAAGCAACCCTGTCAATGGTAGGTTGGAAGAACTTTTTCTTATCAATTTTCCAAACTTGTTCCTGTTTGATAAAGTTCTCCTGAATCTTGTGTAGCTCTGCATGAGTGTTGGAATGAAGACCTTGTAGATGTTTAGTACTCAATGCAGTGACTCTAAGTTGGGTTTTAAAATCATCAGAATGTAACATTTCATCAGCTTTAGTCAAGTGCTCAGCAAGATGTAAAGCATTTGGAACACATAAAACTGAGTTCCATTCCTTAGTCCACTCCTGACCTGCAGGAGTTTCACTCCAAGGTACTGGTGCATCCCTGATAACAAACTCCTTTACCAGTTCAGACTTAGGAAGAGTCAGCGGAGGAGTATGTCCTGAAGGACCTGCTTCATCAGCATCTACAGTTGTAGCAGCCTCACCAGTATCTCCAACATTTGCAGCATCAGAACTTAGAGAATCAGTATCTTCTGATAAGACAACAGTGTGAGTAGCAATGGAGGCTTCAGCATCCTCTAATTGCTGATCTGATACTAAGTTCTGATCAACAGCCATATCCTGATGCTCACCTAAAATCTGATCATCAGCATCTTGATGCAGAGAAGGTGTTGGTGATAACTCAGGAGTTTGAACAGCATCAGTAACAGGTGTTGTGGAAGGATTATTTGTTGTTGGAGCTTCTAAGAAAAGTATTTCAGGCACAACCAGGTTCTGAATATCAATTTCAGCACTTGTGCCTGGATCAACAAGAGACACAGAAGGTGAATTAGCCTTGTCAGATACAGCTTCCTGAGATGGAGTTGATGGAGAAGAAGTGACTGGAGCAAATTCCTTGTCTTGTGAGATCAGAGATTCCTGATCCCCTTCCTTAGCTGCTTCCTCCTCATCATCTGAAACTGGCCTTTGTGCCCTCTGTTTCTTGTACTTCCTTGTTGATTTGGATTCCTTGGGAGTTTCAGGAACTGTCATACGTCTAAGCCTCTTGAGAAGCCTAGAACCCCCAATTGCAGAATCCTTCTGAGAAGTTGCCTTCTCAGCTTCATTTACCACAGGTTCTGAAGAAGGAATCTGATCCTCAGAATCTGATTCATCTCTCAAAGTAATTCTCCTCCTCTTTTGAGGTGTTTGAGGAACAGTCTTTGTTCTCTTTGACTTAGAGGATGTAGGCTTCACAGTAGGTGCTGAAGAAGAAGGTTGAGCAGTCTGTGAAGTGGAGAGATATGATTTGAGATAAGTTCTGAGGGTAGGTTGAGTAGAATGAGAGGTAGGTACTGAGGTTGATGGATTTTGGGTGGTTGGAGGTGGTTGAACATCAGAGTAAACAAATCTATAGGTATCAGGATCAGCATTTACCAGGATCTGTTTTACAGACTTAGGAATCTGTAATGGTCTAACCATTTTCTTCTTAGTATCAGCATTTACCAGATCATTAAAGTACCTTTTTGCAACCTTAAAAGGTGGGGTTTGGGGGCTGACTAACTGAGGTTCATCAGTACAATAAGTGTAAATAAGTTGACAGAATCTAGCAAAATAAACAACATCTCGATCCTCTGTCATCCTATCCCCAATAAAACCAATTAAAGCAGTTGCAAAATCAAAATGAGTTTGATTGATAATTGCATACCCGATGTGCTGACTCATAATGGGAATAGCATCAAAATTCGAACATTTATTTCCAAAAGCTTTGGTGATGCAATCAAAGAAGAAACTCCATTCTCTTCTGATATTAGCCCGTTTCAACTGTCCATGTTTCGTCAGACTCTTTTCATATCCCAATGCAGCCATAAACTCCCTAAGGGCTGAGTCCTCTGGAACTGAGAAAGTATAATCCTCTGGAAGATGTAAAGCCCTGCGTAATGTACCAGGAGTGACTACAAAAGATGAATCACCCACTTGGAAGATAATACTAGGAGTTCCACGGTTACCACCATCATCAAAAACGCCAGTCCTCCAGAACCTCATAACTTGTTGACTTGAAAATAATTCAGGCTGAGTTAAGGCGTACCCAACCTCACTATGTGCAAGAAGATCTTGCACAAAGTGCAATTCAGATGGAGCTTCAGCATGATCAAGAATTGCAGCATAGTTGTTTGGAACAAACTTAGCTCCATCAATGATTAAATCCTTTGGTGCCATGTGAAAAAAATTTAGAGTTAAGTATGCCTGATAGGTGTTTGATATAATATCTGTATGAAAACAACGGAAATAGTAAAGTGAAGGAGAGTAAAAGTAAGAAGAAAGATAGAAGATGAAGAAATTAAAAAGATTAAAGAAATCTTCTCTCTGCTGTACTTATACAAAAAAAATATTACCGTTGGACACCTGTCAGACATGCAGTAATAACGGATAGTTACTGGGCTCGAGAATACAGTAATCATGACTTACCCATTTGCCGAGTTTCAAGGAAAAACTGTTCCATTTATCAAGGGAAACAATTCAAATTTTAACCCGTTATCACTGATTGAATTATTTGTCACTGCAACATTAATATTCTGAAAATAAATCATGTTAAAAATGACCGAGATAATGTCGATGAATAAGTGCTGACAGAGAATCAGAACTTAACTAAAAGTACAATTTAAATGGTCATCAGAATATCAATCAGGATTTATCAACTCAAGATAAAATAACTCAGAGACACAATCTTGAAGTAAAAACAGTTTTCATTAATATATCAAGTCAATACATTTATGAAATGGAAATTACATCAATACTTATACAAGATTTTCCCTAAGCTTCTAATCCTAACATCAACAGCTTTAGTCCTGGCTAAGAAGCCTGACAAAGCTGAGGATGAAGAAGAACAGGAAGAAGACAAGATTAAGTCATCTTCCTCTTCCTATCTTCGATGAACAAGATGGCGAGTCGTATGATTCGCTCTTGCTGACAGATAGCTTCCCGCCTTTCCTCCTCCAGGCGCTCCAGATGGCGATGGTAATCCATCTCGAAGAATAGAAGGTGAGCCAGCACCTCCTGTGGGACAGAGTCCCAGATCTCCTCAGGAATGGCTGTTATATGCCACTCCTGCTGCCACTCGGCACAACTAAGCTCCATTGTGAAGGTTTGTGTGTTCAAAAACATGTTGTATCGAACCATTGTGTTTTTTGACAGAAGAAGGAGGATAAGTGTGTGAGAAGAATGTGATGGAAAGACTGATGTGAAGTGGTTGCTTATATAGGCAAGAGAATGCCAAGAGACGCAAAGATATTTAATGCTGACAGGTAGAATTAATTCTACCTCGTCTCCCTAGACTTTGAAAAAGAATAACAGTCATTGGAAAGAGGAATCATGGTCTAGACCGCACAAGACACAAGAAACAGTGGACTGTTCAAGTACAAAACCATTAATCCTAATCATAGTGACTATTAATCTTCCACTTCAACATATTTGAGTACAAACTGAGACTGTTATCAAATTTTATTCAAAGATAAGCCAAGTAAAGGATTAGACTGAGAAATCATAACTTAGACCTATACCAGAACTTAACAGTCATCAGAACATAATTTCTTAACTCAAAAAAGGAATGCCCATCTTAGTAAATCCTCATACAAGTTCTGAGTTATGGACGTCAGAACTTAATCATCAGAACGTGTAACTTAGAACTTGTCCTCAAAATTTGTGCAATAAGGACACACTGACTGTTTATCGAAAATAACATAGACCACCACAGAAATTTTCATCATTCAGATGGAGTGATTAGTGTGTGCATTAAGCTAAAAACAGAAAAAGAGTAAAGTCTGATTCACTGCAGTACATCTTAGAAATAAGGCATAACTAAAATTTTGCTAAAGATCTGTCATTGTCCTGAAACCGACTGAAGAATGAGTTTATGCTTGAGTCCACCTCAACTATTTTGTGCTAATTTTATGCATCTTTTGAAATTCTATTTTACAGTGGCTTCTCAGTATAAGTGAGTCACGACTGTTTATCAGAATTTATGCTATTTTCAGAGTATTTCTCCAGTAATCATAGAGTGTGAAAAGTCACCAAGAAAATATTTTGCTTTTCTGATGCATATTTACTTAATACCAGCAATGCACTTGGGTCGTCCCTTCCACATTTTTACTCTAGATCTCAAAGGAGTACCTGATTTTATTCTTTGATCTTTTTGCTTTTTCTTTTGATAAGAGAGGTCTATCAGCACTTAGATTATCACAGTAAATAGGGATTTTGAAATATGTTAACCCATAATCCAGTAACTGATTCTTCATCCAAAGAATCTGTGCACAACAGCTTCTTGCAGCAATATACTCTGCTTCTGCAGTTGATGTGGAAATTGACTTTTGTTTCTTGCTGTACCAAGAAACCAATCTGCCTCCAAGAAATTGGCAGCTTCCACTTGTGCTTTTCCTGTCAATTTTGCAACCTGCAAAATCTGCATCTGAGTAACCTATTAGTTTAAAATCTGATTCTCTAGGATACCATAATCCCAGAGCAGCTGTTCCTTTAAGATACTTAAAGATTCTTTTTACAGCTGTTAAGTGAGGTTCTCTTGGATCTGCTTAAAATCTTGCACAAAGACAGATAGCATACATGATATCAGGTCTACTAGCAGTTAGATAGAGTAGAGAGCCAATCATACCTCTGTAGTCAGTAATATCTACTGATTTACCGGTATCCTTATCCAGTTTTGTTACAGTGGCCATTGGAGTGGATGCACTTGAACAATCTTGCATTCCAAATTTCTTTAGCAAGTTTCTGGTGTACTTGGTTTGACAAATAAAAGTGCCTTCCTCATTCTGCTTGACTTGAAGGCCCAGAAAATAGCTAAGTTCCCCCATCATACTCATCTGATATCTTGACTGCATTAGTTTGGCAAACTTCTTGCAAAGTTTGTCATTTGTTGATCCAAAAATGATATCATCAACATAAATCTGGACCAGAAGTAAGTTCTTTCCATGGTTGAGGTAGAACAGTGTTTTGTCTATTGTCCCTCTGTTGAATCCACTTTCCAGAAGAAACTGAGCTAAAGTCTCATACCATGCTCTAGGAGCTTGCTTAAGTCCATAAAGTGCTTTATCAAGCCTGTAGACATAATCTGGATGTTTGGTATCTACAAAACCTGGAGGTTGTTCAACATATACCTCTTCCTCCAATTCTCCATTGAGAAAAGCACTTTTCACATCCATTTGAAAAACAGTAAACTTTTTGTGAGCAGCATAAGCCAAAAATATCCTTATGGCTTCTAACCTAGCAACTGGTGCAAATGTTTCATCATAATCAATTCCCTCCTGTTGAGAATATCCTTTTGCAACCAGCCTTGCCTTATTCCTTGTAATTATGCCATCACTGTCAGTTTTGTTTCTGAATACCCACTTTGTACCAACAACAGATCTATTCTTTGGTCTTGGCACTAGGGTCCAGACTTTGTTTCTTTCAAATTCATTCAACTCTTCCTGCATTGCTTGCACCCAATCAGCATCTTGAAGAGCTTCTTCTACTTTCTTTGGCTCAGTCTGAGAGAGAAAAGAATTGTATAGACACTCATTTGAAGTACCTGTTCTAGTTCTGACACCTGCATCAGGATTTCCAATTATCAAATCAGGTGTATGTGATTTTGTCCACTTCCTTGCAGATGGAATGTTTTCTCTAGAACTGGATGCTCCCCCATGATCCATGCTATCTTCATTTTCATTTTCTGATGCTCCCCCTGAAACTATGCTCTCTGAGTTGGATTCTTCAGTATTTAGATTTTCAGCACTATCAGAACTTGGCTTATCAGAACTTGACGAATCAGAACTTGAAGAGCCAGATGCATGTTCTGATGTTTCTTGAGATGTGGTAGGATCTTGAGTATGCCCCCCCTGCATAGGTGCATCTTCCTTTAACATAGTCACCACAGTTTCAATAACATCAGAGTTTAATCCGTCAGAGTTTGTAGTATCAGGACTTAGACTGTCAGGATTTTCAGTATCAGAATATGAGTCTTCATTTTCAAATCTCAGCTGATCATGGTCAACGAAATCTTTAATACCAGTGATCTTCTTGTCATCAAAAGAGACATTGATAGATTCCATGACCACTTTTGTTCTCAAATTATAGACTCTGAAGGCTTTTGTGGAAAGTGGATATCCAACAAAGATTCCTTCATCAGCTTTTAGATCAAACTTTGATAGCTGTTCAGGATGAGTCTTGAGAACAAAACACTTGCATCCAAATACATGAAAATATTTCATATTTGGCTTCTTTTTCTTCACCATCTCATATGGTGTTTTTCCATGCTTGTTAATGAGTGTTGTATTTTGAATAAAACAAGCAGTCTGCACAGCTTCAGCCCAGAAATAGGTTGGAAGCTTTGCTTCTTCAAGCATTGTACGTGCAGCTTCAATGAAAGTTCTATTCTTCCTTTCAACAACTCCATTTTGCTGTGGAGTTTCAGGAGCAGAAAATTCCTTCTTTATTCCATGGCTTTTGTAGAACTCTTCCATTATCAAATTCTTGAACTCAGTGCCATTATCACTCCTTAAAATTTTCACAGAATCTTTGACCATTTTATCCAGCTGTTTGACATGATCAATCAAGATAGATGCAGTTTCACTTTTTGTGTGCAAGAAATACACCCATGTGTATCTGGTGAACTCATCCACTATGACCAACGCATACTTCTTCTTTGCAATAGTCATGACATTTACTGGACCAAATAGATCAACATGTATAAGATGATAAGGCTCAAGAATTGATGATTCAGTCTTGCTCTTGAATGAAGATTTTCTTTGTTTGGCTTTCTGACATGAATCACAAAGACCATCAGGAGCAAATACTGTGTTTGGCAATCCTCTCATAAGATCTTTCTTGACCAGTTCATTTATATTGTTGAAATTTAAATGAGAGAGTTTCTTATGCCAATTCCAGCTTTCTTCAATTGATGCTCTACTTAACAGACAGATTGCAGAGCCATCAGTACTTGTTGAAAGCTTAGCTTCATAAATGTTACCACGTCTATATCCTTTCAGAACAACTTTGCCTTTAGATTTACTCACAATTTCACAGTGTTCTTCAAGGAAATCAACATGATAACCTCTGTCACAGATTTGACTTATACTCAGAAGGTTGTGTTTAAGTCCTGAGACCAGAGCTACTTCTTTAATGATGACATTCCCAAGATTGATATTGCCATATCCCAATGTTTTTCCAATGTTGCCATCTCCATAAGAAACACTTGGGCCATCTTTCTCCACAAAGTCTGATAGCAGGGCCTTATTTCCAGTCATATGACCTGAACATCCACTGTCCAGAACTAGAATATTTTTCCTGTTGCCCTGCAATCATAAAGACCACTAATTATTAGTTTTAAGGACCCAGACTTGCTTGGATCCTTTGGCCTTATTAAGTTTGTTAACATTTGCAGCGGATTTAGCATCAGAGTTTATGTTAACATTTTTCTTATCAGAATTTACATTATCAGACTTTGAATCAGAATTTATACTAGAAGGAACAATGGAAACTTTCTTCAAAGAAGGTTTTATTTGATAATAATCATAGTACAAACTATGATACTCCTTATAAGTATAAATGGAATGCCATAAACTACCACAATGAAAACAAGGATTTTGTGGTTTGTATCTAACTGACTGACTCTTAACTCCTAATTTTGAAGGTAAGGAGTTAATATTCTTATTTTTCCTGCAAAAAGAAGCCAGATGGTTAGAACTTCCACAGTTATGACATGTTTTCCTAGGAGCATCAGGAACAGGTTTATAATCATTGCTTTTATTCACACCTTCCTTTCCATTCCTATTTTTCCTAGGTGATTTTACCTTGTTTGCATTCTTGACATCTTTCAGCTTATGCTTAAGCTGCTTCTTTGTCATTAAGCCTATGTTTACTTCAGCTGTCTTTTCCTGTTTTAGTTTGTCAGAAGTTAATTCCTCTTTAACTTCTGATTTCTCATTATCAGACTTTACAGTTACAAACTTAACAGGTTTTAACTTTGGCTTTTACTTAACAACAGGCTTAATTTCTTCAGTTCCTTTATCATTCTTATTTTCTCCATAACCTAAGCCCTTTTTCCAATTTTCACTACTTAGCAAATTTTGAGTTGTTCTGCCAGAGTTAGTCCAAGTCCTGATTATCTCTCTTTCCTTTTCTAACTCAGTTTTTAGAGATTCATTCATTTTTAGCACTTCATCCCTAACATAAAAAGCATCATCTCTATCCTTCTGAGTTTGATGGAATATAACTAACTCTTTTTCTAAGAAATCATTTCTTTTCTTAAAAATAAGATTTTTAGAAGTTAATCTTTCACATGTTAAGGTTTGATCTCTATAACTGACAAACATAGTTTTAAGATATCTTCTCAACTCATTAATATCATTAGTATGAAAAGCATAAGTAGTCTGAGGTACCTTTGTTTCAGCAGCTTCAGAACTGCTCTCAGCACTTTCTTTATCAGCATTTGCCATCAATGCATAGTTCTTATCACTTTCAGAGTCTGAAGTGTCTGTCCAGCTTTTCTGCTTTGTGACAAGAGCCTTGCCTCTGTCACCCTTTACCTTCTTGCAGTCAGGAGATATGTGGCCTTTCTCACCACAATTATAGCATTTAACATTTGTGTAATCTCCTCTGTCAGACTTTCCTCCTCTGCCTTCAGATCTTCTGAAATTCTTCTTATCAGAACTTATGCTTTTCCTGGAAAACTTCTTTCCCTTCCTGAACTTCCTGTATGCAATCTTTGTGATTCCTTTCACCATAAGAGCACACAGTTTCATCATCTCCTCATCAGCATCAGTCTCAGGCAAGCTTTCAGAATCTGAGTCATCATCACTCTCAGAACTTGATGACTCAGTATCAGACTTTATGAAAAGAGCTTTACCCTTGTCTTTCTTTGAGGAACCTGCTTTGGAGAATTCTTTTTCAGCCTTAAGAGCAACTGTCCTTGACTTTCCTCCTTTCCTCTTGCTTCTTTGTTCCATCTCCAGCTCGTGTGTCTTGAGCATTCCATAGATTTCGTCAAGAGTTGTTTCATCAAGATTGTAGTTGTCTCTTATTGTCGTTGCCTTCAAATCCCAGCATTCAGGAAGAGCTAACAGGAACTTAAGGTTTGAATCTTCAAGATCATACTCTTTATCAACCAATGACAAATCATTCAAAAGTTTGACAAATCTATCATATAAATCATTCAATGACTCATTAGTCTTTGAGTCAAAGTGTTCATACTCTTGAGTGAGTATTGTCTTCCTGTTCTTCTTAATTGTGTCAGTTCCCTGACATCTTGTTTCCAGAGCATCCCATATCTCCTTAGCAGTCTTGCAGTTGATTACCCTGTTTGACATTACATTATCAATGGCACTATGCAGTAAGTGTCGTACCTTAGCATCCTTAGCAATTGATGCTATGTCCTCAGCAGTATAATCACTCTTCTCCTTTGGTACGGTCATTGCTGCTTCACCTGCAACTGCAACTGCGAGTTTGGTTAGTTTGTGAGGACCTTCCTTGATTCTATCAAGGTATTCTGGATCTGTTGCTTCCAGGAACATGGTCATCCTTACCTTCCATATGGGATATTCAGATGGTCTCAGTATGGGGACTCTGATGGTCTCATACCGACTCTGAATTTGTGTCTTCGGTGGTTCCTCAGTTTTAGTAGGCTTAGTTGGAGTTTCTGTGTCCGACATGATTGTGTTTGGATCTTTAACTGTATGTATGTTAACAGATAGGCTCTGATACCAATTGTTAGGTCACACACACACTGTAGAGGGGGTGAATACAGTGTATAGTACATTCAAATCGAACTTAAAGAACTTAAGTAACAGAAAACAAACTTTATTGAAACAATAAACTCTGTTACAATATGGAACTGTTACCTCTCAGTGATGAACAAATATCACGAGAGCTGCTAGGGTTATATAGAATAATAACTTCGATAATGATAACACTTATAGTGTAAACCCTATGCCTGTGTTTATATACTACACAGTTACAAGATAATCGCTAATTGATATGGAATATAATTCTGCTTCCTAAAATATATCAATCAGATATCTTCTATTCCAAGTATTCCATTCTTCACGGAATTCCTTCTTCATGCATATCTCTTCTTATGTTTATCTCAATCTTCTTTCCTTTAATCAGCTACTGTCCTTATCTGATTTTCCTTCAGCACTTAAGTTCTGATATCTATCTTCTGATGATTATCTCCTGATAATACAAGTACTGATATCCTTAAGTCCTGACTTCCAGTATAAGTACTGATCAACAGTTAAGTACTGATCTATCCTGTTCACACAAGATCTGAAAGCTAAACATAAAACATATTAGCCATGACATTATCAAATATATCTAACAATATATTTTTTAAAAATAAATTGTACATATAATTAATTTTTTTATATGTTGAAAATAGATACACTTATATAAATAATATATATGTGTACTACATATTTATATAAGTTAAAATTAACATATTTCGATTTATTTCAAATTCAAAATTAGAACTTGACCCATTTTTCAAAAAATACTCAAAATTTGACTAAATAACCTGCCCGTAAATACCACGTCACTACCTAGGTTTAATTTAAATTACGAGTTTGACTAGAAAATCTTATTGACAAAAAAAAGTTTTATGATATCTTATGTTGGTAAAAATTAATATCTCTTTATAGAATCAAGTCAATTGATAATATGTATCAAAATTACTATCTTCAAAATCAGAATTTTACCCATTTTGAAAAAAAATACTTGAAATTTGACTACATGACATAGCCGAAAATACATCATCACTATCTAGGTTTAATAAATTTAAATTATGAGCTCGACGAGAATATCTTACCAATAAGGATAAATTTTATAATATCTTATATTAATAAAAATTAATAATTTTGAGGTCTTTATACGATCAAGTCAATTGATATTATGTATCAAAATTACTAACTGGCTCATTTTACATTATTACATCCGGAACCTGACCCAATATTTAAATATATTCAAAATTTGACATGAGATGTCACAAGCTCCGTTAAAACTACGAAAATATACTAAATCTATTTATTTATTAATATTTCACTTAAAAAAAATGGTTTAAAATATTATTCAATGATGGTGAATTTATAAAAAAGTGCTCCTAAAGTCTTGTTTTTTCATTCTTTTTAGAAAAAATTAAACTACAACTATAAAGTAAAATTAATAATTTTCATTAACATGTTATTTGAAAAATGGTACGACATTTGATACTTCTTCATAAAAAAATAGTTTATTTATTGCATTATTTAATTAAAGATATATTTATATTCAAATATTTGTGAGGCAAATCCCAAATTTTTATATTATTCAATTTGATACGGTTATTATAAGTAATCATATACATAAAGTCCCTATTTTTTGTGGAGTTCCGGAGTCCAAAATCCTAACTTTATATTACAATCCAATCTAATGGTTCAGGTTTTATGTTTCTAATAATTTTAAAACTAAAATAATAAATTACATGATATAAACGTGTGTTATGGTGTTATATTATTAATGTTCAGCAAGTTGAATATTTACGTGTTCTGTAACGTGAATACGTATGTTCTTCAAACCGATCATGTTCTATAAAATCATATGTTGTGCAATGTTCAACTTGTCACATGTATGAGATTTGCAAGATATTTATTAAAATAGTGATATTTGTTGAACATGATTCATATTATAATACGTTTTACAAAATTTTTTATACTATTTGTGAGGTCACACAATACTGTAGAAGGGGGTTGAATACAGTGTTTATACAATCAAATCGATTTCAACACAAGTATGTAACAAAGATCAAGTATATTCAAATAAACTTTGTTACAATATGAACTGTTGTTCTCTCTCAGTGATGAACAAATATCACTAAGAGCTGTTAGGTTACAATGAATAATGTTTCTCGATAATGATAACACATATAGTGTAAACCCTAAGCTGTGTTTATATAGCACACATTTACAAGATATATTCTAATTGATATGGAATATAATTCTGTCTCCTAAAATATATCAATCAGATATCTTCTACAAGTCTTCTAGTCCTCTAACTCTTTTCATGCATATCTTCTATTGTTTTAGTCCAGATCTTCTCCTGTAAATCAGCCGCATTCCTTATCTGAAAGTCTTCCCGCACTTAAGTACTGATATGTATCTTCTGACGACTTAAGTTCTGATATTAAGTTCCGACTTCATTTAGTTCTGATTTCCAGTAAGTCCTAATATGTCCTGTTATTAAGTTTTGAAAACTAAACACAAATAATATTAGACATGACATCTCAAATATATCTAACAATCTCCCCCAACTTATAAATTATGCAAAATATACAAGTTAATAGATTTGATGATGTCAAAAACATTTTAAGTACAAATGCAATGAGAGTTTAACTAGATAACTAACTACAACTTACAGTCCTTGTAGCTTTTACCAATCTCACTGAGTCAATCTGAATCCAAAATTATTCTTGATAAAGTTTGATATCAGTTTTTCTTATTTACTCCTCAGGACTTGAGATAGTGTAGTCTTGACTTGCTTCAATTCTTCATCTTGACTTCCAATCTGGTAGATTGCAGTCCTAAGTGCAGATATATGGTTTCTTTCTAAGCCATCACCCAGTCTTATAACCCTTGGATGAGAAGAATCTTCATTGTAGCACAAACATTTCTCTTTCAGAATGACTTCAAGTTTAGCAGAATTCTTCTTCATTGGAATTTCACTTCCATCATCTTTAACTATATTAGGAATGAATTATGTAACCCTTGAACCAAAAATTTTTGCTTTATCTCTTACGGTCTTCAATATGAAATTTGACCATCTCCTGGTAATATCAGACTTTATCTCTAAAAGATAATGAAAGAATTGAAGTTCTTTCAGGGATTTGTTCAGCACATCTAATTCTGACATTTCATATGTCCTTCCATCTTCAAGAAATAGAATCAGATTTTCTTTGACATTATGCTTGTCATGAGCATCCAGTACCACTTGAACAGAGATAACCTTATCAAGGTGTTTCTGTGTAACATCTTCAAGAGGTCTGTTAGTCAATAGAAATGGATCTCTAGTAAGCACTTCAACTCCTGTCTTGATCTTAGCTTCATCAGAACCTAGTCCAGCTCTGTCTTTTGCTTCTCTGGCTTTCAATCCAACAGTCATGAAATCAAATAATAATTGGCTTTTCTTTGGATCCGATGGTTTGACATTCTTCCATAGGAGTTTCTTTTTATCAGCCACTTTCATCTTGTCTAAATCAACTTGAGCTCTGTCAGAGGTTGATTTCTTGATGACTTTATAAGAACTTGCTGTTTCTTCTGTAGCTTGCTGTCCTTCACTCTAAACAACTTGAGCTTTGTCAGAGGTTGTCTTGGATTCTTTAGTAATCTTTCTTCTTTTCAGAGTTTGAACAGATTCATCTTCAGCAAGAGTATCATCATGAACTTGAACTATTTTGCACACTGGTTTTATCAGGATATGAGGAATTTTCATCTTCTATGGCTTTATTTGTTCATCAACTTTTCTTTTCCCTTTATCTTTGGGATCAATCTCATTTTGTGATCTAGTCTTGGGCTTTGATACCTCAGTATTTGATTTCTCCTTGATCACAATGCCTTTTTCCTTAGGCCTTGGAGGTTTTTTTGCAACAAAAGCTTTTGACTTTAATTTGTCTTTTCAACTTTAAATCTAGCTTCTCCCTCCTTGAGATTTTCTAAATCCATTCCGAGATTATGTTTCAGAAATAATTTTTTAGCAATCTCTTTATCAAGTGTCTGAATCTTGGGATCCTTGTAGTAGACAGTAGTCTGCTTTCCCTTGAGGTTCAGAGTTTGCAGAAACTTCTGAGAGTCTTGACTTCCACTTTGAATCAGAACATCAGAACTTGATATTAGATTTTGATTAACAGCACTTGCTATCAGATTTTGAGTTTGAGCAGCTTCAGAACTTGTCTTCTTTTGAGTAGAAGATTTGCTTGCATCAGAGATTAGTTTCCTAGAAGAAACCTTGCTGCTTTGCCCTTGACCTTGACCTCTACTCTTATCAGAGTTTCCCTAGTCATCACCTTTGTCATCCTTCTTCTTCAGTATTTGAGTAGGTGAGCATTTGGACTTAACTACCTTCTCCCCCTTTTCGGCATCATCAGGTAGTAGGAGAGAGAGAAGAAGTTCTAATGAAGATTGAATTTCATTAAGTTGAGCTTGTTGAGAGGCTTGATTTTGCAGGACCTCAGTAATTTGGGCCTGTTGCTTTTCCTGTACCTTCTCAATAGCTTCAACTTTTTCAGAAATAGGTCTGATAAACCTCTTTTTATCAAGCTTGGTCTCCATATCCAGCTTTTCAGCTTTTTCCAGAAGTTTATCAACCTTTTCATGAGTTGTATAGGTTTGACCTTGAAGAGACTTGATACTTAGAGCTGTGACTTTGAGTTGAGTCTTAAAATCAAAACTTGTCATCAGCTCATCAGCCTTAGCAATGTGCTCTGTCAGAACTTTAGAGATTGGAATGAAATCAGTTTCATTCCACTTCTTGGTCCACTCCACTCCTCTGTGAGTATCTTCCCAATGAATAGGAGCATCCTGTTCAACAAACTTTTGGATTAATGCCTCCTTTCCAAGACTTGGAGCATTTACTGGAGCTAACTCTCCAGAACTTGCAGAAAATCCATCATCTTCTGACAACACAAGAGTGTGTGTAATTGAAGAAGAGTCTGTACCAGCTTCATCTAAATTCTGAGCATCAGAATTTATCTCCAGAATAAGAGTTGTTGGTATCTCAGCCTGTAAGATAGGAGAATTGACAATAGATGGCTGAGCTGCTGTTGGAGCTTCCAGATAAAGAACAGTAGGAATATTCAGATTATGAATATCTATATCAGAACTTATGCCTTATTCTTCAGTATTATTTGTAGCTTTGATTGGAGAGACAGAAATGTGAGCACTGTGTCTGGAACAGTGTCTTGAGCTTGAGTTGGGGATGGCAAAGCTTCAATTATAATTGGGTTTGAGATCAGAGATTCCTGATCCCCTTCCTCAGCTTCTTCAGTATCCCTAGATGGAGGCTTAGCCATATGCCTTCCTGCCCTCATTTTCTTTAATCTTCTTGATAGAGAAGGAGCTGCCTTTGCAGCATCAGAAGTTACATTTCTCTTTCTCTTCAAAGTATTAGAACCCTCAGCTTCATCATTTATCTGATGGGTCGATCCTTCAGCTTCTACTTCTTTCTGAAAAATTACATTTTCAGCTTCAACAGTCACGGGTTCTGATGCATGAACCTGTGCTTCTTTATCATCCTCAGATTCATCCCTTAGAATCATCCTTCTTCTCCTTGGTGGAGATTTAGGAACAGACTTTGCTCTCTTAGGCCTGGAAGATGAAGGTCTGATGGTAGGTGATGATGGTTATTGTTGTTGGAATTGAGCTGGTTGAAAGTATGTTCTGATGGTAGGTTGAGTTGGTTGTGGTTGAGAGGTGGTTGGTTGTGTAGTGGTTGGAGGTGCTGATGGAGGTTGGGATGGTTGGACATCAGGATATATGGTAGAATAGGTGATTGGGTCAGAGTTTACTAAAATCTGTTTGACCGATTCTGGAATTTGGAGGGGTCTCAAAATAGTTTTCTTATTATCAGTAGATAATAAGTCAGTAAAAGCTCTTTTAGCAAGTTTAAATGGTTCAATTAACTCACTTGCTAGTTGGGGTGCATCAGAGCAACAAAAACTGTAAATAAGCTGACAGAATCTAGCAAAATAGATTGTATTTCTATCTTTTGTCATCCTATCACCTATGAATCCTAAAACAACATTTGCATAATCAAAATGTGTTTGATTCAAGAGAGCATACCCGATTTGCTGACTCAGTATGGGTATAGCATCAAAATTGGAGCACTTGGTTGCAAAGGCCTTTGTGATGCAGTCAAAGAAGAAACTCCATTCCCTCCTGATGTGAGGTCTCTTCAATTGACCCAGCTTTTCCAAAGACTTCTCATATCCCAGGTTGGCCATCATCTGTTGAAGAGCAGGCTCCTCAACTGTTGAACTGTAGACACAGTTTTCTGGCAAATGTAAAGCCTGTCTAACTGTAGCCAAAGTCACCACATGATCATCCTCCCCTGTTGTGAAGATAATCCTAGGGGACCCATGTGCACCACCATCATCATACACACCACTCCTCCAGAACTCCAGCACTTGAGTTTCTGAGATTGCTTCTGGTTGGGTCAAAGCATACCCAATTTCACTTCGAGACAAAAAGTCTTGGATGAAGTGAAATTCTGATGGAGCTTCATCCTTGCTCTGAATAGCCAAGTAGTTGTTAGGAACAAACTTAGCTCCATTAAAAATGATGTCTTTTGGTGCCATTTCTATTAAGAATTAAGTGAGAAAAAGAGTGTACACAAAGTGTTTGATAAAATGCCTGTGAGAAAATAGAGCTTCATAGAATATTAGTGGGTGAGAGAAAATAAGAGAGATGAGAGAATGAGAAAAGTAGGTAAAAGATTAGAAAATCTTTTAACTTCCTTATTTATACAGCCCACGTTACAATAGCTAAATTTGTGAAGCATGGCAGACAATTTACACCTGACAACATGTGAACAGTCAGTAAATAGTTAAAGCAGAAGTTAGTGGGCACGAGAAATAAACAGTAATTATTGTGCACATGCAGTTTTTCAAGACAAACACGTTTCCCACTAAATAAATGATTATGACTGTTTTTATCTCACCTAATTATATTCTGATAAAATGTAACCGTTACAGTATTCACCACAAATAAGTCAAGTAAATAACTAATGTCACGTAAGCATCAGAGTTTCCATCAGGATTTAATATCACAACTTGACTATTATCATATTTTAACGGTCATCAGAACATGGCTTCTGTACTCAAAAAGTGAATGTTTGTTTATGTGATTCTTCATACAAATACTGACTTGTTTCTTCAGAGTTTAAGCATCAGAACTTCCATCAGAACTTGTCCTCAGAATTTATGCAAATGACACTCAACTGTTTGTCTGAAACAACTTAATCACCACAGTTATTTTCATCATTCATATGGAGTGAGAGTGTGTGCATTAGCAAAATATCAGATAAAGATTAAAGTCTGATAAACTTCAGTACATCTTAGAAATAAGGCATAACTAAGAAAAGTGCTTAAAATCTGTCATAAATAATAAAGTCTACTATAGAATAAATTTATGCAAGAATCCACCTCAATTGTTTGTGCTCATTTTATGCATCTTTTAACATTCTTTTTATAGTGGTTTCTCAGTGTAAGTGAGTCACAACTGCTTTCAGAATTTATGCTATTATCAGAGTATTTCTCCAGTAATCAGAGAATGTGAAAAGTCACCAAGAAAAAATTGTTTGCTTTTCTAATGCATATAACTTAATACCAGCAATGCACTTGGGTCTTCCCTTCCACATATTTACTCTAGATCTCAAAGGAGTACCTGACATCAATTTTCTTTTCTTTTCTTCAGATAAGTGAGGCTTATCAAGCATGTGGTTCATCCTTAAGATTTACTGACATCAGAATTTGACAGATAAGAAGTAAGAATCTAGTTTGTGACTTAGTAATAAGATACATAAAGTAAATTTGACTAAGCTCAAAATCAGAATTTGCTTGTTTTAATGAATTTCCACATAAACAACTAATTCAACCATGGGATTTCCAGTATGTTAAAGACTACTAGGTCAGCATCTAGCACATTAATCCTCATTGGATTGAATAGTCACAGAACATTCAAAACACTATCAGAGTATATAGAATCACATCAGATAACAATCAGTGTTTAATATATTACAATTTAAGCACGGATTACATAGAGATAAGACAATCTGTAAACACTGATCATAAAGTCAGATGCACGAGAACAAAAACTAAGCAGATTTTGAGAAAGAACCTGAAACCATTCCAAGTTCATTTACCAGTCTTGTAAAAGTAGCTTCACATAGTGGTTTTGTGAAGATATCTGCTAGTTGTTGATCTGTTGGAACAAAATGCAATTCCATTGTACCTTCCATCACATGTTCCCTTATAAAATGGTACCTAACTGATGTGCTTTGTCATTGAGTGTTGAACTGGATTACCTGTCATAGAAATAGCACTTTGATTATCACAGTAAATAGGTATCTAGAAAATTTTAACCCATAGTCCAGTAACTGATTCTTCATCCAAAGGATCTGTGCACAACAGCTTCCTGCAGCAATATATTCTACTTCTGCCGTTGATGTGGAAATTGATTTCTGTTTCTTGTTAAACCAAGAAACCAATCTGCCTCCAAGAAATTGGCAGCTTCTATTAGTGTTTTTCCTGCCTATTTTGCATCCTACAAAATCTATATCTGAGTAACCTATTAGCTTAAAATCTGATTCTCTAGGATACCACAATCCTAGATCAGCTGTACCCTTTAGGTACTTGAGGATTCTTTTCACAGCTATTAAATGAGGTTCTCTTGGATCAGCCTGATATCTTGCACAAAGACATGTAGCATACATGATATCAGGTCTACTTTCAGTTAAATAGAGTAATGAGCCAATCATGCCTCTGTAGTTAGTAATATCTACTGATGAACCGGTATCTTTATCTAACTTGGTTTTGCATACAGAGTTTTGTATTTATAGAGCCAAATATGCTATCATCAACATATATCTGTACCAAAAGTAAGTCATTTCCATGGTTGAGGTAGAACAGTGTTTTATCAATTGTACCTCTGTGAAATCTACTTTCCAGAAGGAATTGAGTTAAAGTCTTATACCATGCTCATGGAGCTTGCTTAAGGCCATAAAGTGTTTTGTCAAGTCTGTAGACATGATTAGGAAATTTTGGATCTACAAATCCTAGAGGTTGTTCAACATATACCTCTTCTTCCAATTCTCCATTGAGAAAAGCACTTTTCACATCCATTTGAAAGACTTTAAACTTCTTGTGAGCAGCATAAGCCAAAAAGATTCTTATGGCTTCCAATCTAGCAACTGGTGTAAATGTTTCATCATAATCAATACCCTCCTATTGAGAGTAGCCTTTAGCAACCAGCCTTGCTTTGTTTCTTGTAATTATGCCATCACTGTCAGTTTTGTTTCTGAACACCCATTTTGTGCCAACAATTGATCTGTTCTTTGGTCTTGGCACTAGGGTCCAGACTTTATTTCTTTCAAATTCATTTAACTCTTCCTGCATTGCTTGTACCCAATCAGCATCTTGAAGAGCTTCTTCTACTTTCTTTGGTTCAGTCTGAGATAGAAAGGAATGACAGAGACATTCATTTGATGTTGCAGTTCTAGTTCTGACACCTGCTTCAGGATCTCTAATTATTAAGTCAGGTGTATGTGATTTGGTCCACTTCCTTGCAGATGGAAGTTGTTCTCTAGAACTGGATCCTCCCCCATGATCTATGTTGTCTCCATCAGCATTTTCTGATGCTCCCCTGTAGTTATGCTCTCTGAGACTTCAGAATTTGAGTTGGATCCTTCAGGATTTGAAGAATCAGAGTTTTTAGAATTATCAGAATTTGGCTCATCAGAACTTGATGAAGCAGAACTTGAAGAGCCAGTGACAGGTTCTGATGCTTCTTGAGAGTCTTGAGTTGTGGTAGGATCTTCAGCTTGCTCCCCCTGAACAGGTGCAGTTTCCCTTGGAGTAGTTACCACAGTTTCAATGACATCAGAACTTAACCCGTCGGAACCTACATGATCAGGATTTAAGCCATCCTAATTTGCAGAATCAGAACTTGAATCTTCATTTTCAAATCTCAGCTGATCATGATCATTGAAATATTCAAGTCCAGTAATCTTTTTATCATCAAAAGATACATTGATAGATTCAATGACAACCCTTGTTCTTAAATTATAGACTCTGAAGGCTTTTGTAGAAAGTGGATATCCAACAAAAATTCCTTCATCAGCTTTTAGATCAAATTTTGACAGCTGTTCAGGATGAGTCTTAAGAACAAAACACTTACATCCAAATACATGAAAGTATTTCAGATTTGGCTTCTTTTTCTTCACCATCTCATATGGTGTTTTTCCATGCTTGTTTATGAGTGTAGCATTCTGTGTAAAACAAGCAGTCTGCACAGCTTTAGCCCAAAAGTAGGTTGGCAGCTTTGCTTCATCAAGCATAGTTCGTGCAACTTCAATGATAGTCATGTTCTTTCTTTCTACAACTCCATTTTACTGTGGAGTTCCAGGTGCAGAAAATTCCTGTTTTATTCCATGCTCTTTGCAGAACTCTTCCATGATTGAATTCTTAAACTCAGTGCCATTATCACTTCTTATTATTTTAACAGAATCTTTGACCAATTTATCCAGCTGTCTGACATGATCAGTTAGAGTAGATGCAGTTTCATTCTTCTTGTGCAAGAAATACACCCAAGTGTATCTTGTGAACTCATCCTCTATAACCATAACATATTTCTTCTTTGCAATAGACATGACATTGACTGGACCAAATAGATCAACATGCAGTAGGTGATAAGGCTTAAGAATTGAGGATTTAGTTTTGCTCTTGAATGAAGATTTTCTTTGTTTTGCCTTTTGACATGAATCACAAAGGCCATCAGGAGTAAATACTGATTTTGGAAATCCTCTCACAAGATCTTTCTTTACTAGCTCATTTATGTTGTTGAAATTTAAATGAGAGAGTCTCTTATGCCAATTCCAGCTTTCTTCAACTGATGCTATACTCAACAGACAGATTGCAGAACCATCAGAGTTTGTTGAAAGTCTGGCTTCATATATGTTACCATGCCTGTAACCTTTCAGAACCACTTTTCCTGTAGAATTACTTACAACTTCACAGTGTTCTTCAAAGAAATCCACATGATAACCTCTGTCACAGATTTGACTCACACTTAGCAGATTGTGTTTAAGTCCTGAGACAAGAACTACTGATTCAATGATGACATTCCCAAGATTGATATTGTCATATCCTAGAGTTTTTCCCATGTTTCCATCTCCATAAGAAACTCCTGGGCCAGCTTTCTCCACAAAGTCTGATAGCATGACTTTATTTCCAGTAATATGTCCTGAACATCCACTATCCAGAACTAGGATATTTTTCCTGTTGCCCTGAAATCACAAAGACCACTATTGGTTAGTTTTAAGGACCCATACTTGCTTGAATCCTTTGGCCTTTTTAAGTTTGTTAGCATTTGCAGCGGATTTAATTTCAGAGTTTATGCTAACATGTTGTTTATCATAATTTATATCAAACTTTGCATCAGACTTTACACTAGAAGGAATAATACTAACTTTCTTCAAAGAAGGTTTTATTTGATAATAATCGTAGTACAAACTATGATATTCCTTACAAGTATAAATGGAATGCCATAAACTACCACAATGAAACCAAGGATTTTGTGGTTTAAACCTAACAGACTGACTCTTAACTCCTGATTTAGGAGGTAAAGAGTTTATATCTTTATTTTTCCTGCAAAAAGAAGCAAGATGGTTAGAGTTTCCACAGTTGTACCATTTGTTTCTAGGAGCATTAGGAACAGGCATATAATTATTGCTTTTATTCACACCTTCCTTTCCATTCCTATTTTTCCTAGCTTCCTTTACCTTGTTCATATTTCTAATCTCTTTCAGCTTATGCTTAAGCCGCTTCTTTGTCATTAAGTCAATGTTAACTTCAGTTGGTTTATCCTATTTTAATTTGTCAGAAGTTGACTTTTCTTTTACTTCTGTCCCAGACTCTTTCATCTTTTCAGAATCAGACTTTACAGTTTTTGCTAGAAACTTAACAGGATTTACCTTTGGCTTAGCAGCCTGTTTAACAACAATTGGCATAATTTGCACAGTTCCTTTCTTACTTTTATTATCTCCACTACTTAGTAAATTCTGAGTTGTTCTGCCAGAGTTAGTCAAAGTTCTGATAATCTCTCTTTCCTTTTCTAAGTCAGCTTTCAGAGATTCATTCAGTTTTAACACTTCATCTCTAACATACAAAGCATCATTTTTTTCTTTCTTAGTTTGATGAAAAAAAACTAACTCTTTTTCTAAATAGTCATTTCTGTTTTTAAAAGCAAGATTTTCAGATGTTAATCTTTCACATGTTAAAGTCTGATCTCTATAACTAATGAACATGATTTTAAGATATAATCTCAACTCAGTGATATCACCAGTATGAAAAGCATAAGTTGTTTGAGGTACCTTCAATTCAGCAGTTTCAGTATTGCTATCAGCATTTGCCATCAAGGCATAGTTCACCTCATTTTCAGAATCTGAAGTGTCTGTCTAGCTTTTCTTCTTTGTGACAAGTGCCTTTCCTTTGTCACTTTTTCTTTTCTTGCAGTCAGGAGATATGTGGCCTCTTTCACCATAATTGTAGCATTTGACATTTGAGTTGTCTCCTCTGTCAGACTTTCCTCCTTTGCCTTCAGACTTTCTGAACCCTTTCTTATCAGAACTTCCACCTTTCCTGGAAAAATTCTTGCCTTTTTCTGAATTTCCTGTAGGCTATCTTTGTGATACCCTTCACCATAAGAGCACACAGTTGCATCATCTCTGCATCAACATCCATTTCAGGTAAACTTTCAGTTTCTGAATCATCACCATCAGAATATGATGACTCTGAATCAGACTTTATGATGAGAGCCTTTCCTTTTCCCCTCTTTGAGGCAACCACTTTAGGAGATTCCTCCTCAGCTTTAAGAGCAACTGTCCTTGACTTTATTCCATGCCTCTTGCTCCTTTGATCCATCTCAAGTTCATAAGTCTTGAGCATGCCATAAATTTCATCAAGTGTAGTTTCAGTAAGGTCATAGTTGTCTCTTATGGTAGTAGACTTCAAATCCCAATTTTCAGGAAGAGCTAAAAGGAATTTTAGATTTGAATCTTCAAGATCATATTCCTTGTCCACCAGTGACAGATCATTCACGAGTTTGACAAACCTGTCATATAAGTCAGTTAATAACTCATCAGCTTTTGAGTCAAAGTGCTCATACTCCTGAGTGAGTATAGTCCTCCTGTTCTTTTTGATTGCATCAGTTCCCTGGCATCTTATCTTTAAAGCATCCCATATCTCCTTTGCAGTCTTGCATCCAATTACCCTGTTTGACATGACATTATCAATGGAACTATGAAGTAAATGCCTTATCCTTGCATCCTTGGCAATAGATGAGATGTCTTCAGCTGTGTAATCACCTTTCTCCTTTGGTATGGACTTTGCTGGTTGATCAGCAACTGCAACAGGGAGCTTGGTAGGCTTATATGGTCCTTCATTAATTCTGTCAAGGTATTCTGGATCTGTAGCTTCCAGAAACATAGCTATCTTCACTTTCCATATGGGATACCCAGAAGGTCTCAGTATGGGAACCCTAAAAGTCTCATATCGACTGTGGGTTTGAGTGTTTTGAGTTTCTTGAGTTTTGGTGGGCTTAGTTGGGGTTTGTATTTCATCAGACATGATTGTTTGGATCTTTACTGTATGTGTGTTAACAGAAAGGCTCTAATACCACTTGTTAGGTCACACAACACTGTAGAAGGGGGTTGAATACAGTGTTTATACAATCAAATCGATTTCAACACAAGTATGTAACAAAGATCAAGTATATTCAAATAAACTCTATTATAATATGAACTGTTGTTCTCTCTCAGTGATGAACAAATATCACTAAGAGCTGCTAGGTTACAATGAATAATGTTTCTCGATAATGATAACACATCCCTAAGCTGTGTTTATATAGTACACAGTTACAAGATATATTCTAATTGATATGGAATATAATTCTGTCTCCTAAAATATATCAATCAGATATCTTCTACAAGTCTTCTAGTCCTCTAACTCTTTCTATGCATATCTTCTATTATTTTAGTCCAGATCTTCTCCTGTAAATCAGCCGCATTCCTTATCTGAAAGTCTTCCCGCACTTAAGTACTGAAATGTATCTTCTGACGACTTAAGTTCTGATATTAAGTTCTGACTTCATTAAGTTCTGATTTCCAGTAAGTCCTGATATGTCTAGTTGTTAAGTTCTGAAAACTAAATACAAATCATATTAGACATGACATCTCAAATATATCTAACACTATTTTACTTGCAGAATATATATGGACTCCCGTACTCAACTAAAAATAAGAACTCAATAGAACTTAACATATATATATATAAGAAACTTGAAAAATTATAGAATTCAATATTTTGGAAAAAATATATTTAAAATTAGCAATAATAAATTTATAAAAGAATATTTAGTGTTGGAAAATATTGTACATCTATTTTGAATTATTTGAAAAAAGTTTAAAATTATAATGTATTGTACTATTTGATTTAATCCATGTTATGCTATCTAAAATAAATAAATTAATATTAGTCGATATTTTGAAAGGATTAACAAGTTCAACTAATATTAAAAAAAATCATGAAATTGAAAAAATATTTAATTTAGAAAAATAATATACAATGTTATAAATTACAATAAAATGAAATAATAGAATCATAAATGAAAGAAACTTTAAAATGTTTTGAATGATGATATTAGTACAAATTTATCTTCAGATTCTTGAAAAAAAACTTCCGAATATCAGTAGTTAGTCTTTACGATATATGAATTATTTTTATGTCACATCCATGACTGATGCTCTGTTGAGCAAAAATAGATATTGTTTGATTACCAGTGCTACTACGACTACGATATATAAATAATTGTAATTTATTTATTAGATAATTATAATTTTTGAATAATCATAAATATATGTAATTTGAGTAATTTATTGAATAACAATTATATATATACATGAATGAGATATCTAGCATATAAATAAACGAGACCAACATAATATACTGAAAAATATAATAAATAATAATTTACATACACACACATGTGACTTTATCTTTATCAATATTAAAAGATACAATTTTAATGGTGTATTTCAGAGTTATCGATATATATACTAGAAGAAAATGATAAAAGTATTTTATGTTCTGAAAATAAGAATGATCATTTATATTTAAGTTTTTTTTCAATGCGTTAAAAACTAAATAGATTATGTCAATTTTAATTTATGAATTGACAATTATCTGACATCTTATAAAATTAACTTTGTATAATAGAGATGATTAAAAGCTAAGTACACGGCCGAGATCAACGTTAGTTAATAAATTAAAACATTAGCCTTGATATTAAATCAACATAAACGTTGAATTAAAAAAAATAATAATTTTCTTAAAAAATAACTTATATTAATTATAGTGTAAATAGTACTTTGTTGAATATTTCGATTGGAGGTCATGACCACTTTAATTATGAATTACTAATCCTTTTAAATTAAGCAAGGTAGTAATGACTTTAGTAATAAAATATCTCATTACTCCGGGTTTATTTGACCAAAACTCAAAAAATTTATCCAGTGCGCACCCGAAAGGTAGCGGCTGCGGGTTACCTACGATAAAAAAACTCAAAAAATTTACTCGACTGTGCAATATACATATATGTTAAATTTTTAGTCTCTTTTTATAAACATATTGACAATATTTGATGGATTAACTTCAATCTTTTCCTTTTACACGTACAGTGACTACCCTGCTTGTATTCATTTAGTAAATACAAATTACACGACACAAACAAGAAAATATGTATTATGATTAATGAGATATATTAAAAACGTTATGAAATTTATTAATATTTTACATGAAAATCATACACACTGATAGATACTCAACTTGTATTTGATATATTTTAAATATTATACAATATTTATCAATAAGAAAACGATCGAGAATTTTACTAATATAATTGTATGGTGTACAAAAAAATCTAGAAAATAATCCGTGCCTCGCACGGATTATTATGATAGTTATATTATTATAAGCGCGAAACATGTTTTCAATTTGATCGGTTGATTAAGATCCGATCCTAATAACAGAAATATTAAAATTTTGATTACAGATTTGTGTGTAAAATGTTTGGATTTATATAATTAAAGGTTTTTTTTTTCAAATTCTATAATATTCATAACTATTTTAATAAATGAAAATAAAGATGATTCTTTATTTGGTATAATTGCGTCGAACTAAAATAAATCAATACATGTTATTCATTCGGACTAAAAAAATTATACAATTGATTCATGATAAATCAAAATTAATATAAGAAAATAACTATACCAACTAAAATAAAATAATATGTACATTTATCGGGGTTTACATAAATTTTTTATTATTGATACATGAACATTTTATGATTGATCCGGGTTTAAATAAATTAAATAAAAATAAATTTGAACATAATTAGTTAGATTTTTTCGATATACCAAAGTAAGATAATTCATTTATTATTGATATGAGCTAAAATTTATCTTTAATTAGAGCATAATTATCTTTTGTAAACACACCTATGAATTTCAACAAAACTAAATCATTCAATCAGTGTTATTTTTTTAAAAACTAAAATTTCACTAAATTATACACATGCATATTTAAAATATTTATTAAATTATATTATTAAAAGTTTCTAATAAAAAAAATTCAGAGCTTGAAATTTTCACTCCAAATTAAATTCAAAAATTATAAAATATTTAAAACAATCCGTGCATGGTTTTAAGCTAGTATATATATACATATACTATCAATAAATCTTGTCATTCATAGTTATTCGCTACAAACTCACTACCTAAAAATCAGGAACATCTATATTTTATATTTTACATTTAGTTTCAACTGGTTCAACCTATATTTAAAAAAAACTATAATCTTATTCTTTATTTGTTCTTTTTTCTTCAGTTGTGGTCACTTATTTATATATTTTATTTAAAAAGAACACCGAATGCTTTACATAACAACTTATATTATGATATGGGAGTGGATGAAATAATTATGAAAGATTTATCTTCACTTTTCAAATGAGGTGATTTAGTTATTGAGTTTTCAATTTTATTTCTTTCCACGATCATATCATATCATTGAAAAATAGCATTTATTTGTGTTTAGGTCAATTCAATGATCCTTGTTTTAAAACAAAATATTATATAGTTTGATCTGTGCGAAAACAAAATTAAAGTCGAAATAAAGATAATTTATATAAATTAATTTGAGGTAAAATGAAATTGAAGTTTAACAACAAAAGAATTTTTATAATATTTGTAACGACTCGTATACTTTTATATTATTTAAAGGTGTTATTATTAAATATTTAATAAATATGTGTATTGGTTTTGACTGCTATGTGTTGCTCTATTATTGTTTATGTGTGATTTATGATTCATAAGGTCATTCGTGTAATTAATGATTGAGTAGTACTAAATTGTTTTCACTTTTAAAAGTGGATTTATTTCAAATTTATCTGTATAAATACTTGGATTATCTCTAAAATTGTTTTTATGGTTTCTTAATTACAATAATTATTTTTGGGATTTTATAAAATTTAGAAATTAATATTTCATTAATTATTTAACCCTCTATGATATTCTGAGTGCATTTATTTGTAAAATCCGTATTTAATTCTAGAATTCTTCAAAAATTATGAAACTCATATTTATCTAAGTTGGGAATATTCTGAGAATTTTAAAATTATTTTGGAAATTTTTGGGATTAATTTTACCCGCACGTTGATTCGTTAATTGTTAAAAAGCGGGTCTAAAGCGCGTTTTAGAAATTGTTTTAAAATTTCGGAAATTATGTTTTTATAAACTTCGAGATATTTGTAACATTTCAAGACTATTTTCGTGATTTTCTGAATTTGTTCTAAGTGTAGCTCGGTTCGTTAGTTGTCAAATGCGGGTACTAGTCGCGTTTTAAAAATACCTTAAAAATTATGAAAAATTTATTTTTAATAACCTTGAATTATTTGTGATATTTTAAAATTAATTTGGAATTTTCAGGATTATTTTATTCGTGCGATGGTTCGTTATATTGCGACCACGGGTCAGAAATGGGTAATAAACTGTCAAAATAGGGGAAAGGGACAGTAATTTGTGTTGTGCGTGTCCATTACTAATTGAAGGATTAAATAAAAAAATAAAAACAACAGAACTACACCCTGGTCCCATTTTTTCAGTCTCTCGCCGTAATCTCTCTTTCCCTCGTTCTCTCTCGATTCTTGCTTGTTTTTCTTGATTCCGGTTGGAATCGATTGGGCTTGCTCTCCTCTATATCATTCGGCAGCCTTGTGTTGTGTATATGTGTGTATCTGTGTGTGCGAGTGTGTGCAGGCCGAACCCTTTGTTCGGTGTTGCTCTGTGTTCTGGTAAGCGGATCGCCGCCCTATCGCTGCGTTTCCGGTAAGCCGCCGGCTTGTTTCCGGCGAACTTCCCCTGTCCCGTTCTCTTTTGATTGAATAGTATTGATTATACATACATATGTGTGTATGCATTGATGGCTATGTATTTCCCTGATTTCCTGTTGGCAGTTCTGTGTTTCCAGTCGCCTTTGCATTTTTCCGATTGTGTCTGTGTGGTTGCGTGTGCTTGTGCGCGTGTGCTGTTGGGTTTTTTTTTTTAATTTAATTATTTTCTGCAGGTTTTGATTAATATTCTAAAGAGTGTGTTATTTCTCGGGGATTGACATAAGATCCAGCCTGAGGACATATCAAAGATTGCGATGAGAGTGGGTTATGAATGTTGCAAGTTCTGGTGATAATATGTGGAGTAATAAGTGTATCATCTGACTATAAGGAATTAAGTACATGGTGTATAAGGAGTATTTGGATGGTATGATGGTATTTATTGATAACATCCTCGCCCATTTAAGGGCTAAGGAAGACCAAGTTGAACACCTAAAGAAATGTCTGCGAAAGGTTGAGAAGTAGCAATTATATACTAAGCTTCCAAAGTATGAGAATTTGGTCAAAATTGATTATGAGCCATGGTTGTTTAAGTGACTACCCACCAAGAAGGGTCCATTCAGGTATAGATGTCTTGAGTAGAAAAGAAAATTAAATCTCATTAAGATTATTGAAGAGTTAGCGGAAGAATGGAAGAAGTTAGAAATTGAAAATTCAAGTACCTGGAGGTAATGGGGAGTAATTGTATGAGATCACTTTTCAGTCAGAAGGAATGGGAGGAATCAAGAAGTGTTAAGAAGAAGTTATGAATTAAGAATTGGATAGTTTAAATGGAAAGGAAAGTTGCACCCAAAAGGACAGTAGAGGTATGTTTGGGTTTTTCCGCCAGAGCATGAATTTTAATATGACTAAGCTGAAGAGTGAAATATAAAGAGAAGCCCACACTTCTAGGGTCCTATTTACCTGGAAGCATTCGGGCGTACCAAGACATGACAAAGAACTTTTGGGCAATTATGGATAAGTCGACGAAATTTGCATGTTTCATCCCAATTAATGAAAGGTACCCTTGGAGAAGCTAACATAGTTGTATTTGAATAAAATTGTGACAAAGTATGGAGTCCCTGTTCTTATTGTGACTGATTGAAACCCGAGGATTTAATTGAGGTTTTGGATGAAGTTCCAGGAATGCTTGAGGATTTAGTGAAATATAAGTACCACCTGCCATCCCCAAACAAATGGTAAAAGTGAAAAGACGATTCAAACAATATAAGCTATATTAAGAGTATATATTTTGGAATTTAAAAAGGAAACTGAGGTAATCACCTACCATTGACTAAGTTTTCCTATGCTAATAGTTATTATGCTAGTAGGGGAATGCTACTTTGCGAAGCCTTGTATGGACATAAGCATGGGTCATCACTCTATTGAGAGAAAGTGGGAGTAGAGATAATATTAAGTTCTGAGCTAATTCAGTACCTCAAGAGTGTAGTGGTGTTGATTCGGAAGAAAGTTGAAACAACTCGGGATAGATAAAGAAAGAAAGCGGATTTGCATCGAAAGAATATGAATATATAGAATTAGGAACGTGGTACAGGCAAAAGTTTCACCTTGGAAGAAATTGGTTAAATAGAAGGGACGGGTAGAGTCCTAATGTATTGAACCGTTCAAGGTATAAAGAAAAATAGGTAAAGGTGTCTATGAGTTGGTGTTGTCACCGCAGTTGCAATATATATATATAATGTATTCCACGTGTCAATGTTAAGGCGATATATATCTGATGCAAACCAAGTCATTGATTAGGAGCCAATAGGCTCTTATCCAAATTTATTCTGCGTGAAATGACCGATCCAAATCCTCGATCATTAAGAGCGAGTCCTTAGGAAGGATTTTATATCCCTAATGAGTATTCCTTGAATAAATCCTTGAGTCGAAAAGCCTACCTGGATGTTAGAGTCAGAACTGCTTGACAAATATCCACACTTGTTAAGAGTAAATCAGATTCTGAAGACATAATCTTTTTAAAGGGGGAAGAATGTAACGACTCGTATACTTTTATATTATTTAAAGGTGTTATTATTAAATATTTAATAAATATGTGTATTGGTTTTGACTGCTATGTGTTGCTCTATTATTGTTTATGTGTGATTTATGATGCATAGGGTCGTTCGTGTAATTAGTGATTGAGTAGTACTGAATTGTTTTCACTTTTAAAAGTGGATTTATTTCAAATTTATCTGTATAAATACTTGGATTGTCTCTAAAATTGTTTTTATGGTTTCATAATTACAATAATTATTTTTGGGATTTTACAAAATTTAGAAATTAATATTTCATTAATTATTTAGCCCTGTATGATTTTCTGAATGCATTTATTTGTAAAACCGGTATTTAATTCTAGAATTCTTCAAAAATTATGAAACTCATATTTATTTAAGTTGGGAATATTCCGAGAATTTTAAAATTATTTTGGAAATTTTTGGGATTAATTTTACCCGCACGTTGATTCGTTAATTGTTAAAGAGAGGGTATAAAGCGTATTTTAGAAATTATTTTAAAATTTTGGAAATTATGTTTTTATAAACTTCAGGATATTTGTAACATTTTGAGATTATTTTCATGATTTTCTGAATTTGTTCTAAGTGTAGCTCGGTTCGTTAGTTGTCAAATGCGGGTACAAGTCGCGTTTTAAAAATACCTTAAAAATTATGAAAAATTTATTTTTAATAACCTTGAATTATTTGTGATATTTTTAAAATTAATTTGTAATTTTTAGGATTATTTTATTCGTGCGATGGTTTATTATATTGCGAACATGGGTCAGAAATGGGTAATAAACTGTCAAAATAGGGGAAAGGGACACGTGTTAGTCCTTAGTGATTTGTGTTGTGCGTGTCCATTACTGATTGAAGGATTAAATAAAAAAATAGAAACAACAAAACTACACGTTGTTCCCATTTTTTTAGTCTCTCGCCGTAATCTCTCTTTCCCTCGTTCTCTCTCGATTCTTGCTTGTTTTTCTTGATTCCGGTTGGAATCGATTGGGCTTGCTCTCCTCTATATCATTCTGTAGCTTGTGTTGTGCATGTGTGTGTATCTGTGTGTGCGAGTGTGTGCAGGCCGAACCCTTTGTTCGGTGTTGCTCTGTGTTCTGGTAAGCAGATCGCCGCCCTATCGCTGCGTTTCCGGTAAGCCGCCGGCTTCTTTCCAGCGAACTTCCCCTGTCCCGTTCTCTTTTGATTGAATAGTATTGATTATACATACATATGTGTGTATGTATTGATGGCTATGTATTTCCCCGATTTCCTGTTGACAGTTCTGTGTTTCCAACCGCCTTTGCATTTTTTCGATTGTGTCTGTGTGGTTGCGCGTGCTTGTGCGCGTGTGCTGTTGGTTTTTTTTAATTTAATTATTTTCTGCAGGTTTTGATTAATATTTATGATATTAATTATTCGTGCAGAATTATTTTAAGGAATAATTGGCGAATTTCCCGTTGGAAACCCGAGAATTAATCGGGTACCTGCGAAATTTTGTCGCCGTCCACGATGACTTTTTACGAGCGGACGGTGGACTGTGATGATTTATCTGAGTCCTAATATTTTAAAATAAATAAATAAATGAATAAAATATGAGATAAAAATATAAAAATACGAATAATAATAATAATAAGTAAATATAATTGATTTGAACTTTGGGAATTTATGGATTTCAATTGATATTATTGGTATGAATCGATGATTGGGATTTGTGTAATTGGATTGTGATTGGGTTGTTATAGTGGTTGTGAATTGGTTTGACTTTGAGTTGTTCAACGGGTTAGTCCGATAAATAAAGGAGGTGCTGCCCAATTTCCGAGAAATTGAACTACGGAAATACGAGAGCGTATCCAGTAATTATCGGGCCGTCGAATGAGTATATATAAACACATATATATGTTATATACGAAATCTGATTGTATGTGGTGGTGAACTGTTTTGCCAAAAGTAATAACCCTAATTTTGTAAAATGACTAGTATATGTGTTTTTCCGAAAACGAACACCGAACCTATTTCTCGAGAATGTGAACCCTAAATTGATGCGTGTATTGTAATAATATATATAAGTACGAGTCGGGATTTGATATCGAAGGGTAGATGTGTTATTGAGGATATGTCAATCATACTTAGACGTCTAACGTAGGTTATTTCGGCTCTGTAGGTTCTAGTCGAAGGACTGATGAATTGATATCGAACTAAGATAATCTAGTGATCAGTCGACAAGTGCCTCGAGGTCCCAAGCGAAGAACCCTGAGAGTCTTGGATACTATCTTGAGATAGATTGCTGTAGAGCAGGGTCTGCAGGGATGTCTTCTAACGAGACAATCATTTTTCTATGAGAGCCCAAACGTTCAAGTCTATCAAAATCAGTCAGTGTTAGCCGTAAAGCTCTGCAAGGCAAGTACCCCTGACCATTCTTTTATGGTTCAGTACGTATGAATAGCTAAATGTTTTACTTTCGTAATGGAACAGAAACGTTTTAAGTTGCGTATCCCATGTAGTTATAAATCACTGTTTTCAAATTGTTTTGGGGAAAAGTAACTTCAAAAGGTACCTATCTCGAATGAAATGATTGCAGAATGGATTTTATATGTGTGCTGGCAAGATAAATGATTTTGAAAAATGAGATAGGTACAAGTTTTTGAAAACTGGATAAAACGATCAGATATGGGATACATTGGGGCCAGAGTAGGCCTATTGAGGTGGCGTAAGAGGCTAATTCAGTTGCGCGCAATATAAAACCGATTGGTCCAGCAGGTCAGAGACCTAGCTAGTCTCTGAGTTCCAGAACAGGTATATGGGATGGCAGTGGGAGCCGACTGGTGTTGATAGCCCGATCAACTGTCTTCACATATCCACTACATATCTGATTTGGCTTTGTGATTTTCATAATGGAACAAGTAAGTTAAATAGTGGATTTGGAAATGAAAATGGCATGCTAGAATTAAACTCTGGTATTTGTACACAGCACACTACTACGCTTGTTTTGTTGAAAGCATGCTAGTTTTGAGTATCCTGTTTATCAATATTTTACATGTTTTCTGAACGAGCTATAATCTCTGTTCCTATCACTGCTTTATTATAAACTAATTTACTTGTTATTCATATAGTGGTACTGCTGAGTAATTGATTGCTCACCCTTGCAGAATGTTTTGTATATGTATTGCAGATGCTTAGGAGATTCTTCCGTGGTAGTCAGGGCAGAGTTCCAGTTCCCTTCATGTCAGACTCCTCTGAGATGGTTGTGTTAGACCAAGGGTGGTCTGTTGAGTTACCGTGTTAAGTTAGCTACGTCAGGATGATTGTTGTAAGTTGGTTTGTGTTAGTTGTAACCTAAATCATACTTAAACCTGGCAAAGATCTTGGTACATGGGTCGTAGTTATATCCTATTATTGAATTGTTTATCTTATGGTTGTTGTTGATGACGTCAACTCCTGACCCCGGGGTTGAGGCCGTCACAGTTGTTATCAGAGCTACAGGTTTGAGTCCGTAATTTAGGTTAGGAGTAGAGTCAAAAGAGTGCAGAAAGGTATATCTATAGATGTAAGTCAGTAACTCAATCGGAGGAGCGAGTCTAAGAGTTCAGTCAAGGGTTTCTAAGGTATAACCCTGACGTTTGTTGAGTATTGGCTGGAACTGCCCTAACTTAGAATACGTTCCTTCGTATATGTATTATTAGTAATGTCCGATAGAGATTCCTAGTTTCCTTTCGAGAATTCGAGTCTGATTGAGAAAAGTCAGCTTCTGAGCAGACCCTTGACGTGTCAGCTAAAGGGATGCCCACGTTATTTCTAAATACCACATTTTCTGTGATGAGGAATGTTATTAGACTGATTGTGTGAACTTGGTGATTTCGGATAGCGTGATAATAGTCAGGGGCTGTTATGACGACTAAGTTTTGTAGTGAATGTGGATCAGAATGGGAGGTGATATCTTTGAACCCTTCTATTTCTTTCTTGAAATGTATTTTATTTCCAGAGTAATTGTTTCCTATTCCATAAGTTGCTTATCTTTCCTGTGAGAAAGTTGTGAACCCGAAGTAAGCTACTTAGGGTTTTGTTGATCTCATTACAAATCAGATTCTTTCTTTTCTATTTGTGAATTTCTTATCTAAACATTGTTTCTTTCCTCGGTGACTTTTTCGATTGATTGGGGCAAACAATGCATATGAATTGACCATTTGTCTATGTGACAAAAGGGTCTGGTGGGATGCCACCAAATTATGTATTATGAACTGTGTGGTCTAAGACTGGCCATCTTATGTACTTGTATGGTTGCTCTCAGTCATACCTATGTTTTCTTCTTTTGTCCTCCCCGTGTTATTGATTCTTTGACTTTTAAATTTCATTTGAAGTCCCGAGGCAGTGGATTGTTAGTAGCTTTTGTAATTAGACAGTCCTGGTCATTGAAAGCAGTTGAGAGTTGACTGTCTAGAAGAAATATAAGATGTACATCAGATTGCTAGCTATCTCAGAAATGATAATAGTAGAGAGGATTTATGATTCGATATTGAAGGTTGCGGTTTTAGAAAAGTTAACCCTCTAAAGATAGGTTAATGGTAGGAGATAAGAAGTCGCCCTGAGAAGGAAGGGTAATTCAGTGATTGATGAATCACTTGAGGGTGATAAGAAATCATCCCTGGAGGAATGGTTGGTTGAAATTTGGATCATGGTGCCTAGAGGAGTCCAGCATTCCTTAAGCTTGACTTGAATTACTAGATGGCTTTGTGTAAGTGGTGGCTGTTATAGCCGGTCAAGTTTCATTGCATATCAAATTAGTTTTGCTAGGGTAATTGAGTAGTGACGGGAAGTTAGTTAGTTGCTGTTATAATGAGGAGTCATACTACGGTATTTAGTATCTTTGTATTTCAGTTTTCTTGTACTGTTGTTGATTCTGCCACTGTCATTGTTGCTATGTTACTAGTGCTATTAATCTAGATTTCTTTTGTAAATGGACCCCGATATTTAGGACATGGGTATTTCATTGGGCAGCATTTTCCTGATACAGGTGCACCGTTTAAAATGGTGATATCTTTTGTTAAATATTTTGTTGTATTTTGAATAAACTCGTTTATATATCTCAGGAAGATGCCACCTAAGAAAACTACCCAGTCTAAAGAAAGTAGCAGTAGTTTTGCCGAGGGTCCAATTATAAATAAAATTCTAGATTTGTCGCGTCAGCAGTAGCAATAACAGTTGCAGTTAATCCAACAGGTTCAGCAGCAGCAACTACTGTTGCAGCAGCAAGATCAAGGAGTGAACCAAAGTGCTAGTTTTAAATCTTTCTAGAGTGTTAAACCTTCTGAGTTTAAAGGTGAACCTAATCCAGTAGCTGCTGGATCATGGTTAAAAGAGATGGAGAAAGCTTTCAATCTTGTTCAAGTAAGTGATAATCTTAAGACTGATTATGCAAGTTACTTTTTAAGGAATGAAGCAAATTACTGGTGGGAGTCAACCAGAACGTTAGAAGGAGAAGGCCCTGTTCCATAGGCTAGGTTTACTGAGTTGTTCTTGGTCCCAGATTATGTACGGAATCAAATGGAGACTGAGTTCCTAGAACGGAAGCAAGGTGATAGAAGTGTAGCTGAGTATGAGGCTAAGTTTGCAGAGTTGGCTAGGTTTGTACCAAACTATGTGCACTCTATAGCTCAGAGGGCAAGAAGATTTCAACAAGGATTGAAGCCTGAAATTCGTAGCGGAGTGGTGGCATTGCAACTCAAGACGTACCCTTCCGTAGTTCAGTCCGCCTTAGTAATTGAATTTGATCAGAAGTTAGCCGCTAGAGAAAGAAAAGATAAGAAGCAAAAGATAGATGATATGGAAGAAGTAACGGATCAAGAAGGATCCAGCCAGAAGTCTCAGAAAAAGGGTGGAAGGAGTAAGAGTTAAGAATTTAGAAAGAAAAGTATTTCTTTAAACATGATTAGTAACACCTCAACCAGCTCTAATCAAGCCAAGTCGGTTAAGTCGCCTATATCGGAATGTAAGCAATGCGGTAAGAGGCATGGTGGAAGGTGTAAGGTAAATATTGAATTTTTTAAGTGTAGTCAGAAGGGACATTATGCGTCAGAATGTAAGGTGGAAAAATCCAGGAGTCGTCTGCTACAACTGTGGCAAGGTGGGGCATGTTGCCAAGAATTGTAGAAGTGCTTCCCGAAATAGCATGGGAGGTAGTGCATCAAAAGGGTTGAAGTCTAGTGCACCCAAGGCTAAGACTTATAATAAGAGTAAATGAGCAACTGCTCAAGACCCTGACAAGGAACCGGGGCATTGATTGATTACCAGAAGAAGTGAATAGTAATATCTACGGAAGCTACCAATAGGATGAGTATCCAAGGGCATTAGCAAGAATATAAGGCGTGACTAGCGTATGTAAAAGATAATAATAAGAAAGTACCTAAGTTGAAAAGAATCCAGACAACAATTGAGATCCCAAAGGTTTTATCGAATGACTTATCAGGATTACCTCGGAACATAAGAGATAATTTCTCAGTGGTTTCTATACAGAGTCGGGCCGGTGTCAAAAGCCCCGGATCTTATGAACCGGTAGGAATCAAGTAATTAGTTAAGGAAACTTCAGGATTGGGAGATGAAAGAATAATGATATAAGGTGTATTCTATGTTGTGTACCGATGTGGTTTATAGGAAAGAAGAATGGATGTATGAAGATTATGTGCTAATTATCAGAAGTTGAAAATTTTGAGTAATAAATAAATGCCCTGGAGTGTCTGGAGGCAAGTGGAATGAAATAATTAGTTGGTAATTGTAAAAGTTATTAGAAGAAGGAAATTGAGCATACCAGTGATGCTGTGGAGAAGAGGGATGGAATTATGAGGTTATGTACTGACTATCGGGAGTTTAATAAAATGACGAATAAGAATAAACAACCCCTATTAAGAATTAATTACTTATGTGATTTAATTCAAAGAGTGTGTTATTTCTCGGGGATTGACATAAGATCCAGTCTGAGGACATATCAATGATTGCGATGAGAGTGGGTTATGAATGTTGCAAGTTCTGGTGATAATATGTGGAGTAATAAGTGTATCAGCTGACTATAAGGAATTAAGGACATGGTGTATATGGAGTATTTAGATGGTATGGTGGTATTTATTGATAACATCCTCGCCCATTTAAGGGCTAAGGAAGGCCAAGTTGAACACCTAAAGAAATGTCTGCGAAAGGTTGAGAAGTAGAAATTATATACTAAGCTTCAAAAGTATGAGAATTTGATCAAAATTGATTATGAGCCATGGTTGTTTAAGTGACTACCCACCAAGAAGGGTCCATTCAGGTATAGATGTCTTGAGTAGAAAAGAAAATTGAATCTTATTAAGATTATTGAAGAGTTAGCGGAAGAATGGAAGAAGTTAGAAATTGAAGATTCAAGTACCTGGAGGTAATGGGGAGTAATTGTATGAGATCACTTTTCAGTCAGAAGGAATGAGAGGAATCAAGAAGTGTTAAGAAGAAGTTATGAATTAAGAATTGGATAGTTTAAATGGAAAGGAAATTTGCACCCAAAAGGACAGTAGAGGTATGTTTGGATTTTTCCGCTAGAGCATGAATTTCAACATGACTAAGCTGAAGAGTGAAATATAAAGAGAAGCCCACACTTCTAGGGTCCTATTTACCTGGAAGCATTCGGGCGTACCAAGACATGACAAAGAACTTTTGGGCAATTGTGGATAAGTCGACGAAGTTTGCATGTTTCATCCCAATTAATGAAAGGTACCCTTGGATAAGTTAACAGAGTTGTATTTGAATAAAATTGTGACAAAGTATGGAGTCCCTGTTCTTATTGAAGGGTTTTTAGCACATAAACGCAGCGAAAACGTAAACTTAAATCTTAAAAAAACCGAAACCCTCCGTAGGATCCATGCGAAAAATAATATTTAATTCGTAGTTTAGTATGTTTACCTTAAGAAACATTACATTAATGGAAAGATGGAGGTCTTTAATAGCGATCCAAGAACCACGAGTGGAGATCCTTAGCAGCTGCTCCTCAAGTGTGAAGCACTCCAGCAAATATCCACCAAGAAAACGATGTAATGGAGAAGGAGGAGGTGGAGAGAATTAGGGTTTTGTAAAATTTTTAGGTTGAGGCAAAAATAAGGTTTATAATAGTATATTTATAGGCAAAATTTTCAGCTGAAAATTTTCCCATAAAATATTATTATTATTAACCCTTTATTATTCTCACTAATAATTAAAACACCTTTTAATTATTAATCCTTTTTCTAAACTCTTTAGAAATAATTCTCTCACTTGATTTAATTTCCAAAAATTAAATTCTTAATTAATAATATTAAGAACCTTTTCTTAATTAATTTATAATCAATTAAATCTCATTTAATCAATTATTAAATTTGCCAATTAATTATTTATTTCATAAATAATTAATTATCAGCCATTATTAATTAATTCCTCCATAAATAATTAATTATCAGCCATTATTAATTAATTCCTCCACCATTAAATCATTCTCTTTTATGGTGTGACCCTGTAGGTTCAATATTAAGCCGGTAGTAGAAATAAATAATAATAAAACTATTTTATCATTATTTATATAAATTCTCTAATTCATTAAATATGATTAATTAATTAATCATATTTATTCTACATCGTGAGGGATACTTCTCAGCATATCGCGATTATCCGGATAATACGAATTCACTGCTTAGAATACCAAGAACCTATTCAGTGAGTAGTTACCGTACAATTAATTCCTTCTACCCTGCAATGCCATGATTAAATACAAGGCATGGAACTTGTGTCAAGCCTATCTTATTTAATCACTTGCTTTCCCATTCACTATGCTTAGTTCTATTTAATGTAAATTAGAAACTCCTTTCTAATTTCATTCACTCTGGCCAGAGATTCCTGAACTAGCATAAGTGGATCAGCATTGAATATTCTCTTCCTTCACTGGAAGGGGTAGATCCTTTATTGATCATACACTATCTTCGTGTACAAATTCCTATACCCAGTAGAGCCCTTATAATTGTCCCTGGAGACTAAGAACTAAACCAAAGCATAGTTCAATGTACACAAGATGACTATGATGACCTCAAGTCTAAGGATACTTGTACAACTATCACTATGTGAACAACTGCTGACACATAAGTGAACTCCATCAGTTGTTCAGCTGTGTGAGTCATGTTCAGTGAACTTATTCTATAATAAGCACCTACATACTAGCTATAGTGTCACCACATAAATGTCTATTAGAACAGACATCCTTCATAATGAAGCAAGCATAGTATGTACCGATCTTTGCGGATTATTAATTACCAGTTAGTAATCCTATGACCAGGAACTATTTAAGTTTAGAGTTATCATCTTTTAGGTCTCATTATTATGATCTCATCACAATCCATAAAAAGCTTGACTCTAAACTGTGGTATATCTTATTTAAACACTTAAAATAGATAGAGCCCGCAATAAAAAACAAAACAAGTCTTTTATTAATATCAATGAAATCAAAACATATTACATAAAAGTTATTCCTAAATCCTCATACATGATTGGACTTAGGACATATCTCTTTCAATCTCCCAGTTGTACTAAAGCCAATCACTCTGGTATCTAATACCCATCTTGTCTTTATGACGATCAAAGTGACTCTGAGAAAGTGGCTTTGTGAGTGGGTCTGCTACGTTGTTATGTGTGTCAACTCTCTCGACGTTGACATCTCCTCTTTCAACAATCTGAATTGCACCACCATTCAGAGTAAACACGTACCCTGACATGGATTTGCTATCACTTTTTGATTGAAAATTAGAGTCAGTATAACCCTCTATTTTCAACTCAGATTCACCACCAAAAACAAGAAAAATGTCTAGAGTCCTTCGCAAGTACTTAAGGATGTTTTTCACTGCTTTCCAATGGTATTCACCTAAATTGGACTGATATCTGCTCGTCACACTAATTGAATAAGCAACATCAGGCCTTGTACACAACATCGCGTACATGATAGATCCTATTGCTGAAGCATAAGGAATCTTACTCATACGCTCTCTTTCCTCAGGTGTCTTAGGAGATATTTTTTCGGAAAGGGACACTCCATTGCTCATCGGTATGAGACCTCTTTTGGAGTTTTCCATGCTAAACCTTTTAAGCACTTTCTGGATGTATGTACCCTGGGTAAGACCTATCATTCTTCTAGATCTATCTCTATAGATCTTCATACCGAGAATGTAGGATGCTTCTCCCAAGTCCATCATGGTGAAGTTCTTTGATAGCCATACTTTGACTGATTATAGCATCGGTATATAATTTCCTATAAGAAGTATGTCATCCACATACAATATAAGAAATGTTACCGCGCTCCCACTAACCTTCTTGTAGACACATGGTTCATCTATGTTTTTGATAAAACCAAACTCTTTGATTGTCTCATCAAAACGGATGTTCCATCTACGAGAAGCTTGCCTTAAACCATATATGGTTCACAGCAGCTTACACACTAGGTGTTCATTTCCCTTGGAAAGAAAACCCTTGGCTGTGTCATATACACTTCCTCCTCAAGTTCCCCATTGAGGAAGGCCATTTTCACGTCCATTTGCCAGATCTCATAGTCGTAGTAAGCAGCAATCGCAAGCAAAATACGAATTGATTTTAACAGGGCTACAGGCGAAAAAGTTTCATCAAAGTCAATCCCTTGCCTTTGTTTAAATCCTTTTTCCACGAGCCTGGCCTTATAAGTCTCCACCTGGCCATCTGCTCCAATCTTTCTCTTGTATACCCACTTGCACCCAATAGGCTTAACACCTTCAGGCGCCTCAACTAGAGTCCATACTTGGTTGGTATACATAGATTCCATTTCGGATTTCATGGCACTATGCCATTTCTCTGAGTCAATACTACTCATAGCCTCATTATAGGTCACAGGGTTGTCATCATCAATGATTGACAACTCATTGTAATTCTCAATGACAAGGCCATAATACCTCTCAGGTTGGCGAGACACTCTCCCTGTCCTACGAATGGGCTGTTCCACAGAAGGTTGTTCAGTCTGAACAGGTGTTTCCACTTGATCCGTAGTAGTTTGTGCTTCTTGAACTTCATCAAGTTCAATTTTGCTCCCACTGTTTCCTTCAAGGATAAAATCCTTTTCCAAGAAGGTAGCATGTCTGGAGACAAACACCCGATGATCGGTGTAAAAGTAATACCCCAAAGTCTCTTTAGGATATCCCACAAAATTACATTTTATGGATCGAGATTCCAGCTTATCTGGGTCAACTTTCTTGACATAAGCTGGACATCCCCAAACCTTAACGTGTTTAAGACTCGGTTTCCTTTCTTTCCATATCTCATATGGAGCTTGAGGAACAGATTTGGAAGGCACCTTATTCAGTAATAAGATGAGGTTTCCAATGCATAACCCCATAGGAATACTGGAAGATTCGCATAGCTCATCATTGACCGAACCATGTCTAACAAAGTTCGATTTCTCCTTTCAGATACCCCATTTAACTGTGGAGTATATGGAGGAGTCCACTGGGAGACTATACCATTTTCTTTGAGATAATCTAGAAACTCTCCATTCAAGTATTCACCACCTCGATCTGATCGAAGAGTTATAATACTGTGTTTGGTTTGTTTCTCCACTTCATGTTTATATTCTTTGAACTTTTCAAAGGCGTCAGACTTGTGTTTCATCAAATACACATATCCGAATCTAGATCTATCATCTACGAAAGTAATGAAGTACAAAAATCCACCCATGGCTTGCGTAGACATTGGTCCACATACATTTGTGTGTACCAATCCTAGCAAATCTGCAGCCCTCTCTCCATGTCCACTAAATGGAGATTTGGTCATTTTACCCAATAGACAAGACTCGCACATAGGATATGATTCAAAATCGAATGGGTCAAGTAACCCTTCCTTATGCAATGTCCGCAGTCTATTTTCACTAATATGACCTAGCCTACATTGCCATAAATAGGTCAGATTTTCATCATCTCATTTTCTTTTATTAGTTTGTTCAATCTGAAGTAAATCATGCTCTACGTCACATACATACAGACCATTATATAAAATACCACGTTCATAAAGAACATTATCTCTAAGGATAGAACATTCATTATTCTAAATAATAAATGAAAAACCATCCACATCCAACATAGGAATAAAAACAATATTCCTCACAATAGAGGGAATGTAATAACAATTATTCAAAATAATAGTCTTGCCCGTAGGCATATGTAAACTAAATGATCCTACAGATATGGCCGCAACCCTTGCTCCATTGTCCATACGTAGAATCACCTCATCTTTTTCAAGAGTCCTACTTCCCTTTAGTCCTTGCAATGAATTGCAAATATGAGAACCACAGGCGGTATCTAATACCCAAGTAGAAATTTGACCTAGTGACATATTAACTTCGATCATGAACATGCCTGAATCAGAAGCGGCAGTCTTACTACCCTTCTTCTTCTTCAATTCTGCAAGGTAAACCTTGTAGTTCCTCTTTCAGTGCCCCAACTTGTTACAGTGAAAACAAACAGCTAAATTTGGACCAGTCAACTTATGAGCATCTAGTATGCTCCAGAGTGACAGTGCAGAAGACATGACGAATATAGTAAATCTGTAAATGATAAACACATAACAACATTTAGCAAATAATCAATTTCATTTTAAAACACTATATGAATCGGGTCTTTATTCATAAGTGTCTCCCACTAGTTTATCTAATTTATTCAACCCCCTAAGTGAAAATTAAGCATTCATAATGCTAGTGGGAATAGGGATCCTACATTCCATCACACAACCTCGGCTATGGCACGAAATGTCATGTGATGTTCAATAGGCAGACAACTCTTGTCAATTGCATCTTATGTTATTCCCTAATATAACTTTAGCCTCTTGAATAATTGAGTCAAGGCTGTGGCACGGCAAACTCAATATTCGAAGTCAAGTCTAACCCAACATTTCGTACAATTGAATCAGTCTCCAACGGCCTACGGTTGTGGCACGTACCGACCTTTAGATTCTAATTCAATGTACATATCTCTATGTAATAGACAAGTATTTCTTATTTCGAAATCAAATCCCTCGAATGTAGCACGAAACGACAATGATTTAAAAATAAGAACCACTTTCTACCATGTTGGAAGGCTATGACCGACACAAGCCCGTTGTGTCATTGGCCAATTACTACTTGATATTATTTAATTTTAGAGGGATTATATTATGTTACAATCATAATCATATTATAAAGAGATTCTTCCTTTTAAATTAAATATTTCAAATCAATAATCGATAATCAGATGATTCCCAGATCGGAGGGAGCATTGTCAAGAGGCGTCACTTAATACCCCTTTCTTACAGATATAAATCTGCTTTTGACAGAATCATCCTTTCTCTCAATATTGAAAATTCATATTTAATTACGTGTTTCATAAACACAAGAATCTCATGATTGTATTCATAATATTATTGTTAAGGCAAGAAACGATTCCTATTCTAGATTTTCTAGAGCACGCCTTATATTGATTTAAGTTCACCTAAATCTATCATCGCATGGTAAACATAGGCATATATCTCATATATAAAATTAAATAAACAAGTAAATGTAAAGTGCAATAAAGTAAATGTGTTTGGTTATGGCCACATCCTATGTGATCTTTATCAAGCTCATGATAAAGATCAAGGTCAATCTAATATGGTGATGGAAATAAATACAACTACTTATTACATAAGTCTTCTTCTTTGTATCACCTCCATTGGATAGCCTTCTTGAGTCTTCAATTATATTACATGATTGAAAGTAAAACTAATCTAATGAACTTACAAGAATAACTCGAGTTACATTCGAGATTTATGATTACAAAGATTGACGACATGCAAGTCGTAATTAAAACCAAAAGCAAAACCATTACACTAAGGTCGAAAGGCCATAACCATCCACCATGCTCATACAACACATAAAAACATGTTAAAACACATAATCTGATCTTAACATATCATATTATCCATGATCTAATCATAAAAAAAAATATGACAAAAATCAGAAAAATCAGAATCAAATCAGAAAAATAAGAATCACTGTTTACGGGCAGTAAACGACGTCAAACGCCTTACAGACGGGTCGTTGATAGCTGTAGCTATCAGTTTTGTTCAGACGCTCGTTTACCTATGACATAAGGTATTCGTTTGCGTAATTCGGACACCAGACCCAGATTTCAGCAAATATGCAGCAGCCAATTCAAAATCCGTATCTAATATGATTCTCATAATTACAACAAACATAAATCATGTATATATCAATATATATACAGATTACATAATCATCTTATGATTATACAACTTACATGAATATCATATATTCAAAACCATACATATATAAGCATATTATATCAACATCAAATCATGGCGAATCACGTACCTGCTCATATATCGAAAACAGTCAAACACATAAACGAATTAAAAACTTTTCGCAAGTAGATCTGATACCATTGAAGGGGTTTTAGCACATAAACGCAGCGAAAACGTAAACTTAAATCTTAAAAAAACCGAAACCCTCCGCATGATCCATGCGAAAAATAATATTTAATTCGTAGTTCAGTATGTTTACCTTAAGAAGCTTTACATTAATGGAAAGATGGAGGTCTTTAATAGCGATCCAAGAACCACGAGCGGAGATCCTTAGTAGCTGCTCCTCAAGTGTGAAGCACTCCACCGGTATCCACCAAGAAAACGATGTAATGGAGAAGGAGGAGGTGGAGAGAATTAGGGTTTTGTAAAATTTTTAGGTTGAGGCAAAAATAGGGTTTATAATAGTATATTTATAGGCAAAATTTTCAGCTGAAAATTTTCCCATAAAATATTATTATTATTAACCCTTTATTATTCTCAGTAATAATTAAAACACCTTTTAATTATTAATCATTTTTCTAAACTCTTTAGAAATAATTCTCCCACTTGATTTAATTTCAAAAATTAAATTCTTAATTAAAAATAATAAGAACCTTTTCTTAATTAATTTATAATCAATTAAATCTCATTTAATCAATTATTAAATTTACCAATTAATTATTTATTTCATAAATAAATAATTATCAGCCATTATTAATTAATTCCTCCACCATTAAATCATTCTCTTTTATGGCGTGACCCTGTAGGTTCAATATTAAGCCGGTAGTAGAAATAAATAATAATAAAACTATTTTATCATTATTTATATAAATTCTCTAATTCATTAAATATGATTAATTAATTAATCATATTTATTCTACATCGTGAGGGATACTTCTCAGCATATCGCGACTATCCGGATAATACGAATTCACTGCTTAGAATACCAAGAACCTATTCAGTGAGTAGTTACCGTACAATTAATTCCTTCTGCCCTGCAATGTCACGATTAAATACAAGGCATGGAACTTGTGTCAAGCCTATCTTATTTAATCACTTGCTTTCCCATTCACCGTGCTTAGTTCTATTTAATGTAAATTAGAAACTCCTTTCTAATTTCATTTACTCTGGCCAGAGATTCCTGAACTAGCATAAGTGGATCAGCATTGAACATTCTCTTCCTTCACTGGAAGGGGTAGATCCTTTATTGATCATACACTATCTTCGTGTACAAATTCCTATACCCAGTAGAGCCCTTATAATTGTCCCTGGAGATTAAGAACTAAACCAAATCATAGTTCAGTGTACACAAGATGACTGATGACCTCAAGTCTAAGGATACTTGTACAACTATCACTATGTGAACAACTGCTGATACGTGAGTGAATTCCATCAGTTGTTTAGCTGTGTGAGTCATGTTCAGTGAACTTATTCTATAATAAGCACCTACATACTAGTTATAGTGTCACCACACAAATGTCTATGAGAACAGACATCCTTCATAATGAAGCAAGCATAGTATGTACCGATCTTTGCGGATTATTAATTACTAGTTAGTAATCCTACGACCAGGAACTATTTAAGTTTAGAGTTATCATCTTTTAGGTCTCATTATTATGATCTCATCACAATCCATAAAAAGCTTTACTCTAAACTGTGCTATATCTTATTTAAATACTTAAAATAGATAGAGCCCACAATAAAAAACAAAACAAGTCTTTTATTAATATCAATGAAATCAAAACAGATTACATAAAAGTTATTCCTAAATCCTCATACATGATTGGACTTAGGACATATCTCTTTCACTTATTATGACTGATTGAAACCCGAGGATTTAATTGAGGTTTTGGATGAAGTTCCAGGAATGCTTGAGGATTTAGTGAAATATAAGTACCACTTGCCATCCCCAGACAAATGGTAAAATTGAAAAGACGATTCAAACAATATAAGCTATATTAAGAGTATATATTTTGGAATTTAAAAAGGAAACTGAGGTAATCACCTACCATTGACTAAGTTTTCCTATGCTAATAGTTATTATGCTAGTAGGGGAATGCTACTTTGCGAAGCCTTGTATGGACATAAGCGTGGGTCCTCACTCTATTGAGAGAAAGTGGGAGTAGAGATAATATTAAGTTATGAGCTAATTCAGTACCTCAAGATTGTAGTGGTGTTGATTCGGAAGAAAGTTGAAACAACTCGGGATAGATAAAGAAAGAAAGCAGATTTGCATCGAAAGAATATGAATATATAGAATTAGGAACGTGGTACAGGCAAAAGTTTCACCTTGGAAGAAATTGGTTAAATAGAAGGGACGAGTGGAGTCCTAAATGTATTGAATCGTTCGAGGTATAAAGAAAAATAGGTAAAAGTGTGTATGAGTTGGTGTTGTCACCGCAGTTGCAATATATATATATATATAATGTATTCCACGTATCAATATTAAGGTGATATGTATCTGATGCAAACCAAGTCATTGATTAGGAGCCAATAGGCTCTTATCCAAATTTATTCTGCGTGAAATGACCGATCCAAATCCTCGATCATTAAGAGCGAGTCCTTAGGAAGGAGTTTATATCCCTAACGAGTATTCCTTGAATAAATCCTTAAGTTGAAAAGCCTACCTAGAAGTTAGAGTCAGAACTGCTTGACAAATATCCTCACTTGTTAAGAGTAAATCAGATTCTGAGGACATAATCTTTTTAAGGGGGGAAGAATGTAACGACTCGTATACTTTTATATTATTTAAAGGTGTTATTATTAAATATTTAATAAATACGTGTATTGGTTTTGACTGCTATGTGTTGCTCTATTATTGTTTATGTGTGATTTATGATGTATAGGGTCGTTCGTGTAATTAATGATTGAGTAGTACTTAATTGTTTTCACTTTTAAAAATGAATTTATTTCAAATTTATCTGTATAAATACTTGGATTGTCTATAAAATTGTTTTTATGGTTTCATAATTACAATAATTATTTTTGGGATTTTTTAAAATTTAAAAATTAATATTTCATTAATTATTTAACCCTGTATGATTTTCTGAGTGCATTTATTTGTAAAATCTGTATTTAATTCTAGAATTATTCAAAAATTATGAAACTCATATTTATTTAAGTTGGGAATTATCCGAGAATTTTAAAATTATTTTGGAAATTTTTAGGATTAATTTTACCTGCACGTTGATTCTTTAATTGTTAAAAAGCGGGTATAAAGCGCGTTTTAGAAATTGTTTTAAAATTTCGGAAATTATGTTTTTATAAACTTCGGGATATTTGTAACATTTTAAGATTATTTTCATGATTTTTTGAATTTGTTCTAAGTGTAGCTCGGTTCGTTAGTTGTCAAATGCGGGTACAAGTCGCGTTTTAAAAATACCTTAAAAATTATGAAAAAATTATTTTTAATAACCTTGAATTATTTGTGATATTTTTAAAATTAATTTGTAATTTTCAGGATTATTTTATTCGTGCGATGGTATATTGCGAACACGGGTCAGAAATGGGTAATAAACTGTCAAAATAGGGGAAAGGGACACGTGTTAGTCCTTAGTAATTTGTGTCGTGCGTGTCCATTACTGGTTGAAGGATTAAATAAAAAAATAGAAACAACAGAACTACACCCTGTTCCCATTTTTTTCAGTCTCTCGCCGTAATCTCTCTTTCCCTCGTTCTCTCTTGATTCTTTTTTTTTTCTTGATTCCGGTTGGAATCGATTGGGCTTGCTCTCCTATATATCATTCTGCAGCCTTGTGTTGTGCATGTGTGTGTATCTATGTGTGCGAGTGTGTGCAGGCCGAACCCTTTGTTCGGTGTTGCTCTGTGTTCTGGTAAGCGGATCGCCGCCCAATCGCTGCGTTTCCGGTAAGCCGCCAGCTTGTTTCCGGCGAACTTCCCCTGTCCCGTTCTCTTTTGATTGAATATTATTGATTTTACATATGTGTGTATGTATTGATGGCTATGTATTTCCCTGATTTCCTATTGGCAGTTCTGTGTTTCCAGCCGCCTTTGCATTTTTCCGATTGTGTCTGTGTGGTTGCGCGTGCTGTTGGTTTTTTTTAATTTAATTATTTTCTGCAGGTTTTGATTAATATTTATGATATTAATTATTCGCGCGGAATTATTTTTAGGAATAATTGGTGAAATTTCCCGTTGGAAACCCGAGAATTAATCGGGTACCCGCGAAATTTTGTCGTCGTCCACGATGACTTTTTACGAGCGGACGGTGGACTGTGATGATTTATTCTGAGTCCTAATATTTTAAAATAAATAAATAAATGAATAAAATATGAGTTAAAAATATAAAAATATGAATAATAATAATAATTAGTAAATATAATTGATTTGAACTTTGGGAATATATGGATTTCAATTGATATTATTGGTATGAATCGGTGATTGGGATTTGTGGAATTGGATCGTGATTGGGTTGTTGTTATAGTGGTTGTGAATTGGTTTGACGTCGAGTTGTTCGACGGGTTAGTCCGATAAATAAAGGGGGTGCTACCCAATTTCCGAGAAATTGAACTACGGAAATACGGGAGCGTATCCAGTAATTATCGGGCCGTCGAACGAGTATATATAAACACATATATATGTTGTATATGAAATCTGATTGTATGTGGTGGTGAACTGTTTTTCCAAAAGTAATAACCCTAATTTTGTAAAATGACGAGTATATGTATTTTTCCGAAAACGAACACCGAACCTATTTCTCGAGAATGTGAACCCTAAATTGATGCGTGTATTGTAATAATATATATAAGTACGAGTCAGGATTTGATATCGAAGGGTAGATGTGTTATTGAGGATATGTCAAGCATACCTTGACGTCTAACGTAGGGTATTTCGGCTCTGTAGGTTCTAGTCGAAGGACTCAAGAATTGATATCGAACTAAGATAATCTAGTGATCAGTCGACAAGTGCCTCGAGGTTCCCAAGCGAAGAACCCTGATAGTCTTAGATACTATCTTGAGATAGATTGCTGCAGAGCAGGGATGTCTTCTAATGAGACAATCATTTTTCCATGAGAGCCCGAACGTTCAAGTCTATCAAAATGAGTCAGTGTTAGTCGTAAAGCTCTACAAGGCAAGTACCCCGACCATTCTTTTATGGTTCAGTACGTATGAATAGCTAAATGTTTTACTTTCGTAATGGAACAAAAATGTTTTAAGTTGCGTATCCCATGTAGTTATAAATCACTGTTTTCAAATTATTTTGGGGAAAAGTAACTTCGAAAGGTACATATCTCGAATGAAATGATTGCGGAATGGATTTTATTTGTGTGCTGGCAAGATAAATGATTTTGAAAAATGAGATAGGTACAAGTTTTTGAAAACTGGATAAAACGATCAGATATGGGATACATTGGGGCCATAGTAGGCCTATTGAGGTGGCATAAGAGGCTAATTCGGTTGCGCGCAATATAAAACCGATTAGTCCAGCATGTCAGAGACTTAGCTAGTCTCTGAGTTCTGCAACAGGTATATGGGATGGCAGTGGGAGCCGGCTGGTGTTGATAGCCTGATCAACTGTCTTCACATATCCACTACGTATCTGATTTGGCTTTGTGATTCTCATAACGGAACAAGTAAGTTAAATAGTGGATTTGGAAATGAAAATGGCATGCTAAAATTAAACTCTGGTATTTGTACAAAGCACACTACTACGCTTGTTTTGTTGAAAGCATGCTAGTTTTCAGTATCCAGTTTATCAATATTTTACATATTTTGTGAAAGAGCTATAATCTCTGTTCCTATCACTGCTTTATTATAAACTGATTTACTTGTTATTCATATAGTGGTACTGCTGAGTAATTGATTGCTCACCCTTGCAGAATGTTTTATATATGTATTGCAGATGCCTAGGAGATTCTTCCGTGGTAGTCAGGGCAGAGTTCCAGTTCCCTTCGTGTCAGACTCCTCTGAGATGGTTGTGTTAGACCAAGGGTGGTCTGTTGTGTTGCTGTGTTAAGTTAGCTGCGTCAGGATGATTGTTGTAAGTTGGTTTATGTTAGTTGTAACCTAAATCATACTTAAACCTGGCAAAGATCTTGGTAAAGGGGTCGTAGTTATATCCTATTATTGAATTGTTTATCTTATGGTTGTTGTTGAGGACGTCAACTCCTGACCCTGGGGTTGAGGCCGTCACAATATTGATCTATGCTAAAACAAAATTAAAATCCATATATTTCACTGAAAAATATAATGTAGACTTAAACATGATGGAATATGAGGACCCGCCTATAATAGACAAAAATTAGTCGCTTAATAAAAGTTTGAGCTTATATAATTACGAGTATACTTTTACTTTTATGTTCATAATATCCAAATTATTTTATTAAAACTAAAAAAAGATAATTTATTTATCGACAATAATAACGTCGAATAAAATAAAATAATAAATACTATTAACCCACACTAAAAATAAAATTATAAAATTGATATAAACTAAAAAAAATTAAAATCAAAATATAATCTGACCAACTATAATAACGTAATATATATTATTTATCTGTTATACTACTGAGGCCTGAGGCGGGTTTAATAAACAAAAATGCTTTTAAACCGATACAAACAGATGTGTTATATACAATACACGTTGATACGGATAAGCTGGTTTTAGATTAAAAAGGAAACGTTATGTCTTGTAAAAAAAAAGCAATACGAATTAAATTTAAGTACACTATCAAGAGAATCAATCAATCAAAATTTACCACCCATGATCCATGAACATAATATAAATACGCTAGCATCCAAATAAAAAAACTTATAACTTGAAATAATAAATATCATAAATATCATCCATTACTATCATTTCATATATTCACTTATAAACCAACGATGAACGTATAAATTGATAAACTAATGATATGGTATTTATAGACTGAAGAGGAGATAGTATTTTTATTAGAATAGGGATATTTATTCAACTAAATAAAAGGATTCGATTTTGTATTCTAAAAAAATATGACCTAAAGAAGGAAATTTTAATTTTAGTAATTAAAATAAAGGAGCTCATGAATATGATTCGAGCAATTTTAGAAGTTTTTTTTTATATACATATAAAGATTGATTTAATTTAACAAATTATTTTTTTTAAAACACAACCAAGTTCTTAAAAGATTTAAAAACTAACTATATATTACGAATCATATATTTGTATTTAAATGTTAAGATTTGGATTTTTTTTTTGCATATAACCTGTTCTGTGATGCCCTCATACTCGGGGTTAGGAATGAGGACCCACAACACTAATATACTAATTATAATATAGCAGCAAAAATAAAATAAACCCCGATAGCTACAAGGATCTAAACAAGATAAAGTATGAGACAAGATTACAACTACCAACCAGAAAATATATTATTATACAACCTTTTTATAAATAAATCTAAAATACGATTCCGACTTGGAACCGCCAGATAACCCAAAAGTATCTGAACTAGCTATTACATTTCCCACCAACTAACATCGCTCTCTCAAAATGCATCTACCTGATCTAGCACCTGAAATCTGACGGTACGGAAGGGACCGCCAGGGACACTCTTACGAGCGGTGCGCCTAAGTCTGGCCATCTTCTTGCTTAACTGTCAAAGTTAGATCAACACAAATAAATGAGCTAAAAGGCTCAACAAGTAACTAATAAACAGCTCTAGATATCAAAACAATAATGGCATTCTTATTCTCGATAAACTAGGTCGCAGTATCTTAACAATAACTAGGAAAGAATTTCAAGATAAAGGTTCAAGGCATTTGAGATTCAAGCTCTGTATAATCAGTTTTCAAGATCAATTGACAAGGTTCTCAAATGGGTTCTCACAACTTTAAGAAGTTCAATCAATATTATTTAATTTCAAGTTAAAATGTAATGAATAATACTTATCGCACAAATAAAAAATCTTTCACTTTCATTTTAACAATATAAAACCCTTTATTGGATTATCCATCTTTTATTTATAATACGGGTGATCATCATGTATTGACCTCCATCTGGTTGTTAAGGTACCTATGGCATTATTTCAGCCTATAATATTGAACTAGCCCCGCTAGCCTCTTATGCGACTGGACTAGCCCCACCAGCCTCTTACGTCTCTATCCAATCTTTAGAAATTCATTGAAAACCTTTATATTTGAAAACATAGAAGTTTTAAAATTAATTTTTTTAACATTACCAGCCTTTAAAATTATTTGAACTCTTTCAAGTCGAAAATCATTTTTAGGTTCAATTCAAGAATTCAAGAGAAATAAGCAATTGGAACAAAAGGAACGTAAGTTGGGGGAATGATCAATCATCAAGCATAGGTATTATTAAGGTTGTTATCTAGGTAGTTTTAAGGAACGGTACATTGACAAGGCACAAGTTTACTATTATAAGGATCTGATTAACAAGGTATTGAGTAAGAAAGATTCATCAAGTTACATAGGGTCAAAGGATCGTAAGGATAACAAAAAATAAGAATAGGGTAAATGTACTTGAAACAAATGAACTAATATCAGGGTTTATCGACAAGATTCAATAGCAATATTAAGGAGATCTTTTACTTTATCAATGCATATCATAAGCAATTCTCTATGATCAAATCACAATAATAGGGCATAGTTACTTGCCTCACAAAGCTTTCCTTTTTCACTGGGTTTGAGTTACTACCACCTAAAATCTCTTTTACTTTCCTAGTTCGAACGCCTTCGCTTTCCGAATCTACAACACAAAATGAATCCTAATTTAAAACCTTATCAATTCCCGAAGTTTCTCAGAATGTCTAACGTTTTACCCCAATCGTATTATCTTCTTTTCCTACTATACTTACATTACAGGTAACACATAACAGGTAATTACATTTATACATTTTATGTAATAACCTCAAATTTTTGGAATTTTTGTACCCCTTATGAATAGTAACTTTTGCTGATTAAGGAAAATCTTCATGCCACACTATATAGGAGTACTGATATAGGAATTCTGAGATCGTATTATTATTCCATAAGTAAATAAGTGTGTAAAGAAGTGTATGTAAAGATCGTCAGAATTCGAATTCGAACACTTTGATTTTTTCCCGAAAATCCACCAGATACCATAAGGATTAAGTATAAGGTAACATGATTAAAATGATTTAAATTCAAGGATTATAAGAGAGGATCATGAAAGGAATATAAAATAATAGGAAAATATTAGGAAAGCCCAAGTAATAAGATCCCGGATATGATCCCTCAAATGAATAACGAGAACGAGAGTTAAGCGAACTGTAAAATAAATAAACGACCGAGGATCAAGCTTATACAAATAACTGTGTTAATCAAGGAGGTTAGTGAAATGTGATGTCATCACACCATAACGCTTTGACAAGTGGAAATAAAGTGACTTAATCAAGATGACATAAGCATGGTTAGTAGATATTTATCAAGATGGATTTGTGGCCAGGCAATTAAACCTTGGTTAAATCAAGGTTAAAGTTAACCAGACCAATAAAACACCACACAAACTCATCAAGTCAACAAAGAAGCATTTCATTCCCTCGTTTCTTCATGATGCTCTCGGCTTCTTCTTTAAAAGCAAGGAAGAAATTTGCAAGTTCAAGCTACACTTCTTGATTATTAACAAGGTAATTATGTAACCTTCTTGATGATTAAATATACATATCCTAGGAGTTTAAGCTTCCATTTCCTTACCAATATTTTCCGTTAAATCATTGAAGAAGATGATGAATAGTGCTCACTAGAAAATAACTTTGTGTTCTTGATTTCTTTGGAAAGATCAAGCTATTAGGAGGTTAGATCAAGCTGTAATACTCACTCTTGCTTCATTTTTTCATCACACAATAACATTTAAGAGGGATGGTCAGACTCAAGTAGACCCAACGCAAGAGCGTGGGAAGCGTCCCGCGTCTTCCCGTTGACATCTTAGCCACCATTGCTGCAGAGGTAGACCTGTCTGTAGTTTAGGAGTTCAGCTCTTGGGAATCAAAATATGTATAATTATAACTTGTGTTGGATAATGGCAACAAACTGTAAACTTATTAAGTATTCATTTTGGGTTTGTAATAACTTTACTTATGGATTTCATTGACTTGTACTTATTTCAGTTTCATCTATGAGACTATAACGTGTTGTAGAGTGTGTGTATTATTGTGAGGTCACATCATGCAGTTATTTATTTTGATTCAAGTTAAAGTGTTATTAATGGAAAGAATGACCGTGACGACTATTAGGAACAAAGCATGCGCTAAATAATCCACGCAAGTATACGCGTTCACAAGTAATATAGAATGATTTCTAGTTCGTTCCAACAGAGATTCTGATTAATTATATTTAATTAACACTTACTCACCAATGTATGATTATTGTTCAATGTCAAGACAATAACAATTAAGGTTGATTAACTAATATTAACCATGAGAATTAAACACTTGAATTAACAATATTAAACACACATGAGATCCTGACTTCATTACTACTTCATTCAATAGTTATTGTCGTTAACCTTAGCAGGTAATGGTGATGATATTAATCAAACAACACGAAACTGATAAACGCTAACTTTCGTTGTACGAATACCATTCTACCAAGCATCCACAATTAAGATAGAAGTTGAATAAGCATCAATTATGTTGAGACCCTATATGTCTACAGAATTTGACAATATAACGATTTAAGCGCAAGTTATTTATGATGATTATACAGGGCAAGTAAAACGGTTAGAGTTACCCACTAATCATGCATACAGTACATGAACCTATGCTAGCATGGCAAGTTCTAAATCTCAAGATTCACTGTCGCTTTACAAGAGATTAACAGGCTATCTTACATGTCTGCGACGCACATAAGACGAATAAGCACAACCTATGCTAGATATTATACAATCACCACATACCAAGGTATTAAACAATTAACTAAAGAAATCCATAGTAAATCCGCTAGGATCCCATGATCACGATTAGCCCATAATAGAACTCATCGTCACCATGAGTTCATATGAAAGCATGATAATAACACAACAATATAAAGATTAAAAATACTTAATAAATAATGAAGTATGTCACAAGAGTATTAAGGTTCAAAGTATAAAGAAAACTAGCATCCACTATTATAACAAATTAAAAGAATCACAAGATAAATGTATGCTTCCTCTTCTTCGTTGTTGCGTGCTAAAACGGTCTTCTCAATCTTCTTATCATGTGAAGTAGAATCGGGATTCTCCAATCTAGAGAGATGGTCAGCTACTTGATTTTCAGTACCTTTTCGATCCTTGATCTCTAACTCGAATTCATGTAGTAAGAGAACCCAACGAATAAGTCTAGGCTTCGAATCCTTCTTTGAGACCAGATAGCGGATGGCAGCGTGATCAGTGAACACTGTCACCTTTGTCCCAAGTAGATAAGATCGAAATTTTTCGAAACCAAAAACTATAGACAAGAGCTGCTTCTCAGTAGTGGTGTAGTTTAATTGGGCTCCATTTAGCATCTTATTAGCACAGTAGACCACATGAAAGATATTAGTCTTTCGCTGCCCAAGAACCGCTCCCACTGCATAATCACTTGCATCACACATCATCTCAAAAGGTTCTCTCCAATCCGGTGCCGTAATAACTGGTGCAGTGATTAAACTCTTCTTGAGAGTCTCGAATGCTGCCAAGCATTCTTCATCAAATTTGAAAGGCACATTTTTTTCGAGCAAGTTGCACAACGGCTTAGATATCTTAGAGAAGTCCTTGATGAAACGCCGATAAAAACCCGCATGACCAAGAAAGCTACGGATTCCCTTCACAGAAATAGGTGGCGGAAGATTTTCAATGACGCCCACCTTGGCTCTATCCACCTCAAGACCTTTACTGGAGACCTTATGCCCAAGAATGATGCCTTGTTGCACCATGAAATGACATTTTTCCCAATTGAGCACCAGATTGGTTTCAACACACCTTTTGAGTACCCAACAGAGATTATTCAAGCATTCATCATACGAATGTCCAAAGACAGAGAAGTCGTCCATGAACACTTTGACATTATTTCCAATCATATAAGAGAAAATGGCCATCATGCATCTCTGAAAAGTGGCAGGTGCACCACATAAGCCAAAAGAAACTCTGCGAAAAGCAAAACGTGCCAAATGGACAATTGAAAGTAGTCTTCTCTTGATCTTCTGGTGCAATGCAAATCTGATTGTATCCCGAATAGCCATCCAGAAGACAATAATACTTATGACCAGCCAACCTGTCAAGCATCTGATCAATGAATGGAAGAGGGAAGTGATCCTTCCTCATGGATTTATTCAACTTTCTGTAGTCTATGCATACCCGCCATCCTGTGACTGTTCGAGTGGGGATGAGCTCGTTCTTCTCATTTGCTACCACAGTAATACTTCCTTTCTTAGGTACACATTGCACGGGGCTCACCCAAGAACTGTCAGAAATAGGATATATGATTCCTGCATCCAGCCATTTTAGAATTTCTTTCTTCACCACTTCTTTCATGATAGGATTAAGCCTTCGCTGTTGCTCAACAGTTGGCTTGCTACCTTCCTCTAGCAGGATTTTATGCATGCAGTACGAAGGGCTGATCCTTTTTATATCTGCTATAGTCCATCCGATGGTCGATTTGAATTCTCTCAAAATCCTCAAGAGCTTGTCCTCATCACAACCTGAGAGGTCAGATGCAATAATAACAGGCAAAGCGGATGCATCACCTAAAAAAGCATACCTCAAGTGTTCAGGCAATGGTTTAAGCTCCAAAGTAGGTTCTTCCTCAATAGATGGTTTGAGCTTTCCCTCAGTATTCTTGAGATCAGTATTTCCCAAAGATTCAAATGGCATGTCTAGCTTTCGTTTCTAAGGAGAAGCATTTAGATATTGTAGCTGCTCATTGCCTTCGTCATCTTCACTGTCAAAATCCCCCAATAAGGCTTTTTCTAAGGCATCAGACCTTAGCATACGATCAAGTTCTGAAATAACTGCAGAATCGACCAAATCCACCTTGAAGCACTCCTCATCTTCCGTAGGGAATTTTATCGCATTGAACACATTGAATATCACATCTTGATCTTGCACCCTCATAGTGAGTTCACCTTTTTGCACATCTATCAAGGTATGGCCTGTAGCCAAGAAAGGTCTTCCCAAGATTATGGGAATCTTCTTATCTTCCTCGAAATCCAGAATGATAAAATCTGTAGGAAAGATGAGCTTGTCTACCTTTACTAGCACGTCCTCCACAATGCCTCGTGGGTATGTAATCGAACGATCAGCCAATTGTAGAGACATGTAGGTGGGCTTCGGATCAGGAAAATTCAGCTTTTTGAAGATAGACAATGGCATCAGATTGATGTTTTCTCCCAAATTGCAAAGGCACTTGTCAAATGACAACTTGCCAATGGTGCAAGGAATGGTGAAGCTACCGGGATCCTTAAGCTTTGGAGGTAACTTTTGTTGTAGAACGACACTGCACTCTTCCGTCAAAGCAACGATATCAAGATCATCCAGTTTCACCTTCCTCGAAAGAATACCTTTCATGAATTTCGCATAACTAGGCATTTGCTCAAGAGCCTCAGTGAAAGGTATGTTAATGTGAAGTTTCTTGAACACCTCCAGAAACTTACCAAATTGCTTGTCCAGCTTTTGTTTTCTGCAATCGCTTAGGAAAAGGTGGTGGAGGATGGAGCTGTTTCTCCCTTGTATTACCCTCAGGCAGAGTGTGTTCAACAGTAATCTTCCTCGGTTCCACCTCTTTCTCCTTTTACTTTCCTTCTTCATCTACAACTTCAACTTCTACATCTTTTGTTTTTTCAGCATCAGCAACTTTTCCAGACCTTAAGGTGACAGCTTTGACTTGATCTTTAGCTTCCTTCCTGCCTGGCACTTCAGAATTGCTGGGAAGTGTGCCGGGTTGACGATTGAGCAAGGCATTGGCTATTTGTTTAATTTGAATTTCCAAGGTCTTGATAGAAACAACCTGACTTTTGTATAACAACTTTAACTCCTCGAAATCAGCACTAGAAGGTGGAGCAACACCTCCTTGTTGAGAATATATTTGCCTTTGAGCAAATTGCTAAGGTTGCTGGAATCTAGGTGGATTAAACTGTTTACTTGCAGCTTGCTGATATGGTTGCTGAACAACATTCTGATTATTGCTCCAGTTGAAATTGGGATGATTTCTGTTATTAGGATGATAAGTAGCGGGCACAGGCTGCTGCGATCTCTGAAAATTGTTCATATACTGAACAGATTCATTAATAGGAGAACACTGATCCGTAGCATGAGAGCCTGCACAAAGCTCACAGCCACTAGCTATTTGATTTACTCCATAGTTGGCTAAAGAATCGACCTTTATAGACAGCGCCTGGAGCTGCGCTGCAATAGCTGTAGCTGCATCAACTTCCAGAATACCTGCTACTTTCCCAGGCATCATCCTTTGAGTTGAGTTTTGATACTCGTTTGTAGCCATAGTTTCAATGAGATTATAGGCCTCAGTATAGCTTTGGGCCCACAAGGCGCCTCCAGAAGCTGTATCGAGCATGGGCCGAGATTGGGCCCCCAAACCATTGTAGAAACCAGTGATCACCATCCAGTCAGGTATACCATGATGTGGACACTTTCTCAACATCTCCTTGTAGCGCTCCCAAGCCTCGCACATAGATTCTCCTTGTTGCTGCGCAAACTGAGTAAGAGCACTCCTCATAGCCGCAGTTTTGGCCATCAAATAGAACTTCACCAGAAAATTTTGCGCAAGATCTTCCCAAGTAGTGATGGACCCAGCTGGTAAAGAATGTAACCAGTCCTTAGCTTTATCCCTCAGAGAGAATGGGAAAAGCCTCAGCTTGATAGCCTCATCAGTGACACCGTTATATTTGAAAGTACTACAGATCTCGATAAAATTCCTGATATGCATGTTGGGATATTCAGTCGCAGCACCTCCAAAAGAAACAGAATTCTGCACCATCTGAATAGTGCCCGACTTGATTTCAAAATTATTGGCCTGAATAGCCGGATGAATGATGCTTGACTGAATGTCATCAATTTTAGGCCGAGAAATGTCCATAAGAGCTGGATCAGCTTGAGCTAGATGATCACCCATTATTTCAGGTTCTTTCTTTTCAATCTCTTTATCCGAATCTTCAAAAACTATCTTCTCCGGAAAGTCAAGAACTGTATCTGTCTCCTCAGCCGTATCTAGATTTCTCTTGCGAGTGCGAGAACGTGTTTGCATAAACGCTAGCTAGAGTACCTGAAACACAACCGGAAGCAGTAAGTAACTAATCTTAATCAATGAATCCTAATGACCACTAATGGCAAGTACATAAACTAAACAAATTAACGCCAAAAACTTGTTAGGCACAAAGCATGGGCTAAAAAATTCACGCAAGTATACGCGTTCGCAAGTAATATAAAATGATTTCTAGTTCGTTCCCACATAGACTCTGATTAATTATATTTAATTAATACTTACTCACTAATGTATGATTATTCTTCAATGTCAAGACAATAACAATTAAGGTTGATTAACTAATATTAACTATGAGAATTAAACACTTGAATTAACAATATTAAACACACATGAGATCCTGACTTCATTACTACTTCATTCAATATTTATTGTCGTTAACCTTAGCATGTAATGGTGATGATATTAATCGAACAACACGAAACTGATAAACGCCAACTTTTGTTGTACGAATACCATTCTACCAAGCATCCACAATTAAGATAGAAGTTGAATAGGCATCAATTATGTTCAGACCCTATATGTCTAGAGAATTTGACAACATAACTATTTAAGCGCAAGTTATTCATGATGATTACACAGGGCAAGTAAAACGGTTAGAGTTACCCACTAATCATGCATACAATACATCAACCTATGCTAGCATGGCAAGTTCTAAATCTCAAGATTCACTGTCACTTCACAAGAGATTAACAGGCTATCTTACATGTTCGCGAAACACATAAGACGAATAAGCACAACCTATGCTAGATATCATACAATCACCACATACCAAGGTATTAAACAATTAACTAACAAAATCCATAGTAAATCCGCTAGGATCCCATGATCACGATTAGCCAATAATGGAACTCATCATCACCATGGGTTCATATGAAAGCATGATAATAAGACAACAATATTAAGACTAAAAATACTTAATAAATAATGAAGTACATCACAAGAGTATTAAGGTTCAAAACATAAAGAAAACTAGCATCCACTGTTACAACGAATTAAAAGAATCACAAGATAAATGTATTCTTCCTCTTCTTCGTTGTTGCGTGCTAAAACGGTCTTCTCAATCTGCTTGCCCTTGCTCTTCCTAAAAAAACGTCTTCCCATAAGGTTTATATAATAACCCAAGAGAACCAGCGCTAACAGAAGCCCAATTGGACTCGAATTAATAAAATCCAGAATCTGAAATTCCGCACACAGGCGGCCGCCTGCATCCTCCACGCGGGCGCCTACTATCAGGCGGTCGTCTGCTACCAACAGGCGGTCGCCTGCTACCAACAGGCGGGCGCCTGCAACCTTTCTGGAAAATTCTTTTAATCGCTTCTGTTTTTGCTGATTTCTTCGCTCATCACGCCTAGACTGATTCCAAGCACTTCCTTAAGCTTTATTCGATGAAAACCACCTATCAAAGCATGTTATACCCTGCAATACAAAAACACTAGAAAACGCGTCATATACACAAAATACTCGAGTTCAGGACACCAATTTAAGCTGTTATGAGACACTCTAAGTGGTATAAAATGCCACTTATCAACGACCCGGATCCCCGACCCCGGATCTGGGGGTGTTACATTTTACACCTTCGAATACTCATTTACTTTACACATAACAAGTAGTCACATACTCACATAATTCAGCATGATTTATCTATATCCAAATCTCATTAAAAATTATGGTCTACATTACCTATACATTGTTAGATATATTTGATAATGTCATGGCTAATGTGTTTTATGTTTAGTTTTTAGATCTTACTTAAACAGGATAAATCAGTACTTACTGGAAGTCAGGACTTAAGGATATCAGTACTTATATTATCAGGAGATAATCATCAGAAGATGGATATCAGAACTTAAGTACTGAAGGACGTTCAGATAAGGAAGGCAGCTGGTTAAAGGAAAGAAGATCGAGACAAACATAAGAAGAGATATGCATGAAGAAGGAATTCTATGAAGAATAGAATACTTGGAAGAAAAGATATCTGATTGATATAATTTAGGAAGCAGAATTAAGTTCCATATCAATTAGCGATTATCGTGTAACTGTGTAGTATATAAACACAGACATAGGGTTTACACTATAAGTGTTATCACAATCGAGAAGATTATTCGTTGTAACCCTAACAGCTCTCGTGATATTTGTTCATCACTGAGAGAGAACAGTTCCATACTGTAACAGAGTTTATTGTTTCAATAAAGTTTGTTTTCTGTTACTTGAGTAATTAAAGTTCGATTTGATTGTGCTATACACTATATTCACCCCCCTCTACAGTGTGTGTGTGACCTAACAAGTGGTATCAGAGCCTATCTGTTAACACACAAACAGTTTAAGATCCAAACACAATCATGTCTGAAGCAGAAACTCCAACTAAGCCCACCAAAGCTGAAGAACCTCCAAAGACACAAATTCAAAGTCGATATGAGACTATTAGAGTTCCCATATTGAGACCATATGAATATGCCATATGGAAGGTGAGGATGACCATGTTTCTGGAAGCTACAGATCCAGAATATCTTGATAGAATCAAGGAAGGGCCTCACAAACCAACCAAGCTCGCTGTTGCAATTGCAGGTGAAGCAGCAAAGTCTATACCAAAAGAGAAGAGTGATTACACTGCTGAAGATATCGCATCAATTGCTAAGGATGCTAAGGTACGACACTTACTACATAGTGCTATTGATAATGTAATGTCAAACAGAGTAATAAACTGCAAGACTGCAAAGGAGATATGAGATGCCTTGGAAACAAGATGTCAGGGAACATATACGATTAAGAAGAACAGGAAGACAATACTCACTCAAGAGTATGAACAATTTGAATTAAAGGCTAATGAGTCATTGACTGATTTATATGATAGATTTGTTAAACTCTTGAATGATTTGTCACTGGTTAATAAGGAGTATGATCTTGAAGATTCAAACCTTAAATTCCTGTTAGCTCTTCCTGAATGCTGGGATTTGAAGGCAACAACAATAAGAGACAACTATAATCTTGATGAAACAACTCTTGATGAAATTTATGGAATGCTCAAGACTCATGAACTTGAGATGGAACAAAGAAGCAAGAGGAAAGGAGGAAAGTCAAGGACAGTTTCTCTTAAGGCTGAAGAAGAATCCCCCAAGACAGCTACCTCAAGGAAAGACAAGGGTAAAGCTCTCTTCACAAAGTCTGATACTGAGTCATCAAGTTCTGAAAGTGATGATGACTCAGAATCTGAAAGCTTGCCTGTCTGAAAGCTTGCCTGAGACGGATGCTGATGAAGAGATGATAAAGCTGTGTGCTCTTATGGTGAAAGGAATCACAAAGATTGCATACAGGAAGTTCAGGAAGGGAAGGAAGTTTTCCAGGAAAGGCACAAGTTCTGATAAGAAGAATTTTAGAAAATCTGAGGGCAGAGGAGGAAAGTCTGACAGAGGAGATTATACAAATGTCAAATGCTACAACTATGGTGAGAAAGGCCACATATCTCCTGATTGCAAGAAAGTGAAGAGTGACAAAGGCAAGGCTCTTGTCACAAAGAAGAAAAGCTGGACAGACATCTTAGATTCTGAAAGTGAGGAGAATAATGCCTTGATGGCAAATGCTGATAAGGCAAGTGCTGAAAGCAGTTCTGAAGCTGCTGAATTAAAGGTACCTCAAACTACTTATGCCTTTCATACTGATGATATTAATGAGTTGAGAAGATATCTTAAAACCATGTTAATTAGTTATAGAGATCAAACTTTAACATGTGAAAGATTAACTTCTGAAAATCTTGCTTGCAAAAAGAGGAATGATTATTTAGAAAAAGAGTTAGCCAAGTTCCATCAAACTTAGAAAGATAGAGATGATGCTTTCTATGTTAGGGATGAAGTGCTTAAAATAAATGAATCTCTAAAAGCTGAGTTAGAAAAGGAAAGAGAGATTATCAAGACACGGACTAACTCTGGCAGAACAACTCAGAATTTGTTAAGTAGTGAAAACTGGAAAGAAGGCTTAGGTTATGGAGAGGATAAGAATGATAAAGGAACTGTAGATATTAAGCCTGTAGTTGTTAAACAAAAGCCAAAGTTAAAACCTGTTAGGTTTGTAGCTGTAAAGTCTGATAATGAGAAATCAGAAGTTTAAAAGGAATTAACTTCTGACAAACTAAAACAGGAAAAGACAACTGAAGTAAATGTAGGCTTAATGACTAAGAAGCAGCTTAAGCATAAGCTGAAAGATGTTAAGAATGCAAACAAGATAAAATCACCTAGGAAAAATAGGAATGGAAAGGAAGGTGTGAATACAAGCAATGATTATAAGCCTGTTCCTGAAGCTCCTAGGAAAACGTGTCATAACTGTGGAAGTTCTAACCATCTGGCTTCTTTTTGCAGGAAGAATAAGAACATAAACCCCTTACCTTCAAAGTCAGGAGTTAAGAGTCAGTCTGTTAGATATAAGCCACAAAATCCTTATTTTCATTGTGGTTGTTTATGGCATTCCATTTATACTTGTAAGGAATATCATAGTTTGTACTATGATTATTATCAAATAAAACCTTCTTTAAAGAAAGTTACCATTGTTCCTTCTAGTATAAATTCTGATTCAAAGTCTGATAGTGTAAATTCTGATAAGAAAAATGTTAACATAAACTCTGATGCTAAATCCGCTGCATATGTTAACAGACTTAATAAGGCCAAAGGATCCAAGCATGTCTGGGTCCTTAAAACTAATAATTAGTGGTTTTTGTGATTGCAGGGCAACAGGAAAAACATCCTAGTTCTGGACAGTGGATATTTAGGACATATGACTGGAAATAAAGCCCTGCTATCAGACTTTGTGGAGAAGGCTGACCCAAGTGTTTCTTATGGAGATGGCAATATTGGAAAAACATTGGGATATGGCAATATCAATCTTGGGAATGTCATCATTAAAGAAGTAGCTCTGGTCTCAGGACTTAAACACAATCTGCTGAGTGTCAGTCAAATCTGTGACAGAGGTTATCATGTGGATTTCTTTGAAGAACACTGTAAAGTTGTAAGTAAATCTACAGGCAAAGTTGTTCTGAAAGGATACAGGCGTGGTAACATTTATGAAGCCAAGCTTTCAACAAGTACTGATGGTTCTGCGATCTGTCTGATGAGTAGAGCATCAATTGAAGAAAGCTGGAATTGACACAAGAAACTCTCTCATTTAAATTTCAACAATATAAATGAACTAGTCAAGAAAGAGCTTGTGAGAGGACTGCCAAAGTCAGTATTTGCTCCTGATGGCCTTTGTGATTCTTGTCAGAAGGCTAAACAAAGGAAATCCTCATTCAAGAGCAAGACTGAATCATCAATTCTTGAGCCTTATCACCTTCTACATGTTGATCTATTTGGTCTAGTAAATGTCATGTCTATTGCAAAGAAGAAATATGCTATGGTCATAGTGGATGAGTTCACCAGATACACATGGGTGTATTTCTTGCACACAAAAAGTGAAACTGCATCTCTCTTAATTGATCATGTCAAGCAACTGGATAAATTGGTCAAAGACTCAGTGAAGATAATAAGAAGTGATAATGGTACTGAGTTCAAGAATTTGATAATGGAAGAGTTCTGCAAAAACCATAGAATCAAACAAGAATTCTCTGCTCCTGGAACTCCACAGCAAAATGGAGTTGTTGAAAGGAAGAATAGAACTCTCATTGAAGCTGCACGTACAATGCTTGATGAAGCAAAGCTTCCAACCTATTTCTGGGCTGAAGCTGTGCAGACTGCTTATTTTACTCAGAATGCAACACTCATTAACTGTTGGATTTTAAACGCAGCGGGGTCATGGCAAAACAGTTTTACACATACAAAATCCAAATGAAAAGCATATAAATCGTGAATAAAAATTCGAGGGATCGAATCTAACCTTTAAAAATAATTCGGAGACAACGATCAGAGATCCTTAGCAGTTGCTCCTCAAGTGTGAAGCACTCCACCGGTATCCACCAAGAAAACGATGTTAAGGAGGAGGAAGGAGGTGGAGAGAATTGAGTTTTCCAAACTTTTTGGGTTTTCGGGTTTCGAGGTTGGAATAAAATTAGGGTCTATAATAGTGTATTTATAGGCAAAATTTTTAGCTGAAATTTTCCCATAAATATTATTATTATTATCCCATTTATTATTCTCATTAATAATTAAAACACCTTTTAATCATTAATCCTTTTTCTAAACACTTTAGAAATAATTCTCTCTCTTGATTTAATTTCCAAAAATTAAATCCTTAATTAATAATATTAAGAACTTTTCTTAATTAATTTATAATCAATTAAATCTCATTTAATCAATTATTAAATTTGCCAAATAATTATTTATTTCACAAATAAATAATTATTAGCCATTATTAATTAATTCCTCCACCAATAAATCATTCTCTTTTTATGGTGTGACCCTGTAGGTTCATTATTAAGCCGGTAGTAGAAATAAATAATAATAAAACTATTTTATCACTATTTATATAAATTCTCTAATTTATTAAATATGATTAATTAATTAATCACATTTATTCTACATCGTGAGTGATGCTTCTCAACATATCGCGACTATCCGGATAATATGAATTCACTGCTCAGAATACCAAGAACCTATCAGTGAATAGTTACCGTACAATAAACTCCTTCTACCCTACAATGTCCCGATTAAATACAAGGCATGGATCTCGTGTCAAGCCTATCTAATTTAATCACTTGCTTACCATTTACTATGCGTAGTTCTATGCAAATTAGAAACTCCTTTCTAATTTCATTCACTCTGGCCAGAGATTCCTGAACTAGCATAAGTGGATCAGCCTTGAACATTCGCTTCCTTCACTGGAAGGGGTAGATCCTTTATTGATCATACACTATCTTCGTGTACAAATTCCTATACCCAGAAGAGCCCTAATAATTGTCCCTGGAGACTAAGAACTAAACCAAAGCATAGTTCAGTGTACACAAGATGACTATGATGACCTCAAGTCTAAGGATACCTGTACAACTATCACTATGTGAACAACTGCTGACACGTGAGTGAACTCCATCAGTTGTTCAGCTGTGCGAGTCATGTTCAGTGAACTTATTCTATAATAAGCACCTACATACTAGCTATAGTGTCACCACACAAATGTCTCTGAGAACAGACATCCTTCATAATGAAGCAAGCATAGTATGTACCGATCTTTGCAGATTATTAATTACCAGTTAGTAATCCTATGACCAGGAACTATTTAAGTTTAGAGTTATCATCTTTTTAGGTCTCACTATTATGATCTCATCATAATCCATAAAAAGCTTTACTCTAAACTATGGTATATCTTATTTAAACACTTAAATAGATAAAGCCCGTAATAAAAACAAAACAAGTCTTTTATTAATATCAATGAAATCAAAACAGATTACATAAAAGTTATTCCTAAATCCTAATACATGATTGGACTTAGGACATATTCCTTTCAATCTCCCACTTGTACTAAAGCCAATCACTCTGGTATCTAATACCCATCTCATCTTCATGACGATCAAAGTGACTTTCAAAAAGTAGCTTTGTGAGTGGGTCTGCTATGTTGTTATGTGTGTCAACTCTAATTCAATACAATACAAGAAATGTTACCGCGCTCCCACTAACCCTTTTGTAGACGCATGGTTCATCTATGTTTTTTTGATAAAATCAAACTCTTTGATTGTCTCATCAAAATGAATGTTCCATCTTTCGAAAAGCTTTCTTTAAACCACATATGGTTCGCAGCAGCTTACACACTAGGTTTTCATTTCCCTTGGAAAGAAAACCATCTGCCTATTTCCAAGATCACATAGTCGTAGTAAGCAGCATTCGCAAGCAAAATCCGAACTGATTTTAACAGGGCTACATGTAAAAGGTTTCATCAAAGTCAATCCATTGCCTTTGTTTGAATCCTTTTCCCAAAAGCCTGGCCTTAAAGGTCTCCACCTGGCCATCTTCTATAATCTATCTTTTGTATACCGTATACATAGATTCCATTCTGGATTTCATGGCACTATGCCATTTCTCTGAGTCAACACTACTCATAGCCTCATTATAGGTCACAGGGTCGTCATCATTAATGATCGACAACTCATTGTCATTCTCAATGACAAGGCCATATTACCTCTCAGGTTGGCGAGACACTCTCCCTGACCTATGAATGGGCTGTTCCACAAAAGGTTGTTCAGTCTAAACAGGTGTTTCCACTGGATCCGTAGTAGTTTGTGCTTCTTGAACTTCATCAAGTTCAATTTTGCTCCCACTGTTTCCTTCAAGGATAAACTCCTTTTCCAAGAAGGTAGCATGTCTGGAGACAAACACCCGATGATCGGTGTAAAAGTAATACCCTAAAGTCTCTTTAGGATATCCCACAAAACTACATTTTACGGATCGATATTCCAGCTTATCTGGGTCAACTTTCTTGACATAAGCTAGACATCCCCAAATCTTAACGTGTTTAAGACTCGGTTTCCTTACTTTCCATATCTCATACGGAGTTTGAGGAACAGATTTTGGAAGGCACCTTATTCAGTAAATATGCTGAGGTTTCCAATGCATAACCCCATGGGAATACTGGAAGATTTGCATAGCTCATCATGGACCGAACTATGTCTAACAAAGTTCGATTTCTCCTTTCAGATACCAATCTGGAGGAGTCCATTGGGAGACTATACCATTTACTTTGAGATAATCTAGAAACACTCCATTAAAGTATTCACCACCTCGATCTGATCGAAGAGTTATAATATGTTTGGTTATTTCTCCACTTCATACTTATATTCTTTGAACTTTTCAAAGGCCTCAGACTTGTGTTTCATCAAACACATATCCGAATCCAGATCTATCATCTATGAAAGTAATGAAGTATGAAAATCCACCCATGGCTTGCTTAGACATTGGTCCACATACATCTGTGTGTACCATTCCTAGCAAATCTGCAGCCCTCTCTCCATGTCCACTAAATGGAGACTGCAGTGCCACTATAAAGTGAGATTTTCATCATCCCTTTTCTTTTATTAGTTTGTTCAATCTGAAGTAAATTATGTCACATATATACAGACCATTATTTAAAGTACCACGTCCATAAAGAATATTATCTCTAAGAATAGAACATTCATTATTCTCAATAATAAATGAAAAATCCACCCATGTCTAACATGGGAATAATATTCCTCACAATCGAGGGAACAAAATAACAATTATTTCAAACAATAGTCTTGCCCGTAGGCCTATGTAAATGAAATGATTCTACATCTTCAGCAGCAACTCTTGCTCCATTTCCCATTAGTAGAATCACCTTCTCTTCCTCAAGAGTCCTACTTCTCCTTGGTCCCTGCAACAAATTGCAGATTTGAGAACCACAGGCGGTATCTAATACCCAAGTAGAAATGACATATTCACTTCTATCATGAACATACCTGAATCAGAAGTGGTAGTCTCACTACCCTTCTTCTTCAATTCTGCAAGGTAAACCTTGCAGTTCCTCTTCCAGTGCCCCACCTTGTTACAGTGAAAGCAAACAACTTTGCTCTTGGGGTCTTCAGCTTTTGGTGGAACCGGCATTTTCTCACCTACTTTCTTCTTCTTGGAAGAGTTCCTCTTCCTTTTCTTAGGATTGGAACTTTCACCAATTAGAAGAACAGAACTCTTCTTAAGGGAAAATTCGATTCCGCAGTCTTCAACATGTTGTGGAGTTCAGGCAGGCTGACATCCAACTTATTCATATGAAAGTTCACAACAAACTGCGAGAACGAACTCGGAAGCGATTGCAAGACCAAGTCTTGGCTCAGCTCCCCATCCATGGCAAAACCAAGTTGTCCAAGACGTTCAATCAAATTGATCATCTTAAGTACATGGTCATTCACAGATGATCCCTCAGACATCCTGTAAGTCATATGTCATAGACCTATTTGTATATTCGAGGATTCAACTCAACTCAAATAAGAATGTAATAAGTAAATAGTGGATCGACCGTCAGAGAGATCTCGCAAAGTAATATCTGTCAAAGGATTCAGAGACAAGGTTCATCTACAGACTTGAGGAATTAATTCACTGGAAGAAGTTCAAGAAATTGATCATGCCTCAGTGATATAAGTCAAGATTGTGGATTTAATCAAGTGACAGAGATCTCGTCAGAGTATCATTAATTACAAGGATTTAATCTGAAGAAAATCAAAGTGTCAGAGTCAAGACATGAAGAAACGTCACGGAAGTTAGTCACTCATGAACCAGACAGTACATCGAGTGTCAACGTTGAAGTGGTGGAATTGATTCATAATTTTCAGTGATTTTCAGAAGATTTGCAGAAGAATGGTTGCTGCTCAAGACTAGAATTAATTCTCTATTAATTAATTGAGTCATCTAATTTAATTAAGAAAATAAATTATATCTGCGAAGAATAATTTATTTATTAATTGAATTAATTGATTAATTAATTCTGAATTAATTCTAGGAATTTTAGGAATTTTCAGAAGTTTAATTGGATTAAATTTAAGCTTTAAATCAGCAAAACAATTGAAAATGAACTAGCATGACAATCAGGATTGTCATACCGATTGTCATGCTAGGCCAAATTCAATTGTTACACCGAAAGTCACTCTAGGAGGGTGATTGTCTTGCTAGTTCATTCTGATTGTCTTGCTAGTTCATTCAGATTGTCTTGCTAGTTCATTCTGATTGTCTTGCTAGTTCATTCAGATTGTCTTGCTAGTTCATTCAATTGTCCTACCGAAAGTCATACAAGCTTAAAGGATTGTCATTCCAATTCAATTAACTCAGCTGATTGTTTAAATAGAAGCAGAGAAGCAGCAATTGTTTTTTAATCTCAATCAAAATACAAGAACAAAAGAGAGCAGCCGCCTTGAAAAATATCATTCTTCTCTGCAGAAATTCAAGATCAAATTCTAGTTTGTTAATGTTAAATCCAAACCACTAGAATTATTTATCTTGTTCTTGTGTATCAATCTAGCGGATTAAAATCCCTAGAACTTAATCTCAAATCGCGTTTAGCATTTGATTCTAATTATTGCAAAAATAGAAAAAGTTCATGTCGAATTTATTCTAGATTTGTGATAATTGATTTGAGATTAATACCTTGTAATCGATACAGTTGTTGTAACACATTTCAAGTTTAATAATATTTTTATTTAACTTGAATTTTGTTTCACATTTTTTATTCCGCATTTTATTCGATTATTTGGTAACGTTTGTATTCAACCCCCCTTCTACAAACACATTGGGACCCAACAATTGGTATCAGAGCCTTCTGATTAACGAACAAATCAAGATCCTAGACTTTTGTGATTTTTCAACTCCTTGAATTTTTATTTGTTCAAAAATTCATAATGACTTCACATAAAGTTGGAACCGTTAAAATTCCACAATTTGATAATGAGAATTATATTATGTGGAAGAAGAAGATGCTCTTATTTTTACAAGTTGCTAATCCCAAATATTCAAACTTGTTAAAGAAGGGCATAAAAACTCCGATGGTTATTGAACCGGAGGTAATAATAAATGGTGTGGTGACTACTGAAGCTAGAACCTATCCAAAAGATCCTGAAGATTTTACTCCTGCTGAGAAGGAAGAATTCTCCTTGGATGCCAGCCTTCAATTAATATTAATTGATTCCCTTGATCCCCTAATGAACAGACATGTGATGAACTGTAAAAATGCTAAACACATGTGGGAAACTATTGAGGTAATTAATGAAGGCACAGAGGAAGTTAGGGAGAACAAGTTGGAAATCCTAACCTCTGAATATGAACATTTCAAATCAAATCCAGGAGAAGGAATTACTGAAGTGTTTGAGAGGTACAATGCGTTGATCAACAACCTGAACATCAATGGAAAGTTTTATTCAATCAGGGAGGTCAACAAAAAGTTCCTTTTAACACTGCCAGCTCATCTTGAACATAGAATCACTGCCATTAGAGAAGCTAGAAATCTGAGTGAGATTTCTTTGGACAGGCTCTATGGAGTGTTAAAAACCTATGAGTTGGAGCAGATTCAACAGAAGGAAGTCTACGGGAAGGATAGAATGGTCAGCACATCTACTGCACTTGTAGCTGAAGGTCAACAACAACAGCAATCTCAACAGTCGGAGAGAATGGTACAGTTTTCCAAGGGTGAGGAAAATGAGTTAGTAGCAGAATATGATCCTCCTACTACAAATCAATCAAGTGATGATTTTTATTCCTTGGAAGAGCTGGAGCAATTGGAAGACGAGTCAATGGCCCAAATTGTCAAGAGATTCTCCCATGTCAGATTCAAGAGGAATCCCAAGCTGAAGTACAAGTCCAACTACAACAAATTCCAGAAAGGTGGATCTTCATCCTCTAACACCAGCAGTGGTGGATACAAAACAGGGATGGTTGATCGGAGCACCATTAGATGCTATAACTGCAATGAGTTGGGACACTTTGCCACAGAATGTAGAAAGCCAAAGCAAGTAAGAAAGAACTCTGAAAGGGCTTATCTGGCAAAGGGAAGAAGCTGGGATGATACTGACAGTGAAGATGAAGATGAAGGAAATCTTGCTCTTATGGCTATTGATGGAAAAGCTTCATCGTCAAGAATAGAGGTAAAACTTTCTGATGCTGAAATGGTTTATCATCTAAGAGGTAACTTAGATTGTGCACGTCGTGATAATGAACTGTTAAGTTTACAGATCACAGACCTTGAGAAAGAGGTCAATGAATTAAGACTTGTGCACATTAATCAAGACAAATTAAAAGAACAGGTATCTTTTCTAGAGAATAGAGTTGACTGTTATAGAAAACTCGAAACTATTCTCAAAGACAAGATCACCGGTCTTGAGACTAAGGTTAGAGCCTACTTCAATTCTTGTTCGAAGGCTAAAGAGTTCTACAGTAAGCAAGCTGTTAATCAAACATCTGGAATAGGTTATGATTACAATGCTGCTATTGGAGAATTAGGCATAAACTCCCCTCCTCATGTATGTGCTAAAGGGAGGGAAGTACCACATGTGCTTAAGGGTGTTGATGAACCCCTCTATAAAGCATCAATTGCTGAACCATTTGATGCGACCTCTTCTGTTATTCAAGAAGAAATACGTGCTGAGGATCATGCTTATGAGAAGATTGTTTCCAAGTCAAGTGAGTCGAAAGTTCCAGTCAAAGTTGTGAAAGCAACTAAGACTAACTCAGACACACATGAGTTGGATAACAATAATGCCATGTCTACCATGCATAAATTGCCTGCTGTTAATCACTCTCATAAAGCATGTGGTGTTGCTAATTGTATGTCTTGTGCTTTTAATATGATGTATGCTTATTTTAATGGTAAGCATGTGTCTAATGATAAGACTACTCCTCGTCAGCATGTGAATAACAAGAAGCATGATAGGTCTAAGACTGCTAGTCCTTCTAAGGCTAGAAAGGAAACATTTGTGCCTAAGCTTAAACAGAAATTTGTTAAGGCTGTTTACAAGGTCAAATGTTCAGTCATTGAGAATGTTGAGATCGTTAAAATTAAAAATGTTGTTTTGTCTGACAAAGGACAGTTCTACAAGTATGCCGGGCCCAACCAAGTTTGGGTTCCGAAGAAGGTCTAATCCATTTGTAGTGCAGGGCATTAAACAAGTATAACCGGTAGTGTGGATTCTTGACAGTGGATCATCAAGACATATGACCGGAGATAGAGCCCTGCTATCAAATGTGGTTGAGAAAGCTGGCCCCATGGTTACCTTTGGAGATAACAGCAAAGGTTTATCTGAGGGATATGGCTGTTTGCAAGCTGGGAATGTTATCATTGTAATTTTGTATATTGTGCTAGGTTATTATCAGGAAGCAGTATCTAACATATAGCACCAGTGACGAAACTTGAGAATATTACGACATATCAGGCACCTGCTGCACATTACACTTGGAATTGTACTCTAGTAAGATGTGTACAAGTGTACTCCTGATTGGTAAGTCAAAAGAGGAAGTCAATGCACCACAGTTCATGGACTTTGCAGCTGCAGATCTATTGGACTATGCAATTTCTTCTTCACAATCTCAATTCAGGTTGGTATGAACTAGTATACTGCTCAAGCAATCGTCAAGGACATGGTATGGCACTCTAACAGAAGTTATAATGTTATATGAATAAGTAGAGTCGTCATATTAATAACTATATTATCACTAAGCACAATCATATTGTTTTATATGTGCAGTGGTATATTGATTATGCAACATAACAATTAGTATCTAAAGTACTTGACAAGTATCGGTCAATGATATCTTGTTAACATTATGTTGCAGATATTTGTAAGCTTTTGATATGAATGAGAATTACTTAGACTTTACCCTAAGTGATCAATGTTTTATCAAAAACTCATTCATATTGAAAAACAAAATCAAACTTCTTTCTACATTAGTGATTTCTTATGTCATGTAAAATCTTTTGAAATCACTATTGTAAATCATTTTCTCTCTATTACCATATATTCTGTGTTACAGGTTCAGTCTCCAATGACTTTCTTTCATTAACAGTCATGAGGTTGAAAACCCACAACGTCTATCCCAGACTGTAAAGACAAACATAAAAACAGAACCAACCAACACTCTCTTACCACTAAATGTAGTATGAATGAGCGTGAGGGAGATAGTGCCTTAGTGCACCACATAAGGAAGGTTCTGTAGTCAACCCAGTAGCTCTGTCTCCTACATAGATGAGTAGTATTTAAACCGAGACAACTGCTAGCCCCCATACATCTTCTCAAAAAGATGTAATGGCTGAAAAGGCACAAAAACAGTTACTAGATTCATTCTCTCAACAGGGTGAGTCTATTGAATTTTGCCTGTCGGCCAAGGTATCCGATGTAGTGTCACCACTTCAAACATAATCAATTCTTGATGCACAAGGAGAGGTTACACACACAAAGGATGAGTTGACGGAAACAAGAGTTTCGACCATTTTAAGGTCAGATTCGATTGTTCAAGGTTCGTTAGTGGACCAATTGCCTTTACAGGTGTTAGGAGAGGATACTGATCCAAAAGCCATATGTCAGTGGTCAGTGTCTACCTCCCCAGGCTTAAATCCCCTGGATGCATCTGCGGATAGTGGATCTGACATAGGTGCAGATCGGCAACTTGTTGACAATGATTCAGATATTACCTGATAAGTCACAAGGAAATGTCTTCACAGACATTAGAAGGGAACTTTGATCTTTATGCTAAATTCGTTGGATCATTGTTTACCTTCCCAGAATTCAAATCTGGAACCCTAAAAGGGAAACTAGCAACTTGTAAATTATGACTCAGATTTATCTGACGAGTTTAACAAGGATGGGGATTTGTGAACTCCCATTGCACCACCTGTGACCTCCTTAAAGGATGGCTAAGGTGATTTTCCTTGCAGGTACAGCTGGATTATGGAGCTATGAGAGAAGAGTGATACACTTGTGAGAATGAGTGTAAACACGAGTGGAGAGAAGAGTGAAACACATGTGAGGTACACTAAAACACAATCACACACTCACAGTGAGGAAGAAAAAGAAACTACTTGTTATTTCTTTTCCAACCAAGTGAAATATGAGAACTCCTTCAGACGACGGCATACATTCCTTCTTTAAGGGGGAGATAAAAGCTTAAGTAATAGTTTGGAGGATTCCTCAACTAAGGGGGAGAAATAGCAGGGAGTAAGAAAAAGATCCTACATGTACACTACACCACACCATTGTTGTTTCTAACTACGGATCCTATTGTACGGGAGAGGTGGTAAACACAAGGTGATTTCCTAGTAAGGGAAGAAGCTGTTAGGGGAGTACCATTGGTTTTTATCTGCGGATCCTATTGTACGGGAGAGGTGGTAAAACGAAGGTGATCTTCTTTAATCAGTTGATTCTCATAGGGGGAGAAGCAAGAGATATGGGCTTCTCAACAGGAAATGTGGTTGTACAAATGAAGATGAAACTACTTGAAGATATGTTCAGTCTAGAGGAACATCTACTTGGAATCTGGAAAATGTTAAATCTCATCCAGAACTTTTTTGCTATTTACTTTGCATGTATGTTTATATCTTTTTCTTATTTGTTAGTTGAGTTATCCTCTAGGTATTTGTGTGTTATTGTCTAACAAACAAATAGGGGGAGATTGTAAGTCATATGTCATAGACCTATTTGTATATTCGAGGATTCAACTCAACTCAAATAAGAATGTAATAAGTAAATAGTGGATCGACCGTCAGAGAGATCTCGCAAAGTAATATCTGTCAAAGGATTCAGAGACAAGGTTCATCTACAGACTTGAGGAATTAATTCACTGGAAGAAGTTCAAGAAATTGATCATGCCTCAGTGATATAAGTCAAGATTGTGGATTTAATCAAGTGACAGAGATCTCGTCAGAGTATCATTAATTACAAGGATTTAATCTGAAGAAAATCAAAGTGTCAGAGTCAAGACATGAAGAAACGTCACGGAAGTTAGTCACTCATGAACCAGACAGTACATCGAGTGTCAACGTTGAAGTGGTGGAATTGATTCATAATTTTCAGTGATTTTCAGAAGATTTGCAGAAGAATGGTTGCTGCTCAAGACTAGAATTAATTCTCTATTAATTAATTGAGTCATCTAATTTAATTAAGAAAATAAATTATATCTGCGAAGAATAATTTATTTATTAATTGAATTAATTGATTAATTAATTCTGAATTAATTCTAGGAATTTTAGGAATTTTCAGAAGTTTAATTGGATTAAATTTAAGCTTTAAATCAGCAAAACAATTGAAAATGAACTAGCATGACAATCAGGATTGTCATACCGATTGTCATGCTAGGCCAAATTCAATTGTTACACCGAAAGTCACTCTAGGAGGGTGATTGTCTTGCTAGTTCATTCTGATTGTCTTGCTAGTTCATTCAGATTGTCTTGCTAGTTCATTCTGATTGTCTTGCTAGTTCATTCAGATTGTCTTGCTAGTTCATTCAATTGTCCTACCGAAAGTCATACAAGCTTAAAGGATTGTCATTCCAATTCAATTAACTCAGCTGATTGTTTAAATAGAAGCAGAGAAGCAGCAATTGTTTTTTAATCTCAATCAAAATACAAGAACAAAAGAGAGCAGCCGCCTTGAAAAATATCATTCTTCTCTGCAGAAATTCAAGATCAAATTCTAGTTTGTTAATGTTAAATCCAAACCACTAGAATTATTTATCTTGTTCTTGTGTATCAATCTAGCGGATTAAAATCCCTAGAACTTAATCTCAAATCGCGTTTAGCATTTGATTCTAATTATTGCAAAAATAGAAAAAGTTCATGTCGAATTTATTCTAGATTTGTGATAATTGATTTGAGATTAATACCTTGTAATCGATACAGTTGTTGTAACACATTTCAAGTTTAATAATATTTTTATTTAACTTGAATTTTGTTTCACATTTTTTATTCCGCATTTTATTCGATTATTTGGTAACGTTTGTATTCAACCCCCCTTCTACAAACACATTGGGACCCAACACATCCTACAACCGAAAAGCTCCTTCGATATCTCATATCGAGCTGTCCTCCCCGCCACATCATACAACTCTTGTAGATGTATGAGGATAGTGTGAGCATCCATATGCTCATGTTGCTTCTGTAGCTCAATGTTCATGGAAGCTAGCATGATGCATTGAGCAACATTTGCATCATCTATCCACTTATGATATACAACATGTTCATCATTATGTGCATCACTAGCAGGTTCAGTAGGCTTAGGTGAGTCAATCACGTATTCCAGCTTCTCAATCTTGAGAACAATTCTCAAGTTTCGAAGCCAGTCAGCATAATTAGGACCAGTCAATTTGTGAGCATCTAGTATGCTCCTGAGTGATAGTGCAGAAGACATAACGTACAAAGTAAATCTGTAAATGATAAACACATAACAACACTTAGCAAATATTCGATTTCATTTCAAAACACTATATGAATCGGGTCTTTATTCATAAGTGGCTCCCACTAGTTTTCCTAATTTATTCAACCCCCTACGTGAAAAATTAAGCATTCATAATGCTAGTGGGAATAGGGATCCTACATTCCATTACACAACCCCGGCTGTGGCACGAAACGCCATGTAATGTTCAATAGGCAGACAACTCTTGTCAATTACATCTAATGTTATTCCCTAATCAAACTTTAGCCTCTTGAATAATTGAGTCACGGCTGTGGCATGACAAACTCAATATTCTAAGTCAAGTCTAACCCAACATTCCGTACAATTGAATCAGTCCCCAAAGGCCCACGGCTGTGGCACGTAACGACCTTTAGATTCTTATTCAATGTACACATCTCTATGTAATAGACAAGTATTTCTTATTTCGAAATCAAAGCCCTCGGCTATGGCACAAAACGATAATGATTCAAAAATAAGAACTACTTTCTACCATGTTGGAAGGCTATGACCGACACAAGCCCGTTGTGTCATTGGCCAATTACTACTTGATATTATTTAATTTTAGAGGGATTATATTACGTTACAATCATAATCATATTATAAAGAAATTCTTCCTTTTAAATTAAATATTTTAAATCAATAATCAATAATTAGATGATTCCCAGATCGGGTGGAGCATTGTCAAGAGGCGTCACTTAATAACCCTTTCTTACAGATAGAAATCTGTTGTTGACAGAATCATCCTTTCTCTCATATCGAAAATTCATATTCAATTACGTGTTTCATAAACACAAGAATCTCATGATTGTATTCATAATATTATTATTAAGGTTATGAAACAATTTCACTATACCAGGTTGTCTAACAAACGCCTTATGTTTATTTAAGTTCACCTAAATCTATCATCGCATGATAAACTAAGCATATATCACATATATCAACATGAATAAACATCAAGGTAGGCATGTTACATCATCTAGCACATTAGTCTAAGCATTATACATCTCTATGTATCACATGAAGCATTTAAAATCAATTCAAACGATCAAAAACAGCTTTAAAACACCTCATGGAATATAAACAGTTCAAAACTTTTATATAAACTAAAATTGATCACTCCATTAGATCCGTCTCAAAAAAATGAATCCAACGGTATATTGCACGCCTAAAACGGAGTTACGAAACTCCCAGAAAATCAATTTTAAAAACAACAGAGGGCTGTAACGCATTACAGGAACGCGTTACAGGACCTGTAACGCATTCCCGTGATGCGTTACACCACTTTTAAGGCAATATAGAGTGTAACGCATTCTACAAATGCGCAATAAGCCTACCCGCGTGCGCTGCACGCGCCGACAGTTTGCAGGCGGCTGTCAGCTTCCTTTTCTGCTGTGTCTTTCGTACCTATGCTGTCTTCTTTCTGTACTATTTTGTGCAATCAACAACACACACAGATGCAGAAATACAAACATATATATATATACAATATATACATATATTTACTTATTTAATTACAAGAACTTCAAAAATTCATAATAAAAAATCTATACATCCTAAAATTATGAAAAAAATACCCAGACGATCTACAACACTTGTAGAACCCAGATCAACATTCAAAATTATTCTGAGAAACGATTTCTCATCAGACAAAATTAATCCATAATATAACTTGTAAAAATCATAATTAATTCATACAAGCACATAAAATTCTGAAATTTTTACCACAGATCTATATGCATACAACCTATGCTCTGATACCCTTGTTGGATTTTAAACGCAGCGGGGTCATGGCAAAACACTTTTACACATACAAAATCCAAATAAAAAGCATATAAATCGTGAATAAAAATTCGAGGGATCGAATCTAACCTTTAAAAATAATTCAGAGATAACGATCAGAGATCCTTAGCAGTTGCTCCTCAAGTGTGAAGCACTCCACCGGTATCCACCAAGAAAACGATGTTAAGGAGGAGGAAGGAGGTGGAGAGAATTGAGTTTTCCAAACTTTTTGGGTTTTCGGGTTTCGAGGTTGGAATAAAATTAGGGTCTATAATAGAGTATTTATAGGCAAAATTTTCAGCTGAAATTTTCCCATAAATATTATTATTATTATCCCATTTATTATTCTCATTAATAATTAAAACACCTTTTAATCATTAATCCTTTTTCTAAACACTTTAGAAATAATTCTCTCTCTTGATTTAATTTCCAAAAATTAAATCCTTAATTAATAATATTAAGAACTTTTCTTAATTAATTTATAATCAATTAAATCTCATTTAATCAATTATTAAATTTTCCAAATAATTATTTATTTCACAAATAAATAATTATTAGCCATTATTAATTAATTCCTCCACCAATAAATCATTCTCTTATTATGGTGTGACCCTGTAGGTTCAATATTAAGCCGGTAGTAGAAATAAATAATAATAAAACTATTTTATCATTATTTATATAAATTCTCTAATTTATTAAATATGATTAATTAATTAATCACATTTATTCTACATCGTGAGTGATGCTTCTAAACATATCGCGACTATCCGGATAATATGAATTCACTGCTTAGAATACCAAGAACCTGTCAGTGAATAGTTACCGTACAATAAACTCCTTCTACCCTATAATGTCCCGATTAAATACAAGGCATGGATCTCATGTCAAGCCTATCTAATTTAATCACTTGCTTACCATTTCTATGCGTAGTTCTATGCAAATTAGAAACTCCTTTCTAATTTCATTCACTATGGCGAGAGATTCCTGAACTAGCATAAGTGGATCAGCCTTGAACATTTGCTTCCTTCATTGGAAGGGGTAGATCCTTTATTGATCATACACTATCTTCGTGTACAAATTTCTATACCCAGAAGAGCCCTAATAATTGTCCCTGGAGACTAAGAACTAAACCAAAGCATAGTACAGTGTACACAAGATGACTATGATGACCTCAAGTCTAAGGATACTTGTACAACTATCACTATGTGAACAACTGCTGACACATGAGTGAACTCCATCAGTTGTTCAGCTGTGCGAGTCATGTTCAGTGAACTTATTCTATAATAAGCACCTACATACTAGCTATAGTGTCACCACACAAATGTCTATGAGAACAGACATCCTTCATAATGAAGCAAGCATAGTATGTACCGATCTTTGTGGATTATTAATTACCAGTTAGTAATCCTATGACCAGGAACTATTTAAGTTTAGAGTTATCATCTTTTTAGGTCTCACTATTATGATCTCATCATAATCCATAAAAAGCTTTACTCTAAACTATGGTATATCTTATTTAAACACTTAAATAGATAAAGCCCGTAATAAAAACAAAACAAGTCTTTTATTAATATCAATGAAATCCAAACAGATTACATAAAAGTTATTCCTAAATCCTAATACATGATTGGACTTAGGACATATTCCTTTCATTAACAAGCAAGGAAAGACACCATATGAGATGGTGAAGAAAAAGAAGCCAAATCTGAAGTATTTTCATGTATTTGGATGCAAGTGTTTTGTTCTTAAGACTCATCCTGAACAGCTATCCAAATTTGATCTAAAAGCTGATGAAGGAATCTTTGTTGGATACCCACTTTCCACAAAAGCCTTCAGAGTCTATAACTTGAGAACAAAAGTGGTCATGGATTCTATCAATGTCTCTTTTGATGATAAGAAAATTACTGGACTTGAAGATTTTATTGATCATGATCAACTGAGATTTGAAAATGAAGACTCAAATTCTGATACTGAAAATCCTGACAATCTAAATCCTGATACTGCAAACTTTGATGGATTAAACTCTGATGTTATTGAAACTGTGGTGACTACGCCAAAGGAAGATGCACCTATGCAGGGGGAGCATACTCAAGATCTAACCACATCTCAAGAAGCATCAGAACATACATCTAGCTCTTGAAGTTCTGATTCGTCAAGTTCTGATAAGCCAAGTTCTGATAGTTCTGAAAATCTAAATTCTGAAGAATCCAACTCAGAGAGCATAGTTTCAGGGGGGAGCATAAGAAAATGTTAATGAAGACAGCATGGATCATGGGGGAGCATCCAGTTCTAGAGAAAACCTTCCATCTGCAAGGAAGTGGACTAAATCACATACACCTGATTTGATAATTGGAAATTCTGATGCAGGTGTCAGAACTAGAACAACTACTTCAAGTGAATGTCTTTATAATTCTTTTCTTTCTCAGACCGAGCCAAAGAAAGTGGAAGAAGCTCTTCAAGATGCTGATTGGGTGCAAGCAATACAGGAAAAGTTAAATGAATTTGAAAGAAACAAAGTCTGGACCCTAGTGCCAAGACCAAAGAACAGATTTATTGTTGGTACAAAATGAGTATTCAGAAACAAAACTGATAGTGATGGCATAATTACAAGGAATAAGGCAAGGCTGGTTGCAAAAGGATATTCTCAATAAGAGGGAATTGATTATGATGAAACATTTGCACCAGTTGCTAGATTGGAAGCCATAAGGATATTTTTGGCTTATGCTACTCACAAAAAGTTTACTGTCTTTCAAATGGATGTGAAAAGTGCTTTTCTCAATGAGAATTGGAGGAAGAAGTATATGTTGAACAACCTCCAGGCTTTGTAGATTTCAAATATCCAGATTATGTCTACAGGCTTGATAAAGCACTTTATGGACTTAAGCAAGCTCCAAGAGCATGGTATGAGACTTTAGCTCAGTTTCTTCTGGAAAGTGGATTTAACAGAGGAACAATAGACAAAACACTGTTCTACCTCAACCATGGAAAGGACTTACTTCTGGTCCATATTTATGTTGATGATATCATTTTTGGTTCTACAAATGACAGACTTTGCAAGAAGTTTGCCAAACTGATGCAGTCAAGATATCAAATGAGTATGATGGGGGAACTTAGCTATTTTCTGGGCCTTCAAGTCAAGAAGAATGAAGAAGGCACTTTTATTTGTCAAAATAAGTACACCAGAAATTTGCTGAAGAAATTTGGAATGCAAGATTGTTCAAGTGCATCCACTCCCATGGCCACTGCAACAAAACTGGATAAAGATACTAGTAAATCAGTAGATATTACTGATTACAGAGGTATGATTGGCTCTCTACTCTATCTAACTGCTAGTAGACCTGATATCATGTATGCTACCTGTCTTTGTGCAAGATTTCAAGCAGATCCAAGAGAACCTCACTTAACAACCGTGAAAAGAATTTTCAAGTATCTTAAAGGAACAGCTGATCTGGGATTGTGGTATCCCAGAGAATCAGATTTTAAACTGATAGGTTACTCAGATGCAGATTTTGCAAGTTGCAAAATTGACAGGAAAAACACAAGTGGAAGCTGCCAATTTCTTGGAGGCAGAGTGGTTTCTTGGTTTAGCAAGAAATAAAAGTCAATTTCCACATCAACTGCAGAAGAAGAGTACATTGCTGCAGGAAGCTGTTGTGCACAGATTCTTTGGATGAAGAATCAGTTACTGGATTACGGGTTAACATATTTTAAAATCCCTATTTACTGTGATAATCAAAGTGCTATTTCTATGACAGGTAATCCAGTTCAACACTCAATGACAAAGCATATCAGCATCAGGTACCACTTCATAAGGGAACATGTGGATGAAGGTACAGTGGAATTGCACTTTATTCCAACAAATCAACAACTAGCAGATATCTTCACAAAACCACTGTGTGAAGCTACTTTTACAAGATTGGTAAATGAACTTGGAATGGTTTCAGGTTCTTTCTCTAAATCTGCTTAGTTTTGTTCTGATGCATCAGACTTTATGATCAATATTTACAGAAATTACTCTCTTTGTGTATTCTGTGCTTAATTGAAAATTGCTTAAGTACTGACTGCTGTCTGATGTGACTTTCTAAACTCTGATAGTGATATGACTGTTTATGTAACTATTCAATCCTATGAGGATACCTGTGCTAGATGCTGACCTTGTAGTCTTCAATATACTAGAGATCCCATGTTAGAATTAATTATTTATGTGGAAATCCATTGACACAAGCAAATTTTGATATTGAGTTTAGTTAAGTTTACTCTGTCTATCTTATTACTAAGTCAAAAACTAGAATAATGCTTCTCATCTGTTAAGTTCTGATGTTAGTAAATCTGCTGAATGTACTAAGTGCTAATAAACCTCACTTATCAAAAGAAAAATGGAAAAGAAAAAGAAATAAAAATCAGGTACTCCTTTGAGTTCTAGAGTAAAAATGTGGAAGGGACGACCCAAGTGCATTGCTGGTATTAAGTAATATGCATCAGAAAAGCAAAATATTTTCTTGGTGACTTTTCACACTCTATGATTACTGGAGAAATACTCTGATAATAGAAAAAATTCTGATAAGCAGTCGTGACTCACTTACACTGAGAAGCCACTGTAAACTGGAATTTAAAAAGATGACAAAATTAGCACAAAACAGTTGAGGTGGACTCAAGCATGAACTCATTCAATAGTAGGCTTCAGAATAATGATAGATTTTTAGTAAAGTTTTAGTTATGCCTTATTTCTAAGATGTACTGAAGTGAATCAGACTTTACTCTTTGTTTGATATTTAGCTTAATGCACACACTAAATACTCCATATGAATGATGAAAATTACTGTGGTGAACTATGTTATTTTAGATGAACAGTTTATGTGTCAGATTGCATAAATTCTGAGGACAAGTTCTGTTGAACATTCTGATGATTAAGTTCTGAAGAATCAATATCAGAATTTGTGTGAAGAATTACAAAGATAGGCATTCATTTTTCGAGTTAAGAGATCATGTTCTGATGACTGTTAAGTTCTGATATTAAATTCTGATCCTTTACTTGACTTATTTGTGGATAAACTCTAAAATCAGTCTCATTTTAAATCAGAATATGTTGGGGCGGAATATTAACAGTCAATATAATTAGGGATAGTGGTACACGTACATGCATAGTAATTTTTACTTGTTTCTTGTGCGCATTAAACATTGTTTTACACTTCCAATGACTGTTTTTCTTCTTCCCAGTCTAGGGGGACGAGGTAGAATTATTTCTACCTGTAAGCATTAAATTTCCTTGCGTCTCCTGGCATTCTCTTGCCTATATAAACCAACACTTCACATCAGCCTATCCATCCATTCTTTTCTCAAAAACTCACTCTCCTTTTCTTCATACCAACACAATCATGGTCAACTACAATATATTTTTGAACTATAAATCCTTCAACATGGAGCTGAGCTGTGAGGCTTGGCAGCAGGAATGGCACGTCACTGTCATTCATGATGAGATTTGGGACTCGGTTCCCCAGGAGGTTCTCACCCACCTCCTGTTCTTTTACATGGACTACCATCGCCATCTGGAGCGAATGGAGGAAGAAAGGCTGGAAGCTCTCCGCCAGCAAGAGCGAATCATCAGATTCGCTATTCTTTTTGTAGAGAGTAGGAAGAAGAAATAACTTATTTTCTTCTTCCTGTTTTTCTTCATCATCAGCCTTGCCCTGCTTCTTGAGCTAGGACTAAGGCTGTTGATGTTAGGTTTAGAAGCTTAGGACAATCTTGTAATGCTCTGATGTAATTTAAATTTCATGAATGTATTCTCTTAATATATTAATGGAATTTCTACTTTTTGCAAGTTTTTGTCTCTGAGATGTTTGTAATTTAAATGCACTAATAAATCCTGATATATTTATATTCTGATGACCATTTCATTTTTGATTTAAATTAAGCTCTGATCTTAAAATATCAGTACTTGTTTATTTGATTTATTTTGGTCATTCTCACCCTCGAATTTTTTTTCAGAATATTGGTGTTATAGTGAAAATAATTGAATAAGTGGGAACAGTTTAAATTTTGAATTAAAATTGATTTACCTCAATTAATGGAATTACTGGGTAAGAAAACTAGCATCCACTGTTACAACGAATTAAAAGAATCACAAGATAAATGTATTCTTCCTCTTCTTCGTTGTTGCGTGCTAAAACGGTCTTCTCAATCTGCTTGCCCTTGCTCTTCCTAAACAAAACGTCTTCCCATAAGGTTTATATAATAACCCAAGAGAACCAGCGCTAACAGAAGCCCAATTGGACTCGAATTAATAAAATCCAGAATCTGAAATTCCGCACACAGGCGGCCACCTGCATCCTCCACGCGGGCGCTTGCTATCAGGCGGTCGCCTGCTACCAACAGGCGGGCGCCTGCAACCTTTCTGGAAAATTCTTTAAATTGCTTCTGTTTTTGCTGATTTCTTCGCTCATCACCCCTAGACTGATTCCAAGTACTTCTTTAAGCTTTATTCGATGAAAACCACCTATCAAAGCATGTTATACCCTGCAATGCAAAAATACTAGAAAACGCGTCAAATACACAAAATACTCGAGTTCAAGACACCAATTTAAGCCGTTATGAGACACTCTAAGTGGTATAAAATGCAACTTATCAACGACCCGGATCCCCGACCCCGGATATGGGGTGTTACATTTTACACCTTCGAATACTCATTTACTTTACACATAACAAGTAGTCACATACTCACATAATTCAGCATGATTTATCTATATCCAAATCTCATTAAAAATTATGGTCTACATTACCTATACATTGTTAGATATATTTGATAATGTCATGGCTAATGTGATTTATGTTTAGTTTTCAGATCTTACTTAAACAGGATAAATCAGTACTTACTGGAAGTCAGGACTTAAGGATATCAGTACTTATATTATCAGGAGATAATCATCAGAAGATGGATATCAGAACTTAAGTACTGAAGGACGTTCAGATAAGGAAGGCAGCTGGTTAAAGGAAAGAAGGTCGAGACAAACATAAGAAGAGATATGCATGAAGAAGGAATTCTATGAAGAATAGAATACTTGGAAGAAAAGATATCTGACTGATATATTTTAGGAAGCAGAATTAAATTCCATATCAATTAGCGATTATCTTGTAACTGTGTAGTATATAAATACAGACATAGGGTTTACACTATAAGTGTTATCACAATCGAGAAGATTATTCATTGTAACCCTAGCAGCTCTCGTGATATTTGTTCATCACTGAGAGAGAACAGTTCCATACTGTAACAGAGTTTATTGTTTCAATAAAGTTTATTTTCTGTTACTTGAGTAATTAAAGTTCGATTTGATTGTGCTATACACTGTATTCACCCCCCTCTACAGTGTGTGTGTGACCTAACAAGTGGTATCAGAGCCTATCTGTTAACACACAAACAGTTTAAGATCCAAACACAATCATGTCTGAAGCAGAAACTCCAACTAAGCCCACCAAAGCCGAAGAACCTCCAAAGACATAAATTCAAAGTCGATATGAGACTATTAGAGTTCCCATATTGAGACCATCTGAATATGCCATATGGAAGGTGAGGATGACCATGTTTCTGGAAGCTACAGATCCATAATATCTTGATAGAATCAAGGAAGGGCCTCACAAACCAACCAAGCTCGCTATTGCAGTTGCAGGAAAAGCAGCAAAGTCTGTACCAAAAGAGAAGAGTGATTACACTGCTGAAGATATCGCATCAATTACTAAGGATGCTAAGGTACGACACTTACTGCATAGTGCTATTGATAATGTAATGTCAAACAGAGTAATAAACTGCAAGACTACAAAGGAGATATGGGATGCCTTGGAAACAAGATGTCAGGGAACAGATACGATTAAGAAGAACAGGAAGACAATACTCACTCAAGAGTATGAACACTTTGACTTAAAGGCTAATGAGTCATTGACTGATTTATATGATAGATTTGTTAAACTCTTGAATGATTTGTCACTGGTTAATAAAGAGTATGATCTTGAAGATTCAAACCTTAAATTCCTGTTAGCTCTTCCTGAATGCTGGGAATTTAAGGCAACAACAACAAGAGACAACTATAATCTTGATGAAACAACTCTTGATGAAATTTATGGAATGCTCAAGACTCATGAACTTCAGATGGAACAAAGAAGCAAGAGGAAAGGAGGAAAGTCAAGGACAGTTTCTCTTAAGGCTGCAGAAGAATCCCTTAAGATTTCAATAGTAAACCAACATGCAAGTATCAATCGAATTAATCACTTAAGAATTCGAGTGTTAAACTCGAATCAAACCAAGGAACCGAAAGGAAATCACCCTAACTGAACTATACATGCAACTACAGACACATGCAACCATATATATATATATATAGATACGAGACAAGGATAGTCTCAAATCCGAGCTTGGATCGAAGTTCAGCCAAGAAAACATGAAAATCGAGAGGAGAGAGAGATACCGAGAATGAGAAAGAGAGAGAGAGAGAGAGAGAGAGAGAGAGATTTCGAGAGAGACTGAGAGAGACAATGAGCACTGAAAAAAAGAAAATGAGGGAGGAGATATAAGGTGGGGGTTAGGCAGGGGTATTTTGGTAATTAGCAATTTAAATTTCTGATTTTCTTTTACATAAAATTCTATTAACTCAATTTACTAATATAAAAATAGCTTTGTAACATCTGAAAATACCAAAAATTTTATTTTTAAAATAAAAATATGAAATTAGCTCCCTACTCATATTTTTAAAATAGTTTTTGAGCAAGCGGATTATTTTCTATAAATTTTGCAATCAAATCATAGATAATAGAAATAAACTCTAAAAAATCATTTTAAATTACCAGAACATCAAAATAAATCCAATTCTTATATTCCAAAAGAAAGTCTAGGACCATTTATGAGATAATAAAATGAATTTCACACTTTGATCATTCTCTAATAATATTATAAAAATATATAAGGATCAAATAATCCTTATTTTCACTAAATAAATCCTTTCTAAAAATATTTAAAAACTTGCGAATCAAAGATTCACACATGTAACTATCAAATAACATATATTCAAATAATAATACCAACCAAAACTCGTATTCACACACCTTTACACATAAATTCCCTTTTTATAGCTGATTACGCTTATACCAAATACTCGGTAATTCAAATAACAATATAATCTTTGCAAATTCGAATCCATATAGCACAAATATACAGAGAACTCGATATTTTCATAACTTAACATAATCACGTATTCCTTATTCCCAATCTCTTTATTAAAACTATTTTTCACATAATGGGTCACGTCCCAACTGACGGCCCAACGATAACTGTTTTGATCACGCTTTCCATTCATAGTTTAGACCCTTTACTGACTCATCAAATTGGAACAAGGTATTTTTACTTAATATTTTACTATTTCACAAAAATTGCACATAAGCCACAAAATTATATAATATTAATTTTTATTCTCAGAAACTATTTCGCGAAAATCCCAATCGTTACAATCTACCCCCTTAAAAAGATTCTGTCCTCAGAATCTGACCTATGCAAACAAATGAGGATACTTCTCACGCATTTCGCTTTCTAGTTCCCAAGTCGATTCTTTGATCTTAGAAATTCTCCATAAAACTCTAACCAACGGTACTATCTTATTTTGGTGCGCTTTTTCTTTACGATCTAGAATTTGAACTGGTCATTCCACATAAGATAGATCTTGCTGAATTTGCACGGGTTGTAACTTAACTATGTGGATAGCATCTGCATTATACTTCTTCAAAAGAGATACATAGAACACATTATGGAGATGTGCATCTACGGAAGTAACGCTAACTCGTACGCTACTTTCCCGACTTGCCTTAATACTTCGAACGGTCCACTATATCCGAGACTCAACTTTCCTTTTTTTCCAAATCTATATAGACCTTTCCATAGAGATATCTTTATTAACACTTTGTCTCCGGACTCGAATTCCATATCTTTTCGACTTTGATTTGCATTCTTCCTTTGCTGATATTGAGCAACTGTTAACCTTTTACGAATCAATTTCACCTTTTCCTTTGTTTGCTGAACTAATTATAGACCCAACAGTTTGCGTTCACCAACTTTATCCCATTGCATAGAAGATCTGCATCTTCTTCCATATAACATTTCGTAGGGCGGCACTGCCAATACTTGCGTGATATTGTTATATGAAAATTCTATCAACGGTAAGTGGTCATCTCAATTCCCTTTAAAATCTAATGCACAGGTTCGCAACATATCCCCGATCATTTGAATAGTCCTTTTGCTCTGTCCATCAGTTTGCGGATGCTACGCTGTACTCATTTTCAACTTGGTACCCAAATGATCATGAAATTATCGCCAAAATCTTGAATTAAATCTCGGACCTCTATCGGACACGATAGATACTGGTACTCCGTGACGCATCATAATTTCATCCAGATATAACTTAACCAACTTTTCCAATGAGAATCTTTCATTGATTGGCAATAAATGTGCGGACTTCGTCAGTCGATCCATGATTACCCATATTACATTATGGTTAGCCTTTGTCCTTAGCAAACCTACCACAAAATCCATTGCGATATGCTCCCACTTCCATTCAGGTAAATCTAGTGGCTGAAGTAATCCCCTTGGTCGTTGATGTTCTGCTTTTATTCTATAACAAGTATAACACTTACTTATCCATTCAGCGATTTCCTTCTTCATGTTTGGCAACCAATAGTTCTCTTTCAAGTCTTTGTACATTTTTGTACTTCCAGGATGAATCAAAAACCTCGAATTATGTGCTTCGTGTAGAATCTCATGCTTTAACTATACAATATTAGAAATCAGAATGCGCGAGAAAAATCTATATATTCATTTATCATCCTTTTGAGCCTTAACCTCCTCTCCAGGCAGTTTATCCTTCTCATGATCCATTACTTGTTCTTGACAATGTCAAATCTTTTTCAGAATCTCAGGATGAAATATTATTGTATAAATCGCTTCATTTGCTAACTCAGGAATTTGTATCTATATTTCCAATTTCTCGAATTCCCTAACCAACTCTGTTGACGAAGTTAACATATTCAGTCTTTCCTTGTGGCTTAACACATCTGCAACAACATCTACTTTCCCGCATGGTAATTTATAGTGTAGTCATAGTCCTTGATCAATTCCAACCATCTCCTCTTTCTCATATTCAATTCTTTCTGCGTAAAGATGTACTTCAAGCTCTTGTGATCTGTATAAATCTCACACTTTTCTCCGTATAAATAGTGTCTCCAAATTTTAAGGGCAAACACAATTGCTGCCAATTCTAAATCACGCATAGAATATTTCTGTTCATGAGGCTTTAATTGATGAGAAACATATGCTATCACATTTCTATGCTGCATCAACACACAACCTAATCCTTTATGAGAAGCATCATTATAGATTACAAACTATCCTTTCTCATCGGGAAAAACCAACACTGGTGCATAAACTAACTTTTTCTTCAATTCCTAAAAAATTCTTCACACTTATCTGTCCAAACAAATTTCTCATTTTCCCTTTGTTATTACCAAACTAACAAAGAATTATAGAATGGGGGTTGAATGTAATTCTGGCTTCTTTTTGGATTTTAAAAACTGTTCTATCTTGAATATATAACTGTGTTTGATTTAGCTAAGGTGCGGAATAAAAGTATTGAAGAAATCAAACACAAAGTAATCAAATACAAGTATTTAAAAACTTTCTGGTGGATTGAACTTTTCCACCAGAGATATATATAAATATGAGAACTCTGTGATGCAAGATTTGCACACAGCTGCTTACAAGTTGAACTTACAAAGAATAGAGAAATTCTTTACAAATATAGCTTTATCTATTTCTCTGGTAATTGTTTACTAACTTCGATAATGTTCTACTTGCTACCGTTGGTTTATATATCACCAAGTTACATGATAAAAAGACAAACACATAAGACAAAATGTTTCTTAATCTAATTACATGCTTCTTCATTTCTCTATTCAGCATCTTTGAATATCTTCAGTTTAGCATGGAAATGGAAATGCTTCTTTGTTCTCTAAAACCTGTAAATAGGCTGCCATATTCTATTTGCATACAATCAACGCATGTGACTGTCAAGTCATTATCAACTGCTTTTGAATTTGATCATCCGTTGAAACTCTGTGGAACATCCATTGAGACTTTGTTGGATCATCCGTTGAGATTCTGGTTGATCATTCGTTGAAGCTCTAGTTGATCATCCGTTGAAACCTTATGGAACATCCGTTGAGAGCATCTTTATAGTAGTTAACTCTATTTCACTTATACATGATTACAAGGCATCTAATATTTACAATTAGCCAAATTATCTTGCATATCATTCTAGTAGTCAACCTGACTTAGAATATCTGACAACATCTAGTTCTCTAAGGCATTACAGTATGGAGAAATGTGCTACTTAAACTTATTAGTACATAAGCTACCGTTTCAACAGATGTTAAAGTGATCATCCGTTGAAAGCTACAAAATCACTAAATTAAATCTACTAAGGTGTTTTGTTTAACTTATCATCAAGTACACAACATATTTTTAACATCCTTGTCAACTTAGTCAATGGAACTGCTATCTGATAAAAATCTTATTCAAATCATCGATAATATCCAGCCAATCCCAGAAAGCTTCTTACTTCCATTGGAGTCTTTGGTCTTTCCCATTTCATCACGACTTCAATATTTGCAGGATCCACTTTAATTCATTCACTACTAACTACAACTAAACTTCATTTAACCAAAATTCATATTTGGAATATTTCACGTACAACTGTTCCTTCCTCAAGATTTCCAAAACAATCCTCAGATGTTCCATATGTTCCGCTTCTGACTTGGAGTTAATTAAAATATCATCGATAGATACTATCACGAACTTATCCATGTATTTCTTAAACACTCGATTCATAAGATCCATAAAATCAGCAAGGGCATTCGTCAATCCAAATGCTATTACCAAGAACTCATAATGTCCATATCTCGTTCGAAATGCCGTTTTGGGTATATCTTCTATCTTAATCTTCAATTGATGATATCCAGATCTTAAATCAATCTTTGAAAAACATGTAGCTCCTTTCAACTGATCAAACAAATCACCCATTTGCGGTTGATAATACTTATTCTTGATATCAACTTATTGAGTTCGCGATAATCGATATATAATCTCATACTTCCATCTTTCTTCTTTACGAACAATACCGGTGCACCCCATGGGGATACACTAGGTCGAATAACTCCTTTATCCAATAATTCTTTGCTACATATTGAATTCTCAATGATCAGAAGAAGCTCAGGATCGAGTTGTTCGGGTGTCATCAGGAACTGATGTGTCATCAGGATTTGGCATATCATCAGCATTTGGATGTCATCAGTATTTGAAGACAGTCTACTTAAAAGGATTTGTTCTGTTCCTTATAAGGTGGAGCAGATATCTTTTACATCTGAGTTATAGGACTTTTTCTATTCAGTTGAAGATATGTAACAGTTTCAGTTAGCTTTTGATAATGCATATCTTAGATTGATTTGTTATAGTTGTGTAGTATATAAACACAGTTTAGGTTATCACTTAGTGTATCGATCTCGAGTATCATTTGACCTAGCAGCTCTCAAGAACATAAGTATTTCTTGAGAGGATTTTGTAACAGTTTTTGTCAGAAATATAAAAAGCTGTTATATTTTATTACTTGTTCGAAACATTTATACAATTATATCCAACCCCCCCTTAAACAATTATATCTTCACTGGGTAATAATTGGTATCAGAGCTCACTGATAAATTTACAATCAGAAACGATCTAAACATGTCTCTGAACAAGTATGAAAGCATTAAAATTCACATTCTGAAAAAGACTGAATATCCAACATGGAAGGTGAAGATGCTCATGCACCTAGAAGATACAGATCCAGATTATCTCGACGTAATCAATGATGGACCCTTCATGCCAACAAAAATGGTGCCTGCAACTCCTACTGTTGCTGAACATTATCAGCTAAGGAGAAGACTGAATGGACACCAGAAGAGAAAGTAGCTATGCTGAAAGATGTAAAGGTAAGAAACATTTTGCATAACTGTCTTGATTCTGTGATGTCAAACAGGGTTATAGCCTACAAGACTGCCAAAGAGATCTGGGATGCTCTTGAAACTCAATGTCAAGGCACTATGGCCATCAAGAAGAACATAAGGGTTGATCAAGAATATGAACACTTTGAGACCAAGCCTGATGAAAGTCTCACTGACATCTATGACAGATTTCTGACCCTGCTCAACAATCTGTCTTTGGTGGGAAAGGTGTATGATCGAGAGGATTCAAACACTAAGTTTTTGAGAGTTTTGAGTGAAGAATGGGAGACTCAAACTTCAATTATAAGACATCAGTATGATCTAGAAGTAACTACTCTGGATGAAGTCTATGGCATGCTGAGAACTCATGATTTAGAGGTTCAACAAAGGAGGGAGAGGAAAAGCAATAAAGGGAAATCTGTTGCTTTGAAAGTAAATGATAAAGCTTCAATAGAAAAGTCTATTGGAGCTGTACGAAAGAAGAACAATTTTCCAGAATCAGATACTGATGATTAATCATCAAATCCTGATGATGATACTGATTCTGAAACTGATGAAAATATGACAGATTCTGATGTCATGCAAATGGCCGCATTACTGGTTAAGGGCTTCAGGAGAATGCAATTCAGGAAGTCTAAGAACAACAGAAGCTTCAGGAAGAAGTTCACAGGAGGCGAAAGGAAGTCAACTGGGAGAAAAGATGGAAATGACTCTAAAGCTGAGAAGGTAGACATGACAAAGATCAAGTGCTACAACTGTGATGAACCTGGTCACTTTGCCTCAGAGTGCAAGAAAACAAAGCATGATTAAGGGAAAAACAAAGCCCTGATCACTTCAAGCAAGAATTGGATGGACTACTCTGATTCTGAAGATGAAGACACATGCTATGCACTAATGGCTAGTCTTGATGATCCTGCTTCCTCTGAGTCTAAAGTACAAACTCCTTTCTTCTCCTTTGATACTGAAAATATATCTGAGTTGAAATCTATTCTTATATCTTTGCATGGAAATTTTAAGAATAAGACTCTAGAAAATGATAGACTTATAACTGAAATTGAGATCTTAAAATCTAGGAATGAACAGTTAGAGTCTGACTTAATAAACCAGATAGATTTGAAGAAAAAATGTGAAAGAGCTAAACATACAGTAAAGATTCTTGAGGCTAGATACAGTATGTTGGAAAAGGATCTAGAAAATGAGAGAATAACCCTTAAAGCCTGGACTGATTCAGGCAAAAAGGTTCATGAGATAATCTCAAAGAAAAACTGGAAAGAATGCCTAGGCTATAAAGATGGAGTTAAGGATGTTGACACTGAAAATAAAATTACCCTTAAAACTCCTGTTAAGTTTATCTCATCAGAAGCTGATGAACCCAAATCCACTTTTGAAAAGGGTTCAACATCAGTATCACAAGAAAAACTGGTAAGTGATAAAACTCAAAGAAAGGAAAGCAAGGAAACCATTAAATATGTTAAGACGGAAAAGAATATAGGACTTTTATCAGCAAGACAATTGAAAAATAAATTATCAGAGGTTACTGACAAACCTCAAGTAAAAGTCCTAAAAGAAACAAGAATGGTAAGCAAGGTATTTCTAAGGATTCAAATTACAAGGTTGTTCCCAATGCTCCTAGAAAAACTTGTTTTAACTATGGAAATACTAATCATCTTGCTATTGATTGCAGGAGGAATAAGAAAATGAAAATTGCTATTCTAGAGTCTGATGTTAGGGGTAGATCAGTTTTATAAGCCAAAAAATCCTTGTTTTTATTGTGGTAGTAGCTTGCATTCGATTTATACTTGTAGTTCTTATCACAAGTTGTATCACAATTATTATGAACCTTTGCCTAAGTTTAATAAAGTTGCCTGTGTGCTTAATATTGTTGGTTTTACTAAATCTGCTTATGACAAAACAAATCCTGACAAAGGAAAAACTGTCAAAAGTACTCCTGACACACAAAGGCTTAAGTTGTCCAAAAAGAGGGCCCAACAAGTGTGGGTCCTTAAAAATCATTCTAATTCATTATTCTTCTGATTGCAGGGTAACAAGAAAATACACTTGTCTTGGATAGTGGATGCTCATGACATATGATTGGAAATAAATCCCTGTTGTCAGAATTTGAGAAGAAGGCTGGCCCAGATGTATCTTATGGAGATGGAAATATGATAAGTGGCATTTTATACCACTTAGAACGTCTTAAAATGGCTTAAATTGGTGTCTTGAAATCAAGTATTTTGTGTATTTGATGCGTTTTTCTAGTGTTTATGCATTTCAGGGTATTAGTTGCATTTCGGAGGAGGAATCATCAAGAATAAGCCTTGGCATGTGTTCACCATTGCGAGAGGAAGAGAACGGGCAGATTACGGCGAAGAAACGGAGCAAACCTGGAATTTTTCCAGTAGGGTCCTGCGCGCCCGCGCAACAATGCTGAGCGGCCGCGCAGCAGCCTTGCGCGCCCACGCAGAAATGCTGAGCGGCCGCGCAGGGTTGGGGAAAAAGCTGAATTATTTTAGACTTCTACTTCTGTTTGGCTTCCAACTTCTATGTAATCTGAGTTTTATGGGACTATTATATAAGTAGATTTGAGACGTTTTCATAGAGAATAAGAAGGAGATTATGTTTTAAATTGTGTTGGCGCAAGAAGCGAAGGAGATAAGGAAGAAGACCGATTTAGCACACTGCAGCGAAGAGGAAGCATATATTCTTGTGATTCTTGTTTCGTTGTAATGTTGGATGCTAGTTTTCTTGCTTTGACTTATTTACTCTTGTGACGTACTCTGTTTTAATATAATTAGTTTAGTTATTATTTTCTTGTGTTGATTATCATGATTTCATATGAACCCATGATAGCGATAAGTTCTATTATGGGCTAATCGTGATCATGGGGTTGCAACGGATTTATTATGAAATTATTTAGTTTATTGTTTAATACTTTAGTGTGTGATGATTGCATGATATCTAGTATTGGTTGTGCGTATTCGTCTTATGTGCGTCGCGAACATATAAGATAGGGTGTTAATTTCTTATGAAGCGACGGTGGATCTTGAGATTTAGAACTTGCCATGCTAGCATAGGTTCATGTACGTTGTGCATGATTAGTGGGTAACTCTAACAATTTTATTTGCCCTATGTAATCAAAAGGAATAACTTGTGCTTAAATCGTTGTGTTGTCAATTTCTGTAGACATATAGGAACTCAACATGATTGATGACTATTCAACTTCTATCTTAATTGTGGATGTTTGGTAGAATGGTATTAGTACAATGAAAGTTGGCTTTTATCAATTTCGTGTTATTCGATTAATATCATCACTGTCACATGCTAAAGGTAATAACAATGACTATAGAAGGAAGTAATAATGAAGTTGTGATCTCATGAGTGTTTTATTATTGATAAATTGAAGTGTTAGTTAAGTGGTTAATTAAGTAGTTAATTATAGTTAATATTTAATCAACAATTTTAAGTGTTATTATCTTAACATTGAGAAGTAATTATACATTGGTGAGTGAGTTTAATTAGACAATAACTTAGTCTGAGTCTCTGAGGGAACGAACTAGAAAGTATTCTATATTACTTGCGAACGCGTATACTTGCGTGAATATTAGTGGGTGATTTCGCCCTAACAAGTTTTTGGCGCCGCTGCCGGGGACTCGGCGTATTTGTTTAGTTTATGTACTTACCATCATTGGTCATTAGGACTCAGTGATTAGGACGTATTAGTTAATTACTCTTTTCGGTTGTGTTTCAGGTACTTTAGCAAGCGTTTATGCAAACTCGTTCTCGTGCTCGCAAGAGGACCTTAGATACAGCTGAAAAGAAAGACGAAGTTCTTGATACTCCGGAGAAGTTAGATTTTGAGGATTCGGATTCAGGAACTGAGCAGAAAGAATTAGTAAACATGGGAGATCGTATTGTTCAAGCTGATCCAGCTCTTATGGATTTTTCTCGGCCTAAAATTGATGACATTCAGTCAAGCATCCTTCATCCGGCTATTCAAGCTAACACCTTTGAGATCAAGCCGGGCACTATTCAGATGGTGCAGAATTCTGTTTCTTTTGGAGGAGCGGCAACTGAAGACCCCAACATGCACATAAGGAATTTTGTCGAGATCTGCAGCACTTTTAAGTATAATGGCGTGACTGATGAGGCTATCAAGTTGAGGCTTTTCCCATTCTCACTGAGGGATAAGGCTAAAGACTGGTTACATTCTGAACCAGCTGGGTCCATCACTACGTGGCAAGATCTTGCACAAAAGTTTCTGGTGAAGTTTTATCCAATGGCAAAGACTGCTGCTATGAGGAGTGCTCTTACTCAGTTTGCGCAGCAACCTACAGAATCTATGTGCGAGGCTTGGGAACGCTACAAGGAAATGTTGAGAAAATGTCCACATCATGGAATGCTGGATTGGATGTTAATCACTGGTTTTTATAATGGTTTGGGGGCCCAATCTCGGCCCATGCTCGATGTAGCAGCTGGAGGAGCCTTATGGGCTAAAAGCTATACTGAGGCGTATAATCTTATCGAGACGATGGCTGCAAATGAGCATCAAAACCCAACTCAGAGGATGACATCAGGCAAGGTAGCAGGTATTCTGGAAGTTGATGCAGCCACCGCTATTGCAGCCCAGCTCCAAGCGCTATCAATGAAGGTTGATTCTTTGGCTACGTATGGAGTTAATCAAATAGCTATGGTTTGTGAGCTTTGTACAGGTTCTCATGCTACGGATCAGTGTTCTCTTGTCAACGAATCTGTTCAGTATGTGAATAATTATCAGCGACAACAGCAGCCTGTGCCAGTGACCTATCATCCTAACAACAGAAATCATCCAAATTTCAGCTGGGGGAATAATCAGAATGCTATTCAGCCAACATATCAGCAAGGAGTAAGTAAACAGTTTAACCCACCTGGATTCCAGCAACCACAGCAGTCTGCTACAAGGCAATCATATCCTCAACAGGGAAGTGCAGCTGCACCTACTAGTGCTGATTTTGAGGAACTTAAGCTGTTGTGCAAGAGTCAGGCGGTTTCTATCAAGACCTTGGAAAATCAAATCGGTCAATTAGCTAATGCAGTGCTCAATCGTCAACCTGGCACTCTTCCCAGTGACACGGAAGTACCAGGCAGAAAGGAAGCTAAAGAGCAAGTCAAGGCTATTACCTTAAGGTCTGGAAAAGTAGTTGATGCTGAAAAGGCAAAAGAAGTCGAAGCTGAAGTTAGAGATGAAGAATCTAAGCAAAAGGAGAAAGTGGCGGAACCAAGGAAGACTACTGTTGAACACACTCTGCCTGAGGCTAATACAGGGGAGAAACAGCTCTATCCTCCATCACCTTTTCCTAAGAGATTGCAGCAACAAAAGCTGGATAGACAGTTCGGGAAGTTTCTGGAGGTGTTCAAGAAACTTCACATCAATATACCTTTCGCTGAGGCTCTGGAACAAATGCCTAGTTATGCGAAGTTTATGAAGACTATTCTTTCAAGGAAGGTGAAACTGGATGACCTTGAAACCGTTGCTCTCACGGAAGAATGCAGCGCGGTTCTGCAACAAAAGTTACCATCAAAACTGAAAGATCCAGGAAGCTTCACCATTCCTTGCACCATTGGCAATCTAACTTTTGACAAGTGCCTTTGTGATTTGGGAGCAAGCATTAATCTGATGCCGTTGTCGATCTTTAAAAAACTGGATCTGCCTGATCCAAAACCCACATACATGTCGCTATAATTGGCGGACCGTTCCATTACTTACCCAAAGGGCATAGTTGAGGATGTGCTCGTCAAGGTGGATAAGCTCTTCTTTCCTGCTGATTTTGTTATTCTGGATTTTGAGGAAGATAAGAAGATTCCCATAATCTTGGGGAGGCCTTTCTTGGCTACTGGCCGTACCTTGATAGATGTGTAAAAAGGGGAACTTACTATGCGGGTCCAAGATCAGGATGTGACCTTCAACGTATTCAAGGCAATGAAATTCCCTACAGAAGATGAGGAGTGCTTAAAAGTGGATGTGATTGATTCTGCGGTTACTTCGAAACTCGAGCACATGCTAATGTCTGATGCATTGAAAAAGGCCTTAGTGGGGGATTTTGACAGCGATGATGAAGATAGCAACGAGCAATTACAATATCTGAACACTTCTCCATGGAAGCGAAAGCTCGACATACCATTTGAATCTCTTGGTACTTCTGACCTTAAGAATGCTGAAGGGAAGCTCAAACCATCAATAGAGGAAGCACCTACCTTGGAGCTAAAACCATTACCTGAACACTTGAGGTATGCTTTTTTAGGTGATTCATCTACGTTACCTGTTATTATTTCAGCTGACCTTTCAGGTAGTGAGGAAGACAAGCTCTTAAGGATTTTGAGAGAATTCAAATCGGCTATAGGATGGACCATAGCAGACATCAAGGGGATAAGTCCTTCATATTGTATGCATAAAATTCTGTTAGAGGAAGGTAGTAAGCCAACTGTGGAACAACAGCGAAGACTGAACCCGATCATGAAGGAGGTGGTGAAGAAAGAAATTCTGAAATGGCTAGATACAGGCATCATTTATCCTATTTCTGACAGCTCGTGGGTGAGCCCCGTGCAATGTATACCTAAGAAAGGAGGTATCACTGTGGTCGCAAATGAAAAGAATGAGCTCATCCCTACTCGAACAGTTACAGGATGGAGAGTATGCATGGATTATAGAAAATTGAACAAAGCCACAAGGAAGGATCACTTCCCTCTCCCATTCATTGATCAAATGCTTGACAGATTGGCGGGACATGAGTATTTTTGTCTTCTGGATGGTTATTTCGGGTATAATCAGATTTGTATTGCACCAGAGGATCAGGAAAAGACTACCTTCACTTGTCCATTTGGCACATTTGCTTTTCGTAGAGTTTCATTTGGGTTATGTGGCGCCCCGGCCACCTTTCAGAGATGTATGATGGCTATATTCTCTGACATGATTGGAAATAACGTCGAAGTGTTCATGGATGACTTCTCCGTCTTTGGACACTCATATGATGAATGTTTGAACAATCTGCGCGCCGTACTCAAAAGATGCGTGGAAACTAATTTGGTGCTTAATTGGGAGAAATGTCATTTTATGGTGCGTGAAGGCATTATCCTTGGGCATAAGGTCTCTAGCAAAGGTCTGGAGGTGGACAAGGCCAAGGTGGAAGTCATTGAAAATCTTCCCCACCTAATTCGGTGAAAGAAATCCGTAGTTTTCTCGGTCATGCGGGTTTTTATCGGCGATTCATCAAGGACTTTTCAAAGATATCTAAGCCATTGTGCAATTTACTTGAGAAAGATGTGCCTTTCAAATTTGATGATGAATGTTTGGCAGCATTCGAGACTCTCAAGGGGAGTTTGATCACGGCACCAGTTATTACAGCACCAGATTGGACAGAACCGTTTGAGATGATGTGTGATGCGAGTGACTATGCGGTAGGTGCAGTTCTGGGACAGCGCAAGAAAAATCTCTTCCATGTGGTCTACTATGCGAGTAAGACTTTAAATGGGGCCCAATTGAACTACACCACTACTGAGAAGGAGCTTTTGGCTATAGTCTTTGGCTTTGAGAAATTTTGATCTTATCTGCTTGGTACGAAAGTAACAGTATTCACTGATCATGCAACTATTCACTATCTGGTTTCTAAGAAGGATTCGAAGCCGAGACTCATTCGTTGGGTGCTTTTACTTCAAGAATTTGAGTTAGAGATCAAAGATAGAAAAGGTACTGAGAATCAAGTAGCTGACCATCTCTCTAGGTTGGAGAATCCTGATTCTACTTCACAAGATAGGACGTTAATCAATGAATCTTTTCCGGATGAGCAGTTGTTTGCAATTCAGGAGGAAGAACCATGGTTTACAGATATTGTAAACTATCTTGTCAGTAATATAATGCCGCTTAATTTGACATCCGCTCAAAAGAAGAAGTTTCTGCATGAGGTGAAGTGGTATATGTGGGATGAACCATATTTGTTTAGACAGGGAGCTGACCAGATCATCAGGAGATGTATCCCGTTCTGTGAGACGGAGGGGATATTACGAGACTACCATTCCACAGTTTATGGTGGACACTATGGAGGTGAGAAGATGGCATCTCATATTCTGCAAGCAGGTTTTTTCTGGCCTATTTTGTTCAAGGATGCTCATCAGTTTGTTTTAAGGTGTGATCGTTGCCAAAGAGTGGGAAATTTGTCAAGGAAGGATGAGATGCCATTAAATGTGATGCTTGAAGTCGAGGTCTTTGATGTATGGGGAATCGATTTCATGGGGCCTTTTATCTCATCTTGCAATAATCAGTACATCTTGCTGGCAGTAGATTATGTCTCAAAATGGGTCGAAGTTAAAGCTTTACCGACAAATGATGCAAAGGCAGTGCTAAATTTTCTTCATAAGCAAATTTTCACAAGGTTTGGAACGCCTCGGGTAATCATAAGTGATGAAGGATCGCATTTTTGCAACCGTAAGTTCACTTCTATGATGCAGCGTTATAATGTGAATCATCGAGTAGCTACTGCCTATCATCCGCAAACAAATGGTCAAGCGGAAGTGTCTAATAGAGAGATAAAGCGCATTCTAGAGAAGGTTGTTTGTCCGTCAAGGAAGGATTGGTCTTTAAAGCTCGATGAAGCTGTTTGGGCTTACAGAACAGCATACAAAACTCCACTTGGGATGTCACCGTTTCAGTTGGTGTACGGTAAGGGATGTCATCTACCGGTGGAGCTTGAGCATAAGGCCTACTGGGCATTGAAGAAATTGAACCTGGATTTAGATGCAGCTGGTAAGAAAAGAATGCTCCAGCTTAATGAACTTGATGAATTTCGACTTCAAGCGTACGAGAATAACAAAATGTATAAGGAAAAGGTGAAGAGGTGGCACGATAGGAAGCTACATCCTAAGTTATTTGTGCCAGGGCAACAAGTTCTGTTATTCAACTCTCAGCTCCGACTTTTTCCTGGGAAGTTAAAATCAAGGTGGTCTGGACCTTTTATTGTCAAAACTGTGTTTCCACATGGAGCGGTGGAAATTTTTGAGAATGATTCGGACCAAGCATTCAAGGTTAACGGTCAGCGGTTGAAGCACTACTATGGGGACATGGCAAACCGAGAGGTGGTTAGTGCCATTTTGTTGACTACTTGAGAAAGGTACGGAACGTCAAGCTAATGACGAAAAAGAAGCGCTGCGTGGGAGGCAACCCATGAATTGTTGTTACAGGAACCCTTAGAAGTTAATAACCTATCCAAAAACACAAAAAAATCAGAAAAAAGGGGCTGAAATTTTTTTTTTCCAGAGACCCTCTGCGCGCCCGCGCAGCAAGCGCAGCTATGCTGAGCGGCCGCGCAGCTTGCTGCGCGCCCGCGCAGAAATGCTGAGCGGCCGCGCAGGGGTCGAGTTCCAGAAAATTTTTTGCAGTTCAGAAAAAAAAAAAAAAAAACAAAACAAAAAACACAAAAACCCATCACAGCCCATAAACCCACGAATTCTTTTCCCATTACCCCATGATTTTATCCCTCAACCCCACTCCTAATCTAATTTAACCTACTCCACACCCTATATATACATACACCTATCCCACATATCTCCCACAAACTTCTTACACTTAAACCCTCTCATAAACATCAAAAATCAGTTCTTACACACTTTTATTCACAAATCAATGGCACCCAAGAGAGCACGCACTATTGACAGCAGCAGCACAGTTCCTACTGCTGATTCATCAAGGGGTACTGCTGTAAGGCCTCGGTTAACTGACAGAGCTGCGGAGGAGGAGTACATTAGGCTGTTGGGGAAGCCGATTCTGAAGGAGAGGGGGTTTTTACCATCAGGGAGGGATGGTGAGTTGTTGCCCATGATTGCAGAGAAGGGGTGGATAGCTTTTTGTGAGTCACCCGAAGCAGTACCGATGAGTGTTGTTCGTGAGTTCTACGCGAACGCGAAGGCTGAAAAGAATGGGTTTTCTGTAGTTCGTGGGCTGACGGTTGATTATCATCCTGCGGCGATTCGCCGTGTGATTGGACAGCGAGAGAGAAAGCCCGAGGAGGAGAACTGGAATGAAAAGACTGCTGAGGATTTTGACTTGGATTTGATTTGTGCGACTCTCTGTCGACCGGGCACAGTTTGGAACCGCAACCCAGCCAATAATGAGTATCGTCACTTTCCGGCGATCGCCATGAACAGGTATGCCCGTGCATGGAATGCATTTATATGTGCTAATATTTTGCCTTCTTCACATGCACACGAGGTCACAGTTGAGAGAGCACAGTTGTTGTGGGGAATTCTGAATGAGGAATACTATGTGGACCTTGGTGAGTTTATCTACCAAGGAATTCTGAAGTTTCTGAGGGGAGCAAAGCATATGAACATCCCTTATGCATCCACGATTACGAAGCTATGCCGAGCAGTAGGAGTGAACTGGCCGGCTCATGAGCAGTTGCAGTTGCCAGCAGCTCTGATAGATTCTGGCACTCTGAATGGGATGCAGGAGTGGACCGGTGGTGAGCCTGAGGAGCATGGGCTGGGTTATCGTCTTCCAGGAGGGCGTCCAGCACGAGGTGCTACTATGGCTAGGCCAGGGCGTGGTGAGGCTGGTTCTTCGAGAGCTCAGGAGGGTGCTGGGATGGGTGATGCCCAGTATAGGAGGCTTTCACGGCGGATGGATGCCATGTATGAGACGCAGAGCAGGTTTGCTCAGGAGCTCACCCTTGCGTTAGGGACTGCTTTTCGAGGCCTTGGAGCTGATATCCAGTGGCCAGTTTTTGGTGAGGACTCTGCATACCCGCCGCCTGATACTCCACCCACTGAGGGTGATGGTGATGATGACTCCGAGTAGGTATACCCTGTGTTCCTTTCTACTACCTTCACTGGGGACAGTGAAAATTTTAAGTTTGGGGGTGGTAGTTAAGGAATATTTTGTGTGTGTCATATAGCTGCATATTCATGATAGTTAGTTTATATAGTTGCATAATTTTTGCCATATAAGTTTTTTTTATATATAGCTTTATTTGTTTGTCATATCATATAGCTCATGCATATACCATGATCCCTTTTGCAATGATTTATCGAATGAATTGTGATATTGATACGAGTGTAGTGATAGCATTAAAGTGATATTAAGTTGTGTAGGTTGATATGCATGCTAGAAGCACTTGTATTTTCACTAAGTCTTAGAGAATGCTTAAGGGCTAGATTGTTGTTATGATCTGATTATTTTCGAGGATAATCTATTTATTATGCTTAGAATTTGATAATAGGTTCTTAGTGGTAAAGGCATGAAAAAGAAAAAAAATGGAGTAAAAATGGAATTTGTTGCTAGTTGTGGCTAGGCGTCAAATGGCTAGTAGCCGGCTCGCATGTTATGCGAGTAGTCTAGGGTTGAGCAAGATGGAGTGAAACGCACTTGCTCAGAGAAAAAAAAAATATTAATTTTTGCATAATTGATCAAGAGTGGGCTCTTTGGTATTCGAGTTATTAAGTTCTTAGGGGACTTTGTGCCTAGTGACCTAAGGCTTTTAGAGTCTGGGATCCGCTAACCTAACGCTCGTTACATGGATACCATTGTATAAGTCTTTTGTGGACCTCACTCATTGCACGGTCAAATAAGCATTTGAGTTGTAAATAAAAAGCACGATTCCGTAGTAAGCTCTAGAGTTCTTGTAGTGTTGTATATCACTTTGTGCCTAGAATTTTTATTCTTTGTATAATCGTAGGATTGCCTTGAGGATAGTCTAGTCATAGTAATTGGTCTAGTTCCGAAGCATATCTGTTAAGCATTTGCACACACCACGTTTCTGGCTGTATGTCCGTTTGCATGAGTTTATTGATCTTTAGTGTCTAACTGCATTCGTTGAGATGTGACAATTTGGTTGGTTAATTGTAGTAAGGGGGATCGTTGCATTTTCATATAGATTGCATTCATGCATATTTTTATTTGTTTTGAGTCTGTGACGCTTGAGGACAAGCATCGATTTAAGTTTGGGGGTGTGATAAGTGGCATTTTATACCACTTAAAACGTCTTAAAATGGCTTAAATTGGTGTCTTGAAATCAAGTATTTTGTGTATTTGATGCGTTTTTCTAGTGTTTATGCATTTCAGGGTATTAGTTGCATTTCGGAGGAGGAATCATCAAGAATAAGCCTTGGCATGTGTTCACCATTGCGAGAGGAAGATAACGGGCAGATTACGGCGAAGAAATAGAGCAAACCTGGAATTTTTCCAGTAGGGTCCTGCGCGCCCGCGCAGCAATGCTGAGCGGCCGCGCAGCAGCCTTGCGCGCCCGCGCAGAAATGCTGAGCGGCCGCGCAGGGTCGGGGAAAAAGCTGAATTATTTTAGACTTCTACTTCTGTTTGGCTTCCAACTTCTATGTAATCTGAGTTTTATGGGGCTATTATATAAGTAGATTTGAGACGTTTTCATAGAGAATAAGAAGGAGATTATGTTTTAAATTGTGTTGGCGCAAGAAGCGAAGGAGATAAGGAAGAAGACCGATTTAGCACACTGCAGCGAAGAGGAAGCATATATTCTTGTGATTCTTGTTTCGTTGTAACGTTGGATGCTAGTTTTCTTGCTTTGACTTATTTACTCTTGTGACGTACTCTGTTTTAATATAATTAGTTTAGTTATTATTTTCTTGTGTTGATTATCATGATTTCATATGAACCCATGATAGCGATAAGTTCTATTATGGGCTAATCGTGATCATGGGGTTGCAACGGATTTATTATGAAATTCTTTAGTTAATTGTTTAATACTTTAGTGTGTGATGATTGCATGATATCTAGTATTGGTTGTGCGTATTCGTCTTCTGTGCGTCGCGAACATATAACATAGGGTGTTAATTTCTTGTGAAGCGACGGTGGATCTTGAGATTTAGAACTTGCCATGCTAGCATAGGTTCATGTGCGTTGTGCATGATTAGTGGGTAACTCTAACAGTTTTATTTGCCCTATGTAATCAAAAGGAATAACTTGTGCTTAAATCGTTGTGTTGTCAATTTCTGTAGACATATAGGAACTCAACATGATTGATGACTATTCAACTTCTATCTTAATTGTGGATGTTTGGTAGAATGGTATTAGTACAATGAAAGTTGGCTTTTATCAATTTCGTGTTATTCGATTAATATCATCACTGTCACATGCTAAAGGTAATAATAATGGCTATAGAAGGAAGTAATAATGAAGTTGTGATCTCATGAGTGTTTTATTATTGATAAATTGAAGTGTTAGTTAAGTGGTTAATTAAGTGGTTAATTATAGTTAATATTTAATCAACAATTTTAAGTGTTATTATCTTAACATTGAGAAGTAATTATACATTGGTGAGTGAGTTTAATTAGACAATAACTTAGTCTGAGTCTCTGAGGGAACGAACTAGAAAGTATTCTATATTACTTGCGAACGCGTATACTTGCGTGAATATTAGTGCGTGATTTCGCCCTAACAAAATATAGGACACACTCTGGGATATGGCAACTTGTTAACTGGAAAGGTAGCAATAGAGAATGTAGCTCTGGTGGATGGACTGAAGCATAATCTTCTGAGCATCAGTCAAATCACTGATAGAGGTTATCATGTCATATTCTATGACTCACACTGTGAAGTTGTTCATAAAAAGTCAAAGAAAACTGTCTTGATAGGATACATACATGGTAACATTTATGAAGCAAGGGTACATGAAAGTCTTAAAAAGGAAGCTACTTGCCTTATCTCTAAGGCATCAATAGATGCGAGCTGGAACTGGCATAAGAAGCTCTCACATCTCAACTTCAACTCAATCAATGAACTTGCCAAGAAGGAGCTTGTAAGAGGATTTCCAAACATACTATACTCATCTGATGGTCTTTGTGATGCTGGCCAAAAGTCCAAACAAAGAAGAGTATCTTTCAAAAGCAAAACTGAATTCTCCATTTCAGAGCCATATCACATGCTACATCTGGACCTCTTTGGACCATTAAACATAATGTCCATCAACAAGAAAAGGTACACACTTGTAATTGTTGATGATTTCACTAGATATACATGGGTTTATTTTCTACACATGAAGGATGAAACTCCAGAAATTCTTCTGGACCACTTAAGGCAGATTGAAAATGGATCTACTCATAAAGTGAAAATACTGAGAAGTGATAATGGCACTGAATTCAAGAACTCAAAGATGGATGAATTCTGCAAGTACAAAGGCATAGAGCAACAATTCTCAGCTCCTGGTACACCTCAGCAAAATGGTGTTGTTGAGAGGAAGAACATAACCTTGATTGAAGCTGGCAGAACTCTGCTAGAAGAAGCAAAACTACCCACTTACTTTTGGGTTGAAGCAGTAAACACAACATGTTATACTCAGAATATCACTCTGATAAACAGACAAGGTGTTACTCCTAATCAAATACTAAATAAAAATAAGCCCAGTCTCAAACCTCTTCATGTATTTGGATGTAAGTGTTTTGTTTTGAGAACTTATACTGATCAGCTTGGAAAGTTTGAATCAAAGGCAGATGAAGGAATCTTTGTTGGATACTCACCATAAAAAGCATACAGAGTGTTCCATCTGAGAACATACACTGTAGTAGTCTCCATAAATGTATCTTTTGATGATAAGAAGATTCTTGGTTTTGAAGAAGACACTCAAGAAAGCTTAATCTTTGCAAATGAAAATGCATTGTTGGAATCTAGATTAAACTCTAATGAACTGTCAAATCCTGATGATCCAAATCCTGACACTCCTTCAAATTCTGAAGATAATCACTGTACTAACGAACCTGCACATGTTGAGGGGGAGCAACAACTAGGGTCAACTGATGGTACTAACACTGAAGAATCATCTCAAGATTCTTCTGAATCTAATCTCTCAGAATCTAATGCTGATTCAACATCAGATGAACATGAGTCAAGTCCCAATAATTCATCAGGAGATAACACAACAGATTCAAGGGGAACCTCAAATGCATTTGATGAGGCATACAATTCAGGGGGAGCATCTAGCTCCAGAAGGACACTTCCAAGTGCCAGAAAATGGAATAAGGATCATACTCTGTTATTACCTAACTATACAACAAGAATTACAGAAGGGGGGTTGAATGTAATTCTGGCTTCTTTTTGAGATTTATGAAAAATTCTAATATATATAAGTGTTTGATTTGTAAGGTGCGGAATGACAGAATTATAGAAATCAAAACACAAATAATAAAAACACAAGTCTTTAAAACTTTCTGGTGAATGTATCCACCATATATATATATATATATATATATATATATCGAGAGAGAACCCTGTGTAGCTCAAATAAGGTCACAGCTGCTTACAAGTATGAACAACTAAAACTTGCAGAGAAATGCTACAGGATACAACTTACAAATGTTTCTCTGAGAATGTATTTTCTTCATCTAGTTAGTTATTGTTCTACTTGCTGCACTTGGTTTATATATATCACCAATTTTACATAGTAAAAAGACAAGATAATAAAACAAAACTATCAAGTCTAACTCTATGATACTTCATTACTCTATTCCAGCATCTTTTGAAAATCTTCGTAGCTTGCATGAAAATGGTAATCCTCCTTTGTTCTCATTTTCCAGCTAAACAGGCTATCACATTCCTTTTGCAAACACCCAACGCATGTGACTGTGTTGTCACTATCAACAGATGTTTGAATTGATCATCCGTCGGGTACATACTTGTTATCCGTCGGGTAGCCTTGTTGATCATCCGTCGGGTAGATTTGTTGATCATCCGTCGGGTAGCCATTTATCACTTGACTCCATTTCATTTGTGCAGAATTACAAGACATCTTATATTTACATTTAATCAACCTATTCTGCACATCTACTAGTAGTCTACATGATTCATAAACTACTACAGAATCTTATACAAAGTTGTTTGCAGAAATGTGCTTCATGACTTATTGTTACATAAGCTACTCACCCGGTGGATATCAATTAGTCATCCGTTGGGACTATATTGAATCATCCGTCGGGAGTATAATTGATCATCCGTCGGGTGCTACAAAATTCACTAAGTTAAATCTACTAAGGTGTTTTATTTAATTTATCATCAAGTACACAACATATTCCTAACAATCTCCCCCAATTTATGTCTACTAGAATTGTAGCCATAAATTAAGAGAAACTTGATGATAACAAAACATCCTAAAGATACAGATTGAAAAATAGTAGATAAAACTATTATGTACTACAAATTTGCTGAAAATTGAACAATGCAAAGTACACAAAGAAATTGCTCACAATTGTTATCAAGGTGCTCCTCTAGTCTGAGCAGTTAGATTTATTTCCTTGATTGTCTGGATTTTTTTCCAAGCCTTCTGTTGTTTTCTTCAATTTGATTCTGAAGTTGTCTGTGAAACTTAAGTTCATCAGATTCTGAGAGATCTAGCATTTCCTGTATTTCCAAAAGAGTCTCATTACTAGAGATACTCAATTGGTCCTCCAATCTGAAGAATCTTCTAACACCTTTGACATCCATGAATTCCATCAGCCAGTAGAGCCTTAGATGCACTCTTTTTCCTGTAAAGGGAATAAATAGAGTTTTTGGAAGTGCATCTTTGGCTCTAGTACTCCTTAGTTCCTCAATCCTCTTTAGAACTATTCTTCTTGCAGTCACATTGTATCCAAAGTTCTTCTTGAAGGATGAGTAGAATTTAATTAGAACAAATTGTCTTTCTTGGAGAATCCTGTGAAGAGGCCATGTCATCTCTTTCCCTCCCTTGTATTTAAATACCAGTCTTTCAGGAAGATGTCTGTAAGCATCAATTCCTCTTCCTTCTTCCAATTCATTCAGGTAGAGATTCAAGTCTGAAAATTCCTTGATATCACAAATGTATATGGGATCTCTCTTGTTGACTGTGGGTTGGGATTTGGTTAGAGCTTTGGATTTCAGAGATACAGGCTTCACTTTCGTGCTGGCTCTAGTCTTTGTCTTCTTTATCTTGAAGATGGGAAAATTTAGCTCAGGAATTGGTAAACTATCACAGTCTACTGGCTCATCCTTGGGAACAATTGGTTCACCATGAATATTTCTTGTTGGATCAATCACTTTGAATTTTTCAAATACCACTGAGGATTTTGATGTCTGAGTTGTAGTTGTAGGCTTTTTGGGAAACTAATCTTCCAATTCCTCTTCATCAAAGTTCACTTTCCTCTTGGAATGAAGTTTGTATCTAAATCTTCTTTTCTGCTGTGATTCTTCTCGCATTTTTAGATCCTTAGGTTCAGTGATTACAGTTGGTTGTACATGAGGTTCTGTTGTGGTGTTTATAGCTTGAAGCTTGGCCAAGATAGCAGCTTGTTCTTTCTTTTGCTTTTGCTTCTTAGCATCCAAAGCAGCCTGCTTCTTCTCTAGCCTGATTCTTTCTTTCTCTTCCTTTTAGCTTCCACAAATAGTGGGTTTCCAACCACCACACAAATCTCCTTACCATTTTTGTAAATTTTGGCAATTCTTCTTTTCAATGCTGAATCAGCTAGATCCTTGTAGAATGCAATAGATCTTGACAACAGTTTCTTTTCATCTGGTTTTGGTGTCTTAAACACTGTATCATAGGATTCTTGTCTGAAACCTTAGGATAGTTCCATTTGACCTTCATGATGAGATCTTTCTTTGGAGACTTGACACAAGAAGTTTGACCCCTTTCCAGATAGTTCATACTGATATCATTCATAGAGATTTTCATGACTTTAGAGTGATGATTGAAAACTTTGTCTGGCTTCTATGTTGGGCCAAATATCTTCTTGATGTTCTCATCGATTTTCTTCCAATTGATTGGACTCAATTGCTTCTTCTCAGCTGCTCTCAAATTGGCTGCTGCTTCTTTGATTAGATCTAAGCTATCTTTAGCAGGTGGATTTGTGAAAACAATTGTTGGCACAATTGCTTTACTTACTTGAACATTGAGCACTTTTTGCTCCCCCTCACTTCTTGATTCCCCTTGACTGAATAAGACGTTTGAGCTTTCTTTCTCCCTCTTAGAAGATGTTTCTTTCTCCCCTTTTGTTATCAGCAAGTTGAGTAGAAGAGGAGGTTTATGCTGCCACTAGCCTTTGAAGCAAGTATGTTTGTTGTGCTTGGTGTAGATGAATTGATGTTAGAGAGGCTTCCATTGCTGTCATTCTTTTCTCCAAGGAATCCACCTTGGTTGCAAGATCGGTGTTCTTCCTTAATTGTCTTTTGATATCAAGCATTGTAACTTATGGAAGTTTAGAATCCAACCTTTCAGAATTATCCCTTTTCATTTGATCAATTTCACCTTTGATAGTAGTGACATCCTAAGTATGTTAAAAACCTTGGATTTGTTGTAATTGCAGAGAAGCAAGGTATGATTGGAGGAGCTTCTTGGTGCTGGCATTTTTTGTGGTTTGAAGAGCAGAATGTGTCTGATTTATAAGTTGAATCAGGGTTGTCTTGAAATAGTGTTCATCACACTGCTTTGAAAATGCCCAAGATGGCATACCAGATCTGGAACTAGGGCCTACTCCTCCCCCTATGTCCAATGGCTCTTCTTCACTTTCTGCATCCTCACCACCAAAGAAGTCTTCTGAACCACCAGTCTCATAGTCAATATCACCAGCTGTAGAGGGCAGAGCGGTGATTGCATCCTTTGCTCTTTGCATAGACTGTATGGTGTGCACCAAATTTAGCATCCTTTTTGCATTGTCATTGCCCTGTCATGCTAGAAGTTGATATGCTGGAACAGGGTGAGTAAATGTCTCAGCATCCAAGGAGGTAGATTTTATAACAGCTTGACTTTACTGAAATAGTGCCTCCCTGTTCGCATCCGGGATATTCATTAACTCACTTGCAAAGACAACCACCCTTATATCTCCTGTACTTGCATTTATCTCATTATCTCTCTTTTCTTTCATCAAGGTCTCACCTTGGCTCCCCACCCTCACACCCTTACCTTCACCATCTAAGGTGGGACTCCTCTCATTCACTTTTGCCAGTCCTAAAGAAATGGACTGCATTGGTTCACTCTTTTTCTCTCCTTTTTCCTGGGAGCAACCCAGACTCTCACTCAATTCACTCCCTTCCCTCAGTCCTAGGAGTGATTGTACTACTACGAAGTGTAGCGCCCTCCAAACCCGGGTCAGAAGTTTGGGGCCCACAACACACACACACACACACCATATTTAAACCTATTTATGAATATAACTATATGTATGAAATGACCCTACTTACCATAATCCACGGATCGACGCAGTTCAAAGTATATCCACAAGCCACAAACTTATTTACTACACAAACGTACCCAATTCCAGTTTATTTATCTTACAACTGAAGTTTAAACTTTATTACAAACTATCAACACAACCAAGCCAAACATCATCTGCTAGCCTATTCCATTTCAACCTGGATACCTAGCGCGCACACTTGTCTGGGGATCCTCGCTACCACCAGTTTCCTTTTTCACTAGAAAAGAATATAAACAGATTGGCAAGAGTGAGCTAACTAGCTCAGCAAGTCACAATGACAGTAACTGAGATTAACAATAATCAATTGAAATGATATAAGGAATCAAGATTACTGATAAGCAATGATTAGAATTGGATATTCATTTTATTTTAAAAACCAAGGTTAGGCTGATGATCAGTCACACACTAACCCCGAGCAAGGCTCCTAGCTTTGCTCTATATACTGGATCAAAGGAACACATTGGCCTATTATGACCACGAATCTGGTCCGACCACGAATCTGGTCTGACCACGAATCTGGTCCATATTCAAAAACAATCCAATTCTAGAATTACAATATGATAAACAATGTAACTAAATAGTTGAATCATAAGAAATATTTATTTTGAAACATAGGATGGTCTGTAATTCCATGAAATGACCAGGAAATCATAAAGTTTGGGTTTCAATCAAGGAAAGAAATAGAAAGCAGAAGACTCAAGGGTTCAAGAGTTACAAGAATCGGTCTTCTGTTACACAAAATATACGGGTTAGTATGATAAGCAATTTCGTATCAGGAATTAGTATGTGGTAAGTATGTATTTGTGGAGTAGTATCGTATAGGTGTGGTGTAACACCCCCAAATCTGGGGTCGGGGATCCGGGTTGTCATGAGTTCCATTTCCCTTAATAACACTTAACCTTAATAAAAAACCAACTACTGCGTACTGTGACCCCACAATACACACACACACCATAAGTTATAGTCTCAGAGATGAATACAAAAAATAACACAAGTCATTTTATTCCACAATTATAAGCCGTTACACCTTAAAAGGGTTTCTGAATAAATTTACATTTCTTTGCTATTATTACAATTCATATAGATACATAAGTCTGGTACATCAGAAGTTGAAAGCCTAGCCTATTGGTAATTTTTACCTCAGCTACAACGACATCAACGCCTATAGGAAACTGCGGAACGTTTCCTATCCGCTCGCAAATTGGGAGCTTGGTCCTGTTCATCTTGTCTATCTGTTGTTGTGTGATGAAAGAAGAATGCAAGGGTGAGCAACAAGCCCACCGAAATAATATGTATAATAATAAACAATATATGAGCATTCTATAGTACTCATGAAAGTCTTGGTCAAGAAGAAATGAACCAAGTTTGATATTTTATCGCGACCAAGTCACAAAATATTCAGTATATATATACCTATATACTTTTCATAATCCTTGAAATCCTCTGACATGTATACTATACACAGAGTTCCAGTTTATAACTGTATAAAAATATCGTTGCAAGGTGATCTCATATATCTAACCTTGTCTCAACGTTTTTCTGAAAATCTTTTTCATGCATAAGATAATCATTTACTAGATATAAGTTGAAAATATGAAGTTACAAGATACTCCAATATACTTATATCTTTTACGAATACCACTTGAACTACCACCGTTCAAGGTATAAATAGTTCATCCCACATATGAAGTTACAAGACAAAACATGTACGGAATCAATCTTTGAAATATCATCAAAATGAAATTAAGTTACGAGATACTTCATTTGATGAAAACATCATTTTGAAAACTCGACCCTGCCAACACTCAACAATCGCCCAACCGTAGCCTTTCTATCGAAGTGCTCTGGACAGTGTTGCAGAAATATCCAATTGGATGATGAACTCATTACGGGAGTTTGCTGTGCCAGTAAGACCACTCACGATGATCAGTCGCAGTAGTGTAACCCCACCATTTTCTACATGTAGAGGAGAACCTGTTGGATTTACTTGTCAACCGAACACTGGACTCCTAAGGAATGGACCGTCTTAGCGGAACTTCCGGGCCATTTGGGCCAATAAATAAGGCTGGGCCGGCGCCACTCGACCACTTACGCCACTCCTAGTTCAGATGAAATCCATGACTCTGAAACGTAAAGCTCGTCTCCCCTTTCCCCAAGTAGGAACTTTTTGATACGACTCCACCAAGAAGTCGCATCTAGTTGGAAAGAAAAACTCACCGATATTTCCCAGGCGATGCCTGTTAATGGATTAACTTATTCCAAGAATTTTACTTCCCGAGTGTTGGGTAAGTAATCAAAAACTCTCTTATCAAAACAGCAACCTTGTTGCGAATATAAAAATACATCACAGCCGGATCCCTCAGATTTTTGAGCGAGTATTTAAATCCCCTTCGAAAGGAAGATCTTAAATTTGAAAACGAGTTTTGGGATCCGCTCTAACTTTTAAAATCATTTTGAAGATTCGAAAATATTTTTAAGAATGTTTGGAGTAATGCTGATTTAATAAAATAAATCAGTCTTGATATATTAGAAAATATCTGAATATTATTATTTAAATAATATTCCCATAAGGATAATCCTTATAAAAATAATCGAAGTAGAAGTTTTAAAGCTCATACTTGAAATGAATAATAAATAACCAAAGATATACTTATACGAAAGTATGATCTTTATTTGAATAATCGAAAATAAGTTTGATTATCGAAACATTATTCTTTAATAAAATAAAGAATATTATTTAGTAAATAAGCGGAGTCATAAGTCCTCGAATGAATATTCAAAGTAATATTCATTAAATAGAATAAACAGAGTCGTAAGTCCTCGAATGAATATTCAAAATAATATTCATTAAATAAAATAAAGTTATCGAATAAACCTTATTCGATTAATAGTTTTGAAAACTATATCAATATATATATATATATATATATATATATATATATATATTATACTCGGGAACATCGACTCCCGGTTTAGAAAATGTTCACCTTTGGGTCCCCTATACTAAGGGTATACGCAACTCCTGCTTATCTCTAGCATAGGTATTATGCAACTTATAAGAATTTGAATCAACAATTAGATATCAAGATTACGAAATAGACATGCATATATACCATATCAGCATGCTCCAATATATCACAAAATTTGCTAATAACAATCATGCACTTATCGCAAGATAATGCATATACATATATTTACATCACAACAACAGTATAACGGGTAGAAAACTTGCCTGAGCGACTGGGGGTGGTAAAGTCCTGGGATGAGTCTGGGAACCTATAAACCAAATATAAGTTGGAATTAAACCAAAGTCGCTTAAGAATCTATACTTTAACTAATTAGACTCTAACGTTCGCTCTTGCGCTTAAAGATTCACTTAAGTCACTCGAGTACCCTCAGCTCCACCATTTTTAATAAATTAACCATTAAGGGTTTTAAGGAGATTCTTTCACGAGTACCCTCCCAACTGCCTAATCCACTTTACATAATTTTTTTATACTCAAATTAGTCATTTAAGGACCTTAACCAATGTTTCAAAGTAAGGCGAGGGGTAATGGTTTGTTTGCGAAACGCCGTTACTTAAAACGGTCGTTTCTCCTAAACCGTACATCGGATTCAAGCGAACCACATATCACAACGAAGCTCGTAACATGAAATATCTAATCATGGTAATGGTCAAAAACTAACAGTGAGTTCTCGGGTCCTGATGTTAAGAACAAAAACAGTCTAAAGTCAATCGGGCATTACGACGGCTATGTTTACGTGATTACCAAATTTTATCCTACTCCAAATCAACCACAAATCAACCACAAATCAACCATACAACCAAACTCCATCCATAAAATACTACAACAGCCCCAATACCTCAAGTTCTCCAATTTATATTATTCTCAAACATGAACTAAAACTATTCTTAAGTTCATTAATCAATAATCCAAGATTTACAACTCCAAACTCATTACAAAACCAACCACACTCTAAGTCTACAAGAATCATGCTTCTCATGAACCATACCAAACACAAAAACTCTAAATATACAAAATTAGGGCTAGGGTATGAGATTATACCTTCCTTGGTGAGTAAAAGTAACTAAGGAGCTTGGAATCACCCTTGAAAGTCCTTACCAAAGCTTAATCTAACCAAAAATACAAGATCAAAATTTCAAGTTCTTAAAAAACACTATTTACCAAGAACTTTGATGAATTGATTAGCTATGTTAAACATGGAATCTTGAGCTTAAACTTATGGCTCATCTAAGTTATGAATTATGGAAGCTAAATAAATAAACCTCTTGAATTATGAAGGTGTGTAGCTTGAGTATTGAAAATTCTCCTTTGCTTTTCATGGAAAAGCCGAGAGCAAGAATGAGGGGGGATAAGAAATGCTTCTTGTTTGGTTGCCTAGGTATTTGTGTGATGATTTGCTTGTTAATTAGGTTGTTACCATGGTAAAAATTGTGTGGCTCACAATCATCCAATAATTCCTTCCCTTTTGGTCATGCTTATGTCATCCTCCTATGTCATCCTCCCACACTTGTCCTCTTCTTGTTGGTGAGATGACATTATCCTCCACTAACTCTTTGATTAACTTCTAATCACTTGGCTAATGATCGCTGATCTGTTATACGGTTCGCTTAACTTTCGTTCTCGTTTATCGTTTGAGGGATCATACCCGGGATCTTATTACTTGGGTTCCCTTAACCTTTCTCAATACATTATATTCCTTTTATGATCCTCTCTTATAATCCTTGAATTTAAATCCTTTTAATCATGTTACCTTATACTCAATTCTTTCGGTATCTGGTGGATTTTCGGGAAAAATCAAAGTGTTCGGATTTGGATTCTGACGATCTTTACATACACTTATATACCACATAGAGTGCTTATAAGATCTCAGAATATCAATAAAAGAACCTCTACATAGTGTGGCATGAAAAGTTTCCTTATTCAGCATAATTAGCAAAACCACTATTCATAAGGGTTATAAAAAGTCCAAAAATTTTGGGGTTATTACATGTGGTTTGTATATGTGAATTCAACAATCAACGGTTTACGAAGAAACAGGCTTATGGCTCAAGATCAATAAGAATCTGGGTTTGGGTTAAGTACTTCAAAGTAATTGCAATATAGAATAATAACCATTTAGAGTAATTGCAACATAATGAAGAACGTTCCAAAATACTTGCAATAATCAAGAGGAAAAGAAACACTTGCCTTATCAATTTGCTTTCACTTTACTAGCACTTATCCAGTGATTCCCACTCACTGACTATCTGCTTTCCTTTTCTACGTCTCGCTTCCTCTATTAAACATCACATGTACTTATCAATACTCATTCTCATTTCGTTCTATTCATTACAAGCTTCTAACTACCCTTCCTTTCACCCAAATCCGACGTACGGATTGAAAGTTATGAATAAAACAGTCAAACAACGCACGTACAATCATATTATGCATCAATCAGATCACATATAACACTAGCACGTAAGATATTTAATTAAAAAAATTAATTAAAGAAGATTCGGGGTTAAAAATGATTTTCCAAGTATTTATTACAAAATTTTGAATATTTTTCAGAATTTAAACGGGACTCTGAATTATTTTATAATTAAATAACTTGGTTTGAATAGCCGAATCCGACTTTAAAATAATTTTATAATAATTATCGAGCCTTGAAAATAATTTTTAAACAATATTTTAAAGCTCGAAACTATTTTTCATGATTTTTAAATCAATTATAAATAATTAAATCTAATTATTAAATCAATTAAAATTAATTAATAATTAATTAAATTAATTAATCAATTAATATCAAATTAATCGATTAATTAAAATAATTAAAAACTAATTAAAATTAATTAATATAAATCAGATTTATTTTTGAATAATTAAAAACAATTTTCCTGAATTTAAAATAATTAAATAAATAATTTCTGAATTTAAAATAAATAAATATACATTTTCTGATTTTTAAAATGAACAGAATATTGTTTTTGAAAATAATTAAAACAATAATCTGGTTTTTGTAAATCTTTAAGACTACGATACTGAATATTAAATTTATGTAAAAAGTCGGGGGCTAAACGACATTTTGGTCGTCTTCCTCGACAGTATCGGCGGCGACGGCGGCAGCGACACCGCCGGCCGGCCGATTTCGCTCCTTTCTTTGCCAAAAGCTGCAGATCTGCTCTTCTTCGCTCCAGGAATCACCCCTTGCGTTCCGTTTTTCCAAACAATCAATATCTGGGCCGATTTTTTTTGGCCGGAACTCAAGAACACCGCCGCCGGTTCCGTTTTCCGATCGGCTCAAAACAACGGTCCTTAAATCAAACAAAAAATATGACTCGATTCGTGGGAATCTCCTGAATGCATTGGTGGTCACAACTTCCACCCAGAATCAACAGAGTAGAAACCCCCAATTCGAATTAAACATATTCAAGAATATAAACCCTAATTTTGATTTCCCAGAAGTAAACATCAATTTCTATATGTTATTGAACTCCAAATTTGAAGTATAATATACCAAAATGACCAGAAAAAAATTATCTACACGATTATGCCATCAAATCATATCAAAAACATCAAGAACAAAAATTCATCATTTAGTTCATAAATAATTCGAATTAAAATAATTAAATTAGAAACATACCTTGATTTTTGGGCAAAAATAGATGGTGGATTCATAAAGAGATTTTCGAGAGCTTCGTTTTGATATGTTGCATGCCCGAATCGGAGTTCGATAACGCCTTCGTTCGTACGTTTGATTCTCAAGAACGTTTCGTTTTTAGGGTTTTTCTCTGTATTTCTTATTGTTTACTGATTAATTATGATTATTACGAATAAAATGAAATAATAAAAGGGCTATATATATATTTATGGAATATTGGTTCGTGTTGGATCGTTCAGGATCGTTAAATTAGTTACTTAACCGCTAAGTAACTGCAAAAACGATCCGATTTAATACCCATATTGGATAATTATCCCAACCGAGTCTTTTATAAAACACTTTATACGAAAATAATGTAATATTATCCCGTCTTTCGGGAATACGGGTTTTGTTGATATATCGAAACAATTATCGTATCAAAAATTGTACGCCGGGACGCGTACGGGTCAAACCGTAATCCGGATTGAAAAAGTCAAAACACAAAAAATGTCCGAAATTACCAGATTAGGTTAGAAAAGAGTTTTCAGAAGAGTTTTGGGTTGTAAAAATGTAAAAACGGTTGAGGTTCGATGATTCCCGGCTTTATAAAATAAGTTTGTAATTTTTCAGAAAATAATTAATAAATTCATAAATCAATATAAAATCATATAATACTCCAAAAATTACCAGAAAAATACCTTAATTGTCTATATTTTATTCTGGACATAATAAAATTAACAAACTCACATTTATCACATATATTCATCTAAATATTATTATCAATCAACAGATAATTCACCAAAATTCACATAATAACCACATAATAATCATTTATTGATAAATATAATTACACGCGATATCCCGAATATTACACTAAGTCTTCTGTACTTATAAGAACTGAAGAAATTTGAGATTGTGCAGAGACACCCGACGGATGAGGAATATCTATAGGGTTAGCAGTTTGACTATCCGACGGATGACTGTTGTTAAGCTTATCTGTTGGGATACAATCACTACTCGACGGATGATGAATATCCATCGGGATAGAAGAAATAAATGAGTTTGGAGGGGAGACTATTGTAGACTCTGTGCAGATTGATGAAAATTTTGGCACAGATGTCTCAACAGTCTCAGAAAGAAAAGGCAAGTGAGCCAACAAATCATCTAAAAGATGATGCTCACTTGTTTGGATTTTTGGCTTCTCCAAGAGAGTTAAAGATGGAGAATTTGGAAGTGATGTGTTTATCATGTCAACATCCAATGAGTGTGTGGGAGAATTTGGTGTATCAGGTGCTTCAATTATAAGAGATTTTGGCTGTGACTCCACATTTATTGGAGCCACATCAACCTGACTTTGAGAAGGTGCAGTGACTGTGTCTTTAGCACCAGTTTGCACAGTGTGTGAACCCTGTGCATCCCCAAGGGTTTTTGATCTTTTCTTTCTGGCATAAGTTTGTGGTGAGCTAGTGTCCCTACTCCTCTTGGCCTGTGCTCCTGGTTGGGAGCTTGTTTTAATGGTAACATCCTTTTGGGAGGATGAAACTAGTAAAGAGCTAATATCCTTGTTAACAACCACAGTTTGTTGGGAAACTGTGGTGTGGCTAGGTTTGGGTACACTCTTCTCACCATCCTTATCCTTAGGGCTTCTTAGATTTTCACCCTGTCCCTCACCTTTCTTACCCACCTTCACACTGCCATCTTTAGGTTTGGTGGATTTTACAACTGATCTCTTTTGAAAGAAATCAGAGGGGGCTTTCTTAGCTTTGGATTTAGAAACTTTTGTTGGTTTGGTAGCTTGGGTAGGCAACTGTTGGGTCATTGACACAGTTGCCATATCTACACTAGAAAGCAAAGAAATTTGTGAGGTTGGAAGAGTGGAGACAAAAGAAATTACCTCACTTACCTGAGGTCCCTCAATTACTGGAAAGTAGAATAAGGGAACCTCCCTGTGATGGTTTGCTCTGTTTAAATCTGTAATTATCCTTCTTTCTTGAACCCAACAATTCAGCTTGTTGGTTGGGTTCTCAATTACAATTTCCTTAACAAGATGGTTAGCAAGCATCATGAAAAATCTAGCATAATAGACACTTCTACCTCTCTTATTGACCTCTCCTAACTTAAAGCCTAACTCAAACAAAACCAAATCACTGAAATTAAAGTACTTATCGGTAACTAGCATGTAAAGCATGTTAAACATAGAAATGTTTATAGAATCAAAGTTACTAACTTTACCAGAAAACACCTTAGTCACTACATCACACAGGTAACTCCATTCCTTCCTAAGACCCAACCTCCTAATTTTACTTAATTTAGAAGTAGTGAGTGCATAGCCCATGTAATTAAGCATATTAACAATGTTAGTGTCTGTGTGTGGAGCAGTTACAGTATTATCAGGAATCTTGAAGCATGCTTTGATAACATCACTATTTATGCAAAGCTGCTTTCCTTTCAGAGTGAATGTGATGGTTTTGTCTGTCGAGTTGTATACTGCAGTTGTCCATATCTCTTCAACAACCTCACAATAAATGGTGGGTGATTCCAGCATGACATAGTTTAGTTTGCAGTTCTTCACAAAATCCATCATTTTGTGATAGTCACCAGACTATTGAATCTCCTTGTTCACCAAAGCTGAGAAGTTGGTTTTCTCATAGATATAACCAGTATGAGACATGATTTTCACTACAGGTGCCATTGTTAGAGATTTGGGATTTGCAGAGGGAGAGTTTGTTTTTGAGAAGAAAGAAATTAGAGCAATTGAATCTTGAGAATGATAAAAGAAATGAATAAAAGTGAATTTGCTTTTATACTATCTCAGAAATATACTGACAAAAATAATAAAGTAAAATAATGTAACCAATAAAAATTGCCCAAAATAGCCGTTTAAAAAATAAATTGTAAAAATCCTGTCACTTATCCGTCGTGTCATACTTACAAGCTGTAAGTATACTCGATGGATAATATTCAGAGAATTAATGGCTAGGATTGAGACAATTCAATGGATGAGGATAAATCAGTTATCCGTCGAGTTATAAAATATTCCAGAAAAATAATTGATTTTATTAACAAATTGTATTCCGATGGATGATCGAACTCGATGGATAATGATCATCCGTCGGGATGTAAATTTTGACTTAGCCAAAATATTATCCAAAGCTGAAAAATCAATTAAATTTCTGGCTGCATTACAACTTGCAAAATATCTGAAGTGATTCAAGAATTATTAAGCATACCTAATTCACTTACCAACCTTGAAAAGGTGGATTCATCCAGTGGCTTGGTAAATATGTCTGCAAGCTGTTTTTTACTTGGAACAAAATGCAGTTCCACAGTACCATTCATCACATGTTCCCTTATGAAGTGGTACTTGATGTCTATGTGTTTTGTTCTTGAATGTTGTACTGGATTTTCAGTGATGGCAATTGCACTTGTGTTATCACAGAAAATAGGAATCCTATCCACTTGTAGACCATAGTCCAACAATTGATTTTTCATCCATAGAATCTGTGCACAGCAACTACCAGCAGCAATATATTCAGCTTCAGCTGTAGAAGTAGAAACTGATACTGAACCAGGACACAAGCTTGTTTCCTAGAAACTGATAGGTTCCTGTTGCACTTTTCCTGTCTATTTTACAACCTGCATAATCTGCATCTGAATAACCAGTTAGATCAAAACCAGAATCTCTAGGGTACCAAATGCCAAGTTTTGGTGTTCCCTTGAGATATCCGAAAATTTTCTTAATAGCTACTAAATGAGATTCTATAGGATCAGCCTGAAATCTAGCACAAAGAAAAGTAGCAAACATTATATATGGCCTACTAGCTGTTAAGTACAGAAGTGAACCAACCATGCCCCTATAACTTAAAATATCCACAGACTTTTCAGCAGTGTTTAATTCAAGCTTAGTTGTAGTGGCCATGGGAGTTTTTGCAGATGTGCAATCCATTAGATGAAACTTCTTTAAAAGATCATGAATATATTTAATTTGACTAATGAATATTCCATCACTAACTTGCTTAACATGTAAACCAAGAAAGTAAGTTAGTTCTCCCATCATGCTCATTTCATACTTACTTTGCATCAATTTTGCAAACTTTTTGCAAAGTTTTTCATCTGTAGAGCCAAATATAATATCATCTACATAAATTTGAACAAGTATACTAGAGCCATTAACATTTCTAAAGAATAAAGTTTTATCCACAGTACCTCTTGTGAAGTGATTTTCCAAAAGGAACTTTGATAAAGTATCATACCAGGCTCTAGGTGTGGCGCCCTCCAAACCCGGGTCAGAAGTTTGGGGTTTACACACACACACACTATTTATAACCTACTTATAACAATAATAAGGATAATAATAATAATATGCAATGACCCTACTTACCAACTACCACGGACCGCAACAGGTTAAAGTATGCACACAAGCCAAACATACTTACTTATGTTACAAACATTCGAATCCCAACTATTCCAACTCAGAACTGAGTATTAAACAATATTACAAACTTTTACAAACTTAAATTATTCCAAAAGAAGCCTACTAGCTCAATTTGATCAACCTGAACCCCTAGCTCTCGCGCTGGACTGGGGATCCTCGCTACCAACTAGTTCCTTTTAACTGGAAAAGAACATAAACAACATCGCACAAATGAGCTAACTAGCTCAGCAAGTCACAATGACAAAACTGAGAATAATGATCATCAGGTGAAAATGGTTATGGTATCAAGTGAACAATAGATTATGATTTAGAATTGGATATTATATTTTCATTTAAAAAAAACCAAGGTTAGGTTGCTGATTAGTCACGCACTAACCCCGAGCAAAGCACACAACACTGCTCTAACTACTGGATCTAAGGCACACATTGGCCTAACTTGACCATTATATGGTCTGACTACGACTGGTCCAAAATTTTATAAAAACAATCCAATTCTAACATAATAACAGAATAAGCAGTAATAAACAATAAACGGAATTATTAACAACATTGGACGTTCAATAATGAAAATAGTTTCAATCTGCATAGGGATCAATATGGCATTTTCAAAGTATGGATGCTAGGTAATGAAAGAATTGGATAGAAAAGGAAATAATATTTCAAGGTTTCAAGGATTTGGCCTTTCAAAGCATAAGATACAATGGTTTAAGTGTGTAAGCAATCTGGTTCAGTGTTTGATATTTAGTTTGTATGTATTTGTGGAGTAGTATCGTATATTTGAGGTTCATATTTGGGTATACAACAATCAATGGTCTAGAAAGAATCAGGTTTACGGCTCAAGATCAATAAATGGAATCATGGTTTAGGGTTTAGTGCTTCAAAGCACTTGCAATATCAAACAGGACTATCTATCACTACAATATCTCGAGAAAGTTCAGAATACTTGCCTGGTACTAGCTTATTATACTGCACTCGCTTTCAGTCACGACTGTCTTACTCCTCGACTACCTGTTTCCCTTTCCTACGCCTTGCCTCTTCTGCTCACATATCATAAGCATCTATCAATATTCAACTTATACGATTCTATTCGACACAAACTTCTATCTACCCTTCGTTTCACCCAAATCCGATTAACGGATTGAAAGTTACGCAATAAACAAGTAAACATCGAATATATAGACCGACAGTTAACCAACAAGTCACATACAACACATAACACGTCACATAATCAATGATATAACGTTTATAAAGAAGTCTCGGGTCATAAACAGGCTTTCGGATATTTAAAATGATTTTTAAAATATTTTTTGGAATTAAAACGGATCGTTGGATCAATGTTTGGAGTAATAAACAGGGTTCGGTTGGCCAATTCTGGCTTCAAAACAATTTTATAATAATTATCGGGCATTAAAACAATTTAAAATAATATTTTAAAGCTCGAAACTATTTTTCGGAATTTTTAAATCATTTTTAAATAATTAAATCTAATTAAATAATTAATTAAAATCAATTAATAATTAATTAAATCAATTAATCAATTAATTTTCGAATTAATTGACTAATTAATCAATTAAAAATTAACTGAAATTAATTAACTAATTAATTCAGATTTATTTTTGAATTAAAAATATTTTTAGAATTAAAATAATAATTTTTGGAATTTTCATAAATTAAAAACGAATTTTTATAATAAAAATAAATAGGAAATATGATTTTTGAATATTTTTAAAACAAGAATCCTATTTTTGAAAACTCTGGAAAGTTCAGGGACTGAACTTCATCGTTTTCAAAAGTCAAGGTACTAAACTGCAAGTTTTACACCCCGTCGCCGGAAAATACAGGGCTGGCCGGAGAACTCGATTCCGGCACCCTCACCTCACCATCTGCACCAGATTTACACTACACAACACCAGGAATCTATTCGTGCAATCAAAACACCTCAATCATCCCTGTCCTGGTCGGAAATTGGCCAAGAACATCGCCGATTTCCGGCGAACATCGTAAATCTTCAAAACACAACTCCCTTCGATTCACTAATCCTCTGTTAACGAGCTATATACCAATCGATTGCAAATTTCATAAGGAACACAACCCACTATAAATCAACAACTAATAAACCCTAAATCAAAAAGCTCCAAATTTCAATTGAAAACATTCATACGGGTTATAAACCCTAATTTTAAAATTCGAGAATTAAACTCAATTTTCAACATGTTATGGAACTCCAAATCAGACGTATGACATATGAAAATCATCAGGAAAACAAGCTCTACAACATGCAATCATCAAATCATACAAACAATCATCTGAACAGAAATTCATATTTTTAATAAAAATAATTTGAAATTAAATAAAAATATAGAAAAATAACCTTAGTTTCTGCTGTAAAACGAAGCTCAGAATCTGATAGTATTCCTTAAATCCTTCGTTTTGGTTACTCAAGCTTTGAAAACAGAGATCAATAACACCTTCCTTTTGCTGTTTGATTTTCAGAAGAATATATGAATATAAGGTTTTTCTCTAGAAAATTATATATTTAGCTGACTGCAAATGATTTTGATACGAAATAAAATACGGTAAAAGGCTATTTATAATTACGGAAAATTAGTATCCCGTTGGATCATTCCGGATATAAAACGGTAAGTTTATTTGTAAAACCTGATCCAAACGGTATCGGTTTTCGGGATAATTATCCAAATTAGTACAATTTGTACTGCGGTCTGGGTCTCAGCGCCTGGTTACACGTACTACGAGGTGATAATTGTGATAGTTTAATAAAAAGCTCCCGTTTATCGAAAATACAAGTTTTATTGATTTACCGAAACGAATATTGTATTGAAAATGTTGTGCCGGGACCCGCGCATGACAAACCGTACGCCAGACCGAAAAAGTCGAAACATGGAAAATGCTCGGAATATTACAATTAGGTTACGAAGGAGTTCTCGAAGAGTTTCAGGTTTTAAAAACGTAACAACGGATGACGTCGGTTGGTTCCCGTTTTTATAAAATAGATTTTAAATACCCGGAAAAAGATTTGATAAAATTCATATGATTCCTATAAATTCATAAATCAACATAAAAATAATTAGGAAGATATGACAATTATCTATATTTTATTTTGGATATATAAAAATTAAAATACTCAATTAATATTATTTTTAAATATCCAAACACAGATAACACTTAACAAATAATTCACAGAATAGATACTGAACACATATAATAATTATTTATTAGCAAAAATAATTATACGATATATCCCGGATATTACACTAGGTGCTTGCTTCAGTCCATAGAGTGCTTTCAAAAGATAGTAGACATGATTGGGGAAATCTGGATCTTCAAAACCAGGAGGCTGACTGACATAGACTTCCTCCTCCAAATCTCCATTTAGAAAAGCACTCTTGACATCCATTTGATAGACCTTGAAATTGGCATGGGCTGCATAGGCTAAGAAAATTATGATGGCTTCAAGTCTTGTAACAGGAGCAAAAGTTTCATCAAAATCTATCCCTTCTTGTTGACAATAGCCCTTAGCAACCAATCTAGCTTTGTTCCTGACTACTATGCCATTTTCATCCATCTTATTTCTGAATACCCATTTGGTGTCTATTGGATTCTTTCCTTTAGGCTTGGGTACCAGCTTCCATACTTTATTCCTTTCAAATTGGTTTAGCTCCCAGCTTCCATACTTTATTCCTTTCAAATTGGTTTAGCTCCTCCTGCATAGCTAAAATCCAACCAAGATCCAACAAAGCTTCTTCTACCTTCTTTGGTTCTTCCTTAGATATGAAGCTGCTATATAGACATTCTTCTTGAGTTGCTCTCCTTGTTTGAACTCTAGAAGATACATCACCAATGATGAGCTCAAAGGGGTGATCCTTTGTCCATTTTCTTTATTGAGGTAGATTAGCTCTAGATGAAGAGGCCTCATAGTTGTCTTGATGTGTAGCCGAGTTTTGATTATTAGAAACTCCCCCTGAGTTTATGGATCTTTGATTTGAGAAAGGGGAACTTTCTGTAATTGATCTATTCTGACTTTCAGCTTCTTTTGATGACTCGACGTATGGTGCATTTTGAGTTCCGACAGATGAAGCGGATTGTCTCCCGACGGATAAAGCAGATTGTCTCCCGACGGATGAAGCATTTTGCAACTCGACAGATGTTAAATTTTGTGCTTCATTAGTAGTAGATTTTTCTGCAATATCCTTTATTATTGTTTCCTGATCACTTTCATCACTAACCATCTCCACATTATCAAATTTAAGGCTCTCATGGTAATCTCCATCTTGCAGTCCTTTAATCTTCTTATCATCAAACACAACATGTATTGATTCCATAACAATGTTGGTTCTCAGATTGTAGACTCTGTATGCTTTACGAATAGCATATCCAATAAAAATTCCTTCATCTGCTTTAGCATCAAACTTCCCATTTTGGTCAGTTTGATTTCTCAAGATATAACATTTGCAACCAAAGACTTGAAGAAAATTTAGAGTTGGCTTCTTGTTCTTGAACAATTGGTAGGGTGTCATACAATTTGCTTTATTAACCAAAGAAATATTCTGAGTGTAGCATGCAGTATTTACAGCTTCAGCCCAGAAGTATGTTGGTAACTTTGATTCTTCAAGCATTGTCCTTGCAGCTTCAATAAGTGATCTGTTCTTTCTTTCCACTACTCCATTTTTTTGTGGAGTTCTTGCTGATGAAAACTCATGCATAATCCCATTCTCTTCACAAAATGCTCTCATAACAGAATTCTTGAACTCAGTTCTATTGTCACTCCTGATTCTTCTAACTTTGAAATCAGGATGATTGTTGACTTGCCTTATGTGATTGATGATGATTTCACTAGCCTCATCTTTAGAATTTAGGAAATATGTCCAAGAGAACTTTGAGAAATCATCCACAATTACTAGGCAAAATCTTTTCCTTGAGATGGACAACACATTGACTGGTCCAAACAAATCCATGTGTAGCAATTGCAAAGGTTCTTCAATTGTTGAATCAAACTTCTTTTTGAATGATGCTTTGATCTGCTTTCCTGTCTGACAAACATCACACAGTCCATCCTTAGAAAACTCCACTTGAGGAATACCTCTAACCAGTTCTTTCTTGACAAGTTCATTCATGGTCTTGAAGTTTAGATGGGACAACTTCTTGTGCCATAACCAACTTTCATCTTGACTTGCTTTACTGAGAATACAAGTAACAGATTCTGCATTAGATGAGTTGAAGTCAGCTAGGTAAACATTTCCTTTTCTCACTCCAGTGAGAACCAGTTTATTGCTCCTTTTGTTTGTCACAACACAGGCTCCTGAATTGAAGGTTACTAAATTGCCCTTGTCACAAAGCTGGCTGATACTCAGCAAATTATGCTTGAGACCATCCACTAGGGCAACTTCCTCAATGATGACATTGTCTTTAGAAATCAAGCCATATCCCACAGTAAAACCCTTGCTGTCATCTCCAAAAGTAATACTTGGGACAACTCTCTCCTTGAACTCTGTGAGCAGGGTATAATCTCCAGTCATGTGTCTTGAACAACCGCTATCCAAGTACCATAGATTCTTTCTATTTCCCTACACACATCAAAATCAAATCAAGTTGATTTTGGTACCCAAGTTTCCTTGGGTCCTGCCTTGTTAGCTTTCTTCTTTTGTTTCTTAGGTTTGATCTCATTTGACTTAGGGATATCACATTCATCCTTAATCATTTGAGTTGGACCTTTGAAACCCGTCATTAAAACAAAATTATCATGCACATTTTGATTAATAGGAAATGGCATGCTATTTGCAAACATGTTATTCCAGTAAGGCATGTTAAATGGCATTTGAGGCATACTAAATGCAACATAATAAGGATTAGGTGCAAATGGCATATTAGCAAATTGTGCATTCATATTCTGTGCAGACATAACATTCATAGGCATAGAAGGCATGACATTCATGTTGGGAAAAGAATGTGGTACAGATATGTGAGTAGGCATGGCAAGCTTGCAATTAACAGACAAATGATTAGCACTACCACACTTAACACAGATTTTTCTTGGAGCATACTTATCAGGTGTGTAGTTGTTATGTTTGTTAATCCCTACTTTCTCATTTCTATTGTTTTTCTTTTTAGCCTCTGTTTTAACCTCAATCTTTTCTAATCTGTCATTCAATTGCTTGATGGACAGATGACCAACATTCACTTTCTTCTCCTTCTTCATTTGACTTGATTCTCCGGAAATAAAGTTTTTGGAAACTGATCCATATTTTTCATTTAACTTGGCAAGTTTCGCTTTACTCACAGGTTTGCTCACAGCCAATGGATGAGGATTTATGTCACTCGACGGATAATTTTTTTGATTATCCGACGGATGACTCTCATCATCCGTCGAGTCTACATCTGTTAGTAATCCTTCAACCAAATTGGATTCCAGCTTCTCTTTACTCTTTTTCCAGGCTGCATCACAGAAGGACTCTATTCCTTGAACTTTGGTGATTTGAGTATGAACATATCTAGATGATTTCCATGCCTTAATCACCTCCTGCTCTCGTTCAAGCTGCTTCTTCAAAATCTCTTCTTTCTTCAAGAACTCAGTTAATTGATCCTTAGCAATCTTACATTCTATTCTCAAATTTTCAAATTTAATAAACTGAGACTCTAGCACATTATTCCTCTCACTTAAAAACAAATTATTTTCTTTGATTTTAGCATTTTCCTTAGTGAGGGACTTAAGTGTAACATGCAAATGATATAATTCAGTAGACATGTCATTAATTGCATCATTACACTCAGCTTTAGATAAATATGCAAGGTTAGCGGTGATTACCTGATTACTTGAAGAACTTGTCTCTGTTTCATCAGACTTGGCCATTAGGGCTAGATTGACATAGCTGACATCTTCATCCTCATCCAAACCATCTGCTGCCCAATCATTTTCTTGTGTAATAAAAACTCTTTCCTTTTGTTTGAGCAACTCAAAATATTCTGTTTATAATCCACAGGCTCAAACTTCTTCTTGCTGGAATCTTTCTTTCTACACTCACTAGAAAAGTGCCCCGCCAAGCCACATTTGAAACATTTAAATTTTGATTTATCCACCATGTTTCTATTTGGCTTAGCTGCTCCAAAGTTCTTCTTGAACTTGAGTTTGGCGAATCTTCTGGAAAGGAATGCAATATGTTCATCAATATCATCCATATCATCTTGGCTCAAAGAATCTTCATTTTTTAGCTAACAACCCTTTGCCCTTATTTTCACAGGCCTTTGAAGTAGCCTCAACAACTTCTACCTTCATCTCTTTCTCTTTCTCCAACTCAGCAACTAGTGTTATGGACCCTCCTTTCTTCTTTCCTTTCTCCATCCTCTCATCTTGCTCTATTTCAAGCTCATAAGTTTTCAGGATGCCATACAGTCTCTCCAAGGTAAACTCCTTGTAATCCTGAGAATTTTTCAGTAAGACTGTCATTGGTTTCCATTCCTTTGGAAGACATCTAAGGAATTTGAGATTAGAGTCTTTTTTCTGATAGACTCTTCCATACAACTTCAGAGCATTTAGTAGTTTTTGAAACCTACTAAAAATGTCAGTGAGAGACTCACTATCTTCACAATGAAAGTGCTTATATTGCTGAATTAGCAGCTGCATCTTATTTTCCCTTACTTGTTCAGTACCATCACAGATAATCTGAATTGTATCCCAAACCTCCTTGGTAGTTTTACAGTTAATGATGTTATCAAACATATCACCATCAACTTTATTGAACAATATATTCATGGCCTTCTTGTCTTTCCTGACTTGCTCAGTATCAGGATCTGACCATTCATGCCTAGGCTTGGGAACATATGGTTCATTCCCTGTTGCAGCTCTTATTGGTACATGAGGACCTCTTTCTATACAATCCACATAGGCCTCATCTTGAGAAAGAAGATGTAGGTGCATTTTCACCTTCCAGTGGTGATAATTGTCTTTGTCCAGAAATGGAATCTTGACTCCAACATCCTTCTTGTTCATCTTGCTGTCTTGTTGTGATCTTTAAACTCTTTGTACTTCAAGAGCTTGCTCTGATACCAATTGTTATTCCCTAACAATACAACAAGAATTACAGAAGGGGGGGGGTTGAATGTAATTCTGGCTTCTTTTTGAGATTTATGAAAAATGGTTCTTATATATATATATAAGTGTTTGATTTGCAAGGTACGGAATGACAGAATTATAGAAATCAAAACACAAGTAATAAAAACACAAGTCTTTAAAACTTTCTGGTGGATTTAAATGTATCCACCAGATATATATATATATATATATGTGTATATGTGTGTGTGTATGTATCGAGAGAGAACCCTGTGTAGCTCAAATAAGCTCACAGCTACTTACAAGTATGAACAACTAAAACTTGCAGAGAAATGCTACAGGATACAGCTTACAAATGTTTCTCTGAGAATATATTTTCTTCGTCTAGTTAGTTGTTGTTCTACTTGCTGCACTTGGTTTATATATATCACCAAGTTTACATAGCAAAAAGACAAGATAATAAAACAAAACTATCAAGTCTAACTTTATGCTACTTCATTACTCTATTCCAGCATCTTTGAAAATCTTCGTAGCTTGCATGAAAATGGTAATGCTCCTTTGTTCTCTTTTTCCTTTCTAAATAGGCTGCCAAATTCCTTTTGCAAACACCCAACGCATGTGACTGTGTTGTCACTGTCAACAGATGTTTGAATTGATCATCCGTCGGGTACATGCTTGTTATCAGTCGGGTAGCCTTGTTGATCATCCGTCGGGTAACTTTGTTGATCATCCGTCGGGTAGCCATTTATCACTTGACTCCATTTTATTTGTGCAGAATTACAAGACATCTTATATTTACATTTATTCAACCTATTCTGCACATCTACTAGTAGTCTACATGACTCATAAGCTACTACAGAATCTATACAAAGATGTTTGCAGAAATGTGCTACATGACTTATTGTTACATAAGCTACTCACCCGATGGATATCAATTAGTCATTCATCGGGACTATAAAGATTTATCTATCGAGACTATAACTGATTATCCGTTGGGTGCTACAGAATTCACTAAGTTAAATCTACTAAGGTGTTTTGTTTGGCTTATCATCAAGTACACAATATATTCCTAACATACTCCTGATTAGATCATTGGAAATCCTGATGATGGTGTTAAGACAAGAAGTGCAACTCAGAATGAATTTTTATAGCATAATCTACTTTTAAAAGAAGAACCAAAGAAAGTAGAAGATGCACTAAAGGATGCAGATTGGGTCATGGATATGCAAGAAGAATTACATGAGTTCGAAAGAAATGAAGTATGGAAGCTGGTGCCTAGACCTAAGAACAGGTCAATTGTAGGCACAAAGTGGGTCTTTAGAAACAAGACTGATTCTGATGGAACAATTATCAGAAACAAGGCAAGGTTGGTGGCTAAAGGATATTCCCAACAGGAAGGCATTGACTATGATGAGACATTTGCTCCTGTTGCTAGGCTGGAAGTAATCAGAATCTTCTTGGTATATGTTGCTCACAAGAAGTTCAAAGTCTTCCAGATGGATGTCAAGAGTGCATTTCTCAATGGAGAACTTGAAGAGGAAGTCTATGTTGAACAACCACCAGGATTTATGAATCCTAAATATCCTGACTATGTCTACAGACTTGATAAAACACTCTATGGACTGAAGCAAGCACCTAGAGCATTGTATGAAACCCTTGCTCAGTTTCTACTTGAAAGTGGATTCAAAAGAGGTACAATAGATAAAACCTTATTTTATCTGAATAAATGTAAAGATTTGCTTTTAGTCCAAATTTATGTGGATGATATCATTTTTGGATCAACTAATCAAACAATGTGTGATAAGTTTTCAAAATTGATGCAATCAAGATATTAAATGAGTATGATGGGTGAGATGAGCTACTTCCTAGGCTTGCAGATTAAACAGACTGATAATGGCAACTATATCAATCAGTCCAAGTACACAAGAAATCTACTGAAGAGGTTTAATATGCAAGAAAGTGCAACTGCAAGTACTCCTATGACAACTGCTACAAAACTTGATCTCAATGAAGGTATAGCAGTTGATGTCACAACTTACAGAGGTATGATTGGTTCTCTGTTATACCTAACTGCTAACAGGCTAAACATTATGTTTTCCACTTGTTTGTGTGCAAGATTTTAGGCAAATCCAAGGGAGCCACATCTAATTGCAGTAAAGAGAATTTTCAGATACCTCAATGAAACTGTCTCACTTGGACTTTGGTATGCAAGGGAAGCTGAATTTGCATTATGTGGTTATTCAGATGCTGATTTTGCTGGTTGCAAAATAGGCAGGAAGAGTACATCAGGAAGCTGTCAGTTTTGGGAGGCAGATTAGTCTCATGGTTCAGCAAGAAGCAAAAATCTATTTCTACTTCAACTGCTGAGGCTGAATATATTGCAGCTGGAAGTTGCTGTGCTCAGTTGTTATAGATGAGAAATCAGCTCATGGACTATGGATTATCATTCTCAATAATTCATATTTATTGTGATAATCAAAGTGCTATTGCTATGACAGGAAATCTGGTGCAACACTCTCTTACAAAACACATCAGTATCAGATATCACTTCATAAGAGAACATGTCATGGAAGGAACCATATAACTTCATTTTGTTCCTACTAATCAGCAGCTGGGTGATTTCTTCACAAAGCCATTACGTGAAGCAACATTTACAAAGCTTGGGAATGAACTTGGTATGGTTAATTGGGACAAGTAAATATATTTCAATTTATATTTGATCAAATCCTGATGTATACTGATCAAATCCTGATATGTCCTAAATGCTATGTTCTTCGATATTAAGCCAGAAATATTTGATGTATTTCATTTTTATATGCATGATAAATTAAGTGAATTTATTTGCTAAATGTGCATGTGTGAATCAATATATCACTGTCATCATTACACATCAGTCTAGGGATACGCGCCTTCAAAAAATATCTTTTGGTTAATTCATTAAGTTAATTCTTCACTTAATAATTGGTCAATCTTTTAGTCTCTTGATATTCCTTCACTATCTCTCTCGGTTATTTAAATGACCTCCCATCCTTAAGACATTTTACCTCCTCTCATACTCAAACATATCTCTTCACTTGTGCTTCTCACATACAATGGCGAATTCAAGATGGTTCTACTGCTATGGCATAAGTACTCTGACAATTTTCCGAAATGGAATCCAAACTTCATATCCCATCGACAACATTCCACACGACATCTGGATTCAATTTCCAGACGTCATCAAAAATGATCTTCTATTTTCCCAAAGAGAATTTCATCTCCACAATCTTAAACAACAGGAGAAAATCATTCATCTTGATGTTCTCTTTGTTGAAAGTAGGAAGAAGAATTAAACATCCTCCATCCGTTTCTCTTCACCATCAGCTTTGTCAGGCTTCTTAGACCAAGCCTCTTGAAGTTCACCATCTTAGACTAGGATTATCTTGTAATTTCTTTTGCATGTAATCTACAAATTTCATGAAATGTACTCTTCTGAAATATTAATAAAATTTATTTTGATTGCAAATTTAGTCTAATCTTATCTCGTATTGTATGCATGTGAATGTTCTTTTTGAAGCCTGTTAATCTTTACATCATTTACTTAAATTATATTTATTAATGATTGTTTTGATTAAAATTATGGTTTGCTAATAATTTGTGCTATCTTGATAATCAACTGTTGAATTCGAATCGACATATCCTGAGATTATCAAATCCTGACAGAAGAAAGATTTCAAATCCTGACGACAGGTCAACATGTTCTAATTCAGATTATTAGTGTTAATTAATCTCTGAGTAAGTTTTATTGCTACAATTAAGTGTCTCACTTAATTAATGATTAATGGTGGATTATCTAATAAACAAATTTCTACAGTTGTGTCTTAACATATCTGTATGTATTTTGTCTTTACTTCCGCAATTTACTCCACCGTCGAATTCTTTTACTCAGTAATTGTTCCATGTTCGAAGTCAAATTCACTAAGTTACCTTTTTCATACGAGTGTGTTATACCTATCTCTGAATAGTGAAGCTATAAAACCAGAAGAAATTCTGTGACACAATTCATCATTCACATAGTTTCATTGTGCATATCTCACGTTTCTCTCTCTCACAAACTATTCACATCATGACAACGTCTAAAGTTTCACCACCCTTCAGCCAAACCACTATCATTCATGGAAATACATTTGGCACCAACAATTACCTAGCTCTGCTTACACATCAGCAGCTACCATCATCTTTTCATGATATTCAGGATTTTCTTCTTCTCTGTCCAATTGGATATGCTCTTACGAATCCTGTTAAGGTGTGATACAGGGCTTCATGCAGGTCTGGAATACAGCAGCGGTAAATTCAACAAACACTGGCTTTTTCTTTGAGTATAAGGGCCAAAGATATGAAGTTGATGCTGATATTCTGCTTCAAGTCTTGAAATTGCCTGCTCTTGATGGTGCTCCTGACACTCATACCACTGAGCAGCTGTTTGATATGCTAAGGACTTTAGGCTATCAAGGAGAAATCACAACCATTGGAAAATTAGCCAGGACTAAACTGAAAAGAGAGTGGAACTTTTTCTTTTACTGCATCAGTAGATGTTTCTTGAATAAGACAACAAACTTTGATGCTCTTCCATCCACTTCTCTGAGAATTGGGTACTCTCTTCTTTACTCTGGGAATTTTGATTATGGTAATTCTATATTACAGTTCATACTTGCTAGGAGAACAGATGCTTCAGGAGTAATAGGGTATACTAGATTTTTACAACTGATTTTCAATTATCTATGCCCTAATGCTATTTTTGATGATGATAAATTACTCCCTGTTTTTCAAAATTCTGAAATAGCAATCACTAATCATATTAAAAGGGATGAAAATAATAAATTTTCAGGACCACCCTTTCTTCCTAGAGAGGTCAGGAAATTTCTGTTAAGAAATAGACCTACTCCTACACAAGTGCCTGCAAATCCTGATGCTGGCACCTCTGTCACAGTTCCTGATGCTTAGAATCAAGAAACCACCCATCTTGTTTCTAACCAAAGCATTTCTTCTTCCAAACAGCAAACACATCAAGCTCATAAATTAGCCTCCTCTGTTGTCTCTCAAAAGACATCAGTTGTAACAAAGAAAAGATTGTTTAAGAAATCTGTCACATCTGGACAGAAAGCTAAACAAGCCTCACTAAGTGAGAGTGAGAAGAAAGAAGACTGCTTTCCAATCAGGAAAAAAAGACTGATCATACAAAATAATTCTAACTCAGATGATCAAATGCCAATAATTCTGACTCAGATGAAAAACTGAAACTTATCAAATCTCGAACCAGAGGAGGCATTGGTCATTCTAATATGGAGATTTTAATTTCTGATCTGCTGGATACAAATACTCTGACATAAAATCTTGGTGAAAGAATTTCTCCTTCATATCTTGAGAAAGTTGAAGCTGTGAAGATTGTTCATAGAAAGATAAATGATAATGATGTCAGAGAAGAGATTCTGTACTTTTTCAGGGATGGTAAAGTAAAAAGCTTTACATTACAGCAACTCTTAATGAAGACTGTGACAGAATTGAAATACATTCACTATCTTCTTAGAGTTGAGAATAGTGTCACCAGAAACTGGTCTTCTATGATATTTGAAGTCATCAGAAGAAGAGTCATGACAAAAGATGATAAATACAATGGTAATTATGTTCCTGAGTACATAACTTATACTGGTCAAGAAATACAGATGAAAAAGGGAGCTGCAGTACTACAAGTTTTTCTTAACAGTCCTCAGTTATCCTTCAGTCCTGATCATGAAGATGTCAGTTTAAGCTTCATGTTTATTGGTGATCTTGAGATAAGCAAAAGTTCAATTTGTAAGTTGAGATCAGCTATCTATCAGCTTGGAGAAGACACTGAAGAAAATAGAGAGTTGAAGAAAAAGCTTGTTAAAGTCCTACGAGACAAGGAGGAAGAAAAATTGAAAAACTTTCTTGGAACAACTGTCAGTTATCTGAAGATACTGAAGTAAGCTTAACTCCTTGTACATTTTGTAGATTGGTTTTGGCATCATTGAGAATGGAATTTATGCTTCATTACATTAAGAATAAATTGGGGGAGATTATTTTATATTGAATTCTCAATGATCAGAAGAAGCTCAGGATCTGGTTGTTCGGGTGTCATCAGCACTGATGTGTCATCAGGATTTGGCATATCATCAGCATTTGGATGTCATCAGTATTTGAAGACAGTCTGCTTAAAGGATTTGTTCTGTTCCTTGTAATGTGGAGCAGATAACTTTTACGTCTGAGTTATAGGACTTTATCTATTCAGTTGAAGATATGTATCAGTTTCAGTTAGTTTTTGATAATGCAAATCTTAGATTAATTTGTTGTAGCTGTGTAGTATATAAACACAGTTTAGGTCATCACTTAGTGTATTGATCTCGAGTATCATTTGACCTAGCAGCTCTCAAGAACATTAGTATTTCTTGAGAGGATTTTGTAACAGTTTTTATCAAAAATATAAAAAGCTGTTATATTTTATTACTTGTTTGAAACATTTATACAATTGTATCCAACCCCCCTTTAACAATTGTATCTTCACTGGGTAACATTCTTGTAATTGTGTCGCTAGTTCCTTCATCTCCACAAGCGCCATACGATTAGGGAGCCTTTAAAACCGGTTATATAACTGGAGCCAAATCAATAGTGAATTCAATCTCTCGATCTGAAGGTAGTCCAGGTAATTCATCTGGAAATACATTTGGGAATTCTTTAACCACCGAAATATCTTCCATCTTTAGGGGTTTCTTTTCAGCATCTCTTACATGAGCCAAATAAGCTTCGCATCTTTGTCATAATAATCTCCTTCTTTGGACCGCTGTTAGAAATTTCATATCTTGCCTATTTCCTTTAAATACCACCTCAGTACCATCCTTGGACATCAACTTCACTTTCTTACTTTTACATTTTATATGCGCATCATGGTTTGCTAACCAATGCATTCTAAGTAAGACGTCGATTTCTCCTAACTTAAAAGGTATTAAGTCAACGGAAAAGTGTCAACCTTCTATAATAACATCGCAATTGGGATAGATCTTATTGACAGGAACACTTTCCTGATTCGCTACTACAATAACCAAACTATGTTCTGAAGGGTACGAAATACAGTTTAATCTATCAACAAAATTTTTAGAGATAAAAGATCTAGTAGCTCCAAAATCCATTAACACTTTAGCGTCTACTAAATTTATAGCAAGTGTACCTGCTACCACATCTGTATCCTACACTGCATCTTTCATTGTCAAATTAAATGTCAGTGCCCTCGGTTGAACTGATTGTGCTGATAGAGGCAGTGGTCCAACAATATTAAGAACATTGGCCTTCTGAATAGATTCCTTACAATTCCTCGCCATATGGCCGATCTTTCCACACTTGAAACAAGTCATCTCTGGTTTTCCCGCAACACTTCTACATTCAGATAAGTAATGATCTTTGTGGTTGCACTTAAAACATGTCACATTACGCTTGTTACACTTTCCAAGATATCTTTTTCCACAAACCTTGCATTCCTGAATTAGAGGCCTATTATCCTTCATTAGTTGTCCAACTTTCTGAAAGTGATTCCTTTGATTCCCATTTCCAGGCTTAAACTTTTGGTTCCAAACCTTCCCCTAAACTTTGAACTTCCCTGTTCCAAATCTGAATCCTCAAATTTCCTTTTCTTTCCCTCATTTTCTCTTTAGTTGCTTCTCTTTATCCTTCCACAATCATTGCTTTCTGCACTACTGCAATATACGGTCTTAACCCAAGAAGAGCCACTTGACTTCTAATCCACGATTCAAGTCCTTGTTGAAATCTTTTCATCTTCTTAGCTTCCGTATTAACGTACTCTGGCACAAATCTCGATAACTCTGAAAACTTCACCTCATATTCCGCCATAGTCATATTTTCTTGTTTCAAATCCAAAAATCTCATCTCCAATTGGTCTTGCATATACCTTGGTAAATACTTCTCTAGAAATAATTCTGTAAACTTCTGCTAGGATATAGTTTCCTCTTTTTGCAACTCTTTGGTAGACTCCCACCAATAGATAGCTTCATCCTTAAGATAGTAACTTGCATACTTCATCTTCTTTTCATCTTTAACCTCAGGTAACTCAAAAGCTTTTTCCATTTCTCTCAACCAGGACTGTGCTTTAATTGGGTCCGAAAATCCTACAAACTCTGGGGAAGAACATATTGGAAGTGTTTAAAATTTCCGATTCTCGAGGCTAGAGGTTGTTGTAAAAGTTGAAGAAGTCGGTTCATCACAAGGGGTGTCTTGGTTTTGATCTTGGTTTTGAGTTTGCATTTCCTCTTCAGGTGATTTGGTGAAGTGGCCATTTTTATAAACCTGATGACCAATTATTTAGCAATACAATATGTTATTTCCTAACAATACAACAAGAATTACAGAAGGGGGGTTGAATGTAATTCTGGCTACTTTTTTAGATTTTAAAACAGTTCTAATTCGATAAATATAACAGTGTTTGATTAGCAGTTGTGCGGAATAAAAAGATGATAGAAATCAAAACACTAAGTAATAAAAATAAAAGTTTTTAAAACTTTATGGTGGATTTGAAAGTATCCACCGGATATATATATATATATATATATATATATATATATATATATATATATATATATATATATATATATATATATATATCAAATGAGAACCCTGTGAAGCTTGAATAGCTCACAGCTGCTTACAAGTTTGAACAACTAAAACTTCTAGAGAAAGGCTTACTGGATATAGCTTGATATGTTTATCTGAAAATGAATCTACTTAGTTAATTATTCTACTTGCTACACTTGGTTTATATATCACCAAGTTTACATGATAATAAGACAAGATAATAAAACAAAACATATCTAGTCTAGCTCCATGCTACTTCACTACTCTATTCCAGCATCTTTGAATATCTTCACAATTGTATGGAAATGGTAATGCTTCTTTGTTCTCAAAATCCTGCTTAACAGGCTGCCACATTCCTTTTGCAAACACCCAACGCATGTGACTGTGTTGTCACTGTCAATATCTATTTGAATTTGATCATCCGTCGGGTCTATGCTTGTCATCCGTCGGGAAGCTTTGTTGATCATCCGTCGGGAGTCTTTGTGAACCATCTGTCGGGAGTCTTTTATCTCATTTGACTCCATTTCATTTATACAGAATTACAAGACATCTTATATTTATAATTAGTCACCCTATTCTATATATCCACTAGTAGTCAACATGACTCATATACACCTACAGAATCTACACAAAGTTGTTTGCACAAATGTGCTACAAGACTTATTTGTTACATAAGCTACTCACTCGATGGATGTCAGTTTGTCATCCATCGGGACTATAAGGTTCATCCATCGGGACTATAATTGATCATCCTTCGAGTGCTACAAAATTCACTAAGTTAAATCTATGAGGGTATTTTGTTAACTTATCATCAAGATCACAACATATTCTTAACAATCTCCCCTAATTTATGTCTACTGGAATTGTAGCCATAAATTAAGAGAAACTTGATGATAACAAAATACCCTAAAAATACAGATTAAAAAGTAGTAGATAAAACTGATAAATGCTACAAGATTTATTTTAAATTGAACAAAGCAGAGTGTACGAAGAGTTCTCACAATCATCATCAAGGTGCTCCCCTAGTCTGAGCAGATAAGTCTATTTTCTTGATTGTCTGGATTTCTTCCCAAGCTTCATGTTGTTCTCTTCTATTTAATTCTGGAGTTTTCAGTGGAATCAAGTTCATCAGCTTCAGATAAATCCAACATTTCTTGCATTTCCAAAAGAGTCTCATTGCTAGAGATACTCAATTGATCATCCAGTCTGAAGAATCTTCCAACTTCGTTATCATCCATGAATTCCATCAGCCAATAAGGCCTCAAATGCACTCTCTTCCCAGTGAATGGAATTGATAGAGTTTTTGGAAGTGCATCTTTAGCTTTATTACTCCTTAGCTCTTCAATCTTCTTCAGAACCAATCTCCTTGCAGTCACATTGAATCCAAAGTTCTTTTTGAAAGATGAGTAGATCTTTATTAGCACAGATTGACTTTCTTCTAGAATCCTGTGAAGAGGCCATGTGATTTCTTTTCCTGCCTTGTACTTAAATACCAATCTTTCAGGAAGATGTCTGTGAGCATCAAATCCTCTTACTTCTACCAGTTCATCCAGATAGAGGTTTAAATCTGAAAACTCCTTGATGTCACAAAGATGTACAACAGATCTTCCTTGTTGATTGCAGATTTAGATTTGGTTAGGGTTTTGGTTCTGAGGGATACAGGCTTGCTTTTCTTGATTGCTCTAGTCGTTTCTTTGGCTTGTTGAAGATAGGAAAGTTTAGTTCAGAAATTGGCAAACTATCCCAGTCTATTGGCTCATCCTTTGAATTATAGGCTCACCATGAATATTCCTGGTTGGATCCACCACCTTCAATTCTTCATGTACCACTGGTGGCTTGGATGGTTGAGTTATGGATGTAGACTGTTTGGGAATGTAATCTTACATTTCCTCATCACTGAAGTCCAATTTTCTCTTAATTCTTTGCTTGTACCTTGGTTTCTTTATCTGTTGGGGTCCTGTTACATTTTTTGATCTTGAGGTTTAGCAATCACAGATGGTTGTGCAGAAATATCAGTTGTAGTCTTCACAGCTTGAAGTTTAACCAAGATAGCAGCTTGTTCCTTCTTTTATTTGAGCTTCTTAGCATCTAAGGCAACTTGCTTCTTTTCTTACCTGATTCTTTCCTTCTCTTCCTTTTTGGCTTCTACAAACTGAGGGTGTCCAGCCACCACACAGATTTTCTTACCATTTATGTAGATCTTTGCAATCCTTCTTTTAAGTACTGAATCAGCTGGATCTTTGAAAAATGCAATTGACCTAGCCAACAGCTTCTTCTCATCTGGCCTAGGTGTCTCATATACAATATCCATAGGATTTTTTTTCTAAGAACTTTGATTAGTTTCTTTAGGCTTCAGGACCATATTTGCCTTTGGAGATTTTATGCAAGAAGTTTGACCCTTTTCCAAATAATTCAAACTCATCTCATTCACATAAATCTGCTTGACTCTAGAGTGATGATTAAAGATTTTGTCTGATTTCTGAATTGATCCAAATTTTTGTTGAATTTCTTCATTTATTCTTCTCCATTTTTCTTTCAGTTACTTTTGAGCTGCTGCTACATCAATCTTTAGCAATTTGTCATTTTATTGCAGTTTTGCAGCTACCAGATTGATGAAGTCAATGTTATCCATAGCCGGTGGCTTAGTGAAAGCAATTGTTGGCACAATTACTTTGCTGACTTGAATGTTGAGTTGTTTCTCCCCCTCACTTGATGAATGTTAGGCACAAAGCATGCGCTAAATAAATGCTAAGACAATAACAATTAAGGTTGGTAAACTAATAATTACTACGAGAATTAAACACTTGAATTAACAATATTAAACACACATGAGATCCTAACTTCATTACTACTTCATTCAATAGTTATTGTTATTAACATTAGCATATAATGGTGATGATATTAATCGAACAACACGAAACTGATAAACGCCAACTTTCGTTGTACGAATACCATTCTACCAAGCATCCACAATTAAGATAGAAGTTTGATAGGCATCAATTATGTTGAGACCCTATATGTCTACAGAATTTGACAACATAATGATTTAAGCGCAAGTTATTCATGATGATTACACAGGGCAAGTAAAACGGTTAGAGTTACCCACTAATCATGCATACAATACATGAACCTATGCTAGCATGGAAAGTTCTAAATCTCAAGATTCACTGTCACTTCATAAGAGATTAACAGGCTATCTTACATGTTCGCGATGCATATAAGACGAATAAGCACAACCTGTACTAGATATCATACAATCACCACATACCAAGGTATTAAACAATTAACTAAATAAATCCATAGTAAATCCGCTAGGATCCCATGATCACGATTAGCCCATAATAGAACTCATTGTCACCATGGGTTCATATGAAAGCATGATAATAACACAACAATATAAGGCTAATAAAAATACTTAATAAATAATGAAGTACGTCACAAGAGTATTAAGGTTCAAAGCATAAAGAAAACTAGCATCCACTGTTACAACGAATTAAAAGAATCATAAGATAAACGTATGCTTCCTCTTCTTCATTGTTGCGTGCTAAAACGGACTTCTCAATCTTCTAGCCCTTGCTCTTGATGAAGAAAACGTCTTCCCATAAGGTTTATATAAGCGTCCAAGAGTACCAGCGCCAACAGAAGCCAAATTGTACTTAAATTAATAAAATCCAGATTCTAAATTTCCGCACGCACGCGGTCGCCTGCTGTGTCCACGCGGCCGCCTGCTAGCACGCAGTCGCCTGCACCTGGCGCGCGGCCACTTGCTGCCCTTCTGGAAAATACTTTATTTTGCTTCTGTTTTTGCTGATTTCTTCACTCATCTCTCCTAGACTGATTCCAAGCACTTTCTTAAGTTTTATTTGATGAAAACCACCTATCTAAGCAAGTTATACCCTAAAATGCAAAAACACTAGAAAATGCGTCAAATACACAAAATACTTGAGTTCAAGACACCAATTCAAGCCGTTATGAGACGCTCTAAGTGGTATAAAATGGCACTTATCACACCCCCAAAATTAAATCGATGCTTGTCCTCAAGCATCACAGACTCAAGCTTAGAATAAAACATTAATGAATGCAACTTATATGAATGCAGCGATCCCCTCGCGATGACTAAACCAACCAACACATGACATATCAACAAATACAATTAGGCTCTAAAGATCAATCAAATCACGCAAGCTAACATACAACTAGAAACGTGGTGTGTGCGAATGCTTAACAGATATGCTTCGAAACTAGATCAATCACCATAACTTAATTATCCTCAAGGCAATCACAAACTTATACGAAGGATATATTCTAGACATAAAATGACTTATAACACTTCAAGATTATTGGAGTTTATTACGGAATCATGCTTTTATTCAACACATAAAACAAATGCTTATTTGATCGTGTAATGAGTGAGGTCCAAAAAAGACTTATGCAATGGTACCCATTTAGCGATCGTTAGGTTAGCGGATCCCAGACTATAAAAGCCTTAGGTCACTAGGCACAAAGTCCCCTAAGAACTTAATAACTCGAATACCAAAGAGCCCACTCGTGATCAATTGTGCATTAAACCATATTCTTTTTTTTCCTTTTTTTCTTTTTTTTTTCTTTTTTTTTATCAATTTCTGAGCAAGTACGTTTCGCTCCATCTTGCTCAACCCTAGACTACTCGCATACAATACGAGCCGGCTACTAGCCAATTGACGCCTTGCCACAACTAGCAATGAATTCCAATTTTTTTTCCGATTTTTATCTTTTCATGTCTTTTATCATTAAGAGCCTAGCATACATTCTAAGTATAAGCAATAGATTAACCTCAAAAACCATCAAACCATGACAACAATCTTGTCCTTAAGCATACTCTAAGGCTTAGTGAAATTACAAGTGTTTCTAGCATGCATGTCAACCTAACAAGATTCAACATCACTCTAACACTATCACTACACTCGCATCAATATCATATATTAATCGATAAAGCAACACAAAGGGATCATGGTATATGCATGAGCTATATGACATGATAAATAAAGGTATAAATCCTTAAAAAAACTATATATAAAAAATATGCAAAAAATATGCAACTATATGAACTAAACTAACATAAAAATGCAACTACATGATACACACACAAATATGTTCCTTAACTACTACCCCCAAACTTAAAATCTTCACTGTCCCCAGTGAAGGTAATAGAAAGGAACACAGGGTATACCTACTCAGACGAATCATCATCATCACCCTCAGAGGGTGGAGTGTCAAGAGGTGGATAAGCAGAATCCTCACCAAAAACGGGCCACTGGATGTTAGCTCCAAGGCCTCTAAATGCAGTCCCAAGTGCCTGGGTGAGCTCCTCCGCAAATCGACTCTACGACTCATACATCGCATCCATCCTCCTTGAAAGCCTCCTGTACTGGACATCAACCAATCCTGGCCCATCTCCTCCCTGAGCTCTCGAAGAGCCTGCCTCTCCCTGAGCCTGACTGGGCCTAGACATGGTAGCACCATCTGCTGGAACTCCTCCTGGAAGGTGATACCCCAAACCATATGACTCGGGCTCTCCACCCGTCCACTCCTATATCGCATTCAAAGTCGATGAATCAATAGGAGCAGTCGGCATCTGCAATTGCATATAAGAAGGCCACTAGACTCCAACTGCCTTGTAAAGCTTCGTGATAATAGAGGCATACGGGATAGAATATTGTGATTTTCCCCTCAAAAACTTCAAAATACCTTGGTAGATGTACTCACCAAGGTCCACATAATATTCATCATTCAGAATTCCCCATAACAACCTCGCCCTCTCCACTGTAACCTCATGTGCATGCAAAGAAGGAAGAATATTAGCACATATAAACGCATTCCAAGCACGAGCATACCTGTTCATTGCAACAGCAGGAAAACTATGATAATCGTTGGATCCCCTTTTGAACTACCACACTCTGCCCGGCTGACAGAGAGTAGCAATAATCAAGTCCAAATTAAAGTCCTTAGGGACCTTTTGTAATGCCCCCTTATCCGGGGTCAAGGGATTTGGTCGTCACTATAAAACCTCAATCCAAATTAACCTGTTTAATCAATATACAAGTGTCAGCGGAAGATATTTAGCATATATGACCCCAAACTAATCCAAGATCTTTTAAGGTTACAGTTCTAGAAACAAGAATTCCAAATTCCATAAATAATTTTCACTTCCTTTTTAAAACTCTTTTCAAAAAATTCCAATTCAATACTAACCCACTAGTATAACTTCCAAATGAAGTATACCAACCCAACTATAAAATAACAAAAATTATAATATAATATAATATAAACAACTTTACATAAAAGAACTTACACTAGCCCGCAAACCCTGGACCAACCACCTTCCAAAATCTTCTTATTTGCTTCCTCGAATTACGCGGCTAAACAGCGCAAGCTAATCCTCACTGGAGGTTAAAAACAGGCAAGTATGAGCGGAAAAATGCTCAGCAAGTTTATTATAACATATATAGGGTTGTTTTGATATAAACCCGACATCTGCAATAGTGTAGAACATTTTAAAATCATATTTGCTAAAACAGAAACTTATTAAAGAATCAGATAATTGTTTCTCACTGTACTCAAAACTCTTTTTTGATATTTTCGAGCGAAATGCTTCAGCAATACTTTGAATTTTAACGAGAATAAAACTCGTAAAACAGTGTTTACGGAAATGTCGTAAACCACAATAACGTGAAACAATGATTATGGATTGAATTATAAACTTTACTCAAAACCGAACTCTTGAAATTAATTCTTATTTTTCTGTCATATCAAATTAGATATCAATATGAACTTTGATCCTCACAACCTACCCGCGCTAAAATAGGGAAGCCGACATCAATCATCTGCATTAATACCACCCTTAATATTTAACAATAACTTAAATATCAACATTAATCAGCAACCGAATTACAACTGTATTCCACCTTTATTCAAAACCAAAACAGTTGATAAATCATTCCTTATAAGATTATCAAAAGCAATATAATAATTTAGATTGGAATCCTCAAACGACGGTGTGTTGCCGCCGGTGATCAGCCGCGGAGCAACACCGGTATGCCGAAGCATATCCAACTAAATAAATGGGGCACCCAAGGCACATATCGGCCTAATGGTATTATATCCTGTAAAATACCTAAATCTTCGCTGTACCGCCGCCACGGCCTCTTACGCAACCATCCAATCTTAAAAATTTCATTGAAAGGGGTCATAATACTCGACACCCTTATAAACTTTTATTCGCCCATTTACTTGGGCGGAAAACCCAAAACAACGTCATCTTTCTCAAAATACAAAACATTTATAAATCCGGTAGTTGGATAAGTAAAACAGTTGACTATTCTGAACATAGAATAGCAGATAAGTACTTGCATAAACGGAATCATTTATTTCAGCGATATGTAAAACATTTATCTATTCAGAACTGAGAATAGGGAAAGCAATACTTGCATAATAAGATTTAAAATGAATATTACTTGAACAATAAGTGATGATAGGGATACTTGCCTTTGGTTTTTAGCAGTTAGTCACACTCGCAAAAACACAATTATCTCAGTCTGGCATCTCAAGGCATCAACGTCTTTTACTTCGCTAAATCTCTGGTCTGCTGCTCATGCAGTGCTGCAACCCAAGATTCCATACTATTCAACTCTACTCTTCATCCATTCCATCTGGTCCTGATCGTCTTGAAAGTCTCATATCTATAATTAAAATATAAAACTTTAATCGTCTAAACAATAATTACTCAACGAACTGCGTGTCAAAACCCTATCGTCTACCCATACGATAACCCAGACATAAAGAAGACAGTCAAATACAATACCCTTGACTCACATACGCACGTAATTCACATAGCACGTAAACACATAACTCACGTATCATATAATTCATATCACATATGACTCGGTATGTTTAAAACTGAAATCGGGTCAAAAATATGATTTATGGATCAAAAAAATCGACTCAGAATGACTCGCAAATCAAACGACCTTTAAATACAAAAGAAATTAGGTCTCAAAAGTATTTTTATTGAAAGCGGGATATCTTTCTGAGTCTATATGCATTCATTTTGTATTATACGGACGAACGATTTATTTATTACGAATAAAATAAGAATAACTGGGAATAAATCAATTAATAATAATATTAATTGATTTTTAAATACCAAAATATAATTTTTAAATGCTTAAAAACAATTTTTAGGAATTATTTGAATTAATTATAAATAATTGTATTTTATTTAACTATTTATAAATAAAATTAATTGATTAAATGAATTAATCAACTAATTAAATCTATAAATAATTAATTAAAATAAATTATAAATAATTAAAACAAATATATATTTTTGAAAAGAATAAAAGAAAATAATTTTTAGAATTCAAAACAATGAGTAAAAGATTTTAAAAAAAATAAAAGAAATAGTTTTAAAAATTGAAATTGATTTTTTTTTTGAATTAAAAATAAAACAAAATCTAGCAGAAACAGTTTTTATCAGTTTATTCTGGAACATGGAGGATCAGAGGGCGGCCGGAGTTGGATGGTTGGCCGGCGGAGACCAAGAACACGGCGCCGGTTTCTGGGAAACCCAGTTTCCGGTTGCCGATTCCGGTCACCGGAAACCGCTCCGGCTAAGCCCAAAACCACCCCAAATGCTGCGATTTCTAATCCTAATCGATCCTAAATCCTGTAAGCAACTCAGTTCTAGCAATAACAACCTCCAATATCAATTCAACCATTAATTCCGGTCAAAATCGACCCTTCTCCGACGAACCAAATCGGAAAACGGCGCTTCAACCAAATCGCAACCAAAACTCGATTTTTCGGTACCAAATCAAAGTAAATCATTCCTATAATCTGTCCATAACCTTATATCAATTAATCAATCATCATAAACTCATAAATTTGCAATCAAAAATCAAGAAAACAAAACTTCGGGTTTCCTTAAAACCGAACCAAATTTAACATATTATTATACTAAATCATTTCTTAGAATCCTAGGAATGTTAATGCACTAGTTAAACAATCAAACAATCATTCAAACTCCAAAAATGAATTTAAAGATTTTATTTTGAAAAATCGAAATTAATAACCAATTCACCTCTGTTGATGACTGCTATATCAAAAGAACGGGCTCTTCAAGAGCTTCAAATCGGTTATTTAAGCTTCAAAAATGCATCAGAACCACTCTCAAAATCATTGGTTTTATGTTCTTGATTGAATTTTACCCCCAAAAACAGGTTTCTTGTTTTTCTTAAATTTTTTTATATATAAAAATGAATAAAATCTGTAAATCTACTGCTATTTATAATTTTACATAAATTAATACTCTAAAATAAATTAAAGGTGTTTTTATCCCCTAATTAAAATAATTAAGCCCCAAAATTATAATTACAGGGAATAATTTTAAAAACAGTAATATATAAAATTTGTATTAAAATTCCCCAAAATTTTGAATAATTCAAAAATACAAAGATACTGGGTATTTGAAACACGAATGATTTTATAAGAAAAAAAATAAAAACATGGATTTTGTGGGGTTTGACGTCCCGGTCCGTTTATTTTTGAAAAACAGAGATGACTCCTAAATTATCATAAAATCCCGAAAACGCATAAATACATTCCAACACATATAAAACGAGATAAAACGAATAACTCGATAAAGACGCAAATAAACACACGTCCAGATTACGAGTCGATTCTATGATAAGTATAAAATAGATTACGTCCGATAAGTAAGTATAAAATGATACAATTTAAATTGTATCATTTTATATTAAATTGCATAGGACTCGCGAACGATAATCGGAACCGCCTCAGGTGACTCGCAGAATGTAATCCATCCCTTCTCAGCAGTCATCGGTAGCAACTCACCATCCCTCCCTGATGGCAAGAACCCCATCTCCCTCATAATAGGCTTAGTCAGAAGCTTGGTGTACTCTTCTTCAGCAGCCCCATCTAACAATCGGGGCCTCGCAACAGTATTCCTCGAAGAATCAGTAGCAGTCGGGTTGGTGCTGCTGCTACCCACAGTTCGTGATCTCTTTGGGGCCATGAAAACTGAGAATAAGAGTTGGATAGTTTGTGTTTGGTGTGTAGGAGAGATGTTGTAGAGTTGAAAGTGTGTGGGATGTGTGTGGAGAGGTTTTATGTATTTATAGGGCAAAATTAGGGTTAGAATTTGATTAGGAGAGGGGATTGTGGCAAGGTATGGGGGAAATCGTGGGTTAATGGGTTAAATATTTTTTTTTTGATTTTTTTTTATTTTGTTTTATTTTTTTAGGTTGAAACACGATTTTTCAATAGTCAGGGACGCACGCGGCCGCCTAGGACCAGCACGCGGGCGCCTGCTAGGCTTCTGGAAAAAAAATTTGCAACCTTTTTTTTCTGATTTTTTTTTCGATTTTTGGATAAAGTACTATATTCTAAAATGTCCTATGGTCTCATATCTTGGGTTGCCTTCCAAGAAGCACTTCTTTTACGTCATTAGCTTGACGTGGAGTTATGAGATCAAGTTGATAATAAATGGCACTAACCACTTCACGGTTTGCCGTATCCCCATAATAGTGCTTCAATCTCTGACCATTTACTTTGAATGCTTGGCCCAGATCGTTCTCAAAAATCTCCACCGCTCCATGTGGAAACATAGTTTTGATGATAAATGGTCCAGACCACCTTGATTTCAACTTTCCAGGAAAAAGTCGGAGACGAGAGTTGAATAGAAGAACTTGTTGCCCATACACGAATGACTTAGGCGATAGCTTCCTGTCATGCCACCTTTTTACCTTTTCCTTGTACATTTTGTTATTTTCGTACGCTTGAAGTCGAAATTCATCAAGTTCATCTAACTGAAGCATTCGCTTCTTCCCAGCTACATCTAGATCAAGGTTTAACTTCTTCAATGCCCAATAAGCCTTACGCTCAAGCTCCGCAGGTAAATGACATCCCTTACCATAGACAAGTTGAAATGGGGACATCCCAAGAGGAGTCTTGTATGCTGTTCTATAAGCCCAAACAGCTTCATTGAGCTTCAAAGACCAATCTTTCCTTGATGAATAAACGACTTTTTCTAGAATGCGCTTGATCTCTCTATTAGAAACTTCATCTTGACCATTAGTTTGTGAATGTTAGGCAGTAGCAATGCGATGATTCACATTGTAGCGTTGCATCATAGAAGTGAACTTACGATTGCAGAAATGCGACCCTTCGTCACTTTTGATAACCCGTGGCGTTCCAAACCTTGTGAATATCTACTTATGAAGAAAACTCAACACTACCTTTGCATCATTAGTCGGTAGAGTTTTGACTTCTACCCATTTCGAGACATAATCGACTGCCAACAAGATGTACTGATTATTGTAGGATGAGACAAATGGTCCCATGAAATCGATTCCCCAAACATCGAAGACCTCAACTTCAAGTAGCACATTTAAAGGCATCTCATCCTTTCTGGAAAGATTCCCAACTCTTTGGCGATGATCACACCTTAAAACGAACTGATGTGCATCCTTAAACAACGAAGGCCAGAAAAAATCTGCTTGAAGAATACGAGTTGCTGTCTTTTCTCCACCATAATGTCCACCATAAACTGTGGAATGAAAGTCTCGTAATATCCCCTCCGTCTCACAGAATGGGATACATCTCCTGATGATCTGGTCAGCTCCTTGTCTAAACAAATATGGTTCATCCCACATGTACCACTTCGCCTCATGCAGAAACTTCTTCTTTTGAGTCGCATTCATATTAGGAGGCATTATATTGCTAACAAGATAGTTCACAATGTCTGCGAACCATGGCTCTTCCTCTTGAATTGCGAACAACTGCTCATCTGGAAAAGATTCGTTGATCAATATCTTATCATGTGAAGTAGAATCGGGATTCTCCAATCTAGAGAGATGGTCAGCTACTTGATTTTCAGTACCTTTTCGATCCTTAATCTCTAACTTGAATTCCTGTAGTAAGAGAACCCAACGAATAAGTCTAGGCTTCGAATCTTTCTTTGAGACCAGATAGCGGATGACAGTGTCGTCAGTGAACACTGTCACCTTTGTCCCAAGTAGATAAGATCGAAATTTTTTGAAACCAAAATCTATAGCCAAAAGCTCCTTCTCAGTAGTGGTGTAGTTCAGTTGGGCTCCATTTAGCGTCTTACTAGCATAGTAGACCACATGAAAGATATTAGTCTTTCGCTGCCCAAGAACTGCTCCCACTGTATAATCACTTGCATTACACATCATCTCAAAAGGTTCTCTCCAATCAGGTACCGTAATAACGGGTGCGGTGATTAAACTCTTCTTGAGAGTCTCGAATGCTGCCACGCATTCATCATCAAATTTAAATGCACATATTTCTCGAGCAAGTTGCACAATGGCTTAGATATCTTAGAGAAGTCCTTGATGAAACGCCGATAAAAACCCGCATGACCAAGAAAGCTACGGATTCCTTTAACAGAAATAGGTGGCGAAAGATTTTCAATGACACCCACCTTGGCTTTATCCACCTCAAGACCTTTACTAGAGACCTTATTCCCAAGAATGATGCCTTGTTGCACCATGCAGTGACATTTTTCCCAATTGAGCACCAGATTGGTCTCAACACACCTTTTGAGCACCAAAGGAAGATTATTCAAGCATTCATCATATGAATGCCCAAAGACGGAGAAGTCGTCCATGAACACTTCGATATTATTTCCAATCATATCAGAGAATATGGCCATCATGCATCTTCGAAAAGTGGTAGGTGTACCACATAAGCCAAAAGAAACTTTGCGAAAAGCAAACGTGCCAAATGGACAAGTGAAAGTAGTATTCTCTTGATCTTCTGGTGCAATGCAAATCTGATTGTAGCCCAAATAGCCATCCAGAAGACAATAATACTCATGACCAGACAACTTGTCAAGCATCTGATCAATGAATGGAAGAGGGAAGTGATCCTTCCTCGTGGCTTTATACAATTTCCTGTAGTCCATGCATACCCTCCATCCTGTGACTGTTCGAGTGTGTAACACCCCTAAATCCGGGGTCGGGGATCCGGGTTGTCACGAGTTCCATTTCCCTAAATAACACTTAATCTTATTAAACAACCAACTACTGTGTACTGTGACCCCACAATATACACACACACACCACAAGTTATAGTCTCAGAGATGAATACCAAAAATAACACAAGTCATTTTATTCCATAATTATAAGTCATTACACCTCAAAAGGGCGTCTGAATAAATTTACAGATTCTTTGCCATTATTACAATTTATAAATATACATAAGTCTGGTACATCAAAAGTTGAAAACCTGGCCTATTGGTAGTTCTTACCTCAGCTACAGCTTCATCAACGCCTACAGGAAACTGCGGAACGTTTCCTATCCGCTTGCGAATTGGGAGCTTAGTCCTGTTTATTTGTCTATCTGTTGTTGTGTGATGAAAGAAGAAAGCAAGGGTGAGCAATAAGCCCACCAAAATAATATGTATAATGATTAACAATATATGAGCATTCTCATCATAATACTCATGAAAGTCTTGGTCAAGCAGATATGAACCAAGTTTGATATCTTAACACGACCAAGTCGCAAAATATTCAGTATATATGTATATATACTTTTCAAAATCTTGGAAGTCCTCTTCCATGCATAATATACACAGAGTTCCAGTTTATAACTTTATAAAAATATCGTTGCAAGGTGATCTCATATATCTAACCTTGTCTCAACCTTTTTCTGAAAAGCTTTGTCATGCATAAGATAATCATTTACTAGATATAAGTTGAAAAGATGAAGTTACTAGATACTCCAATATACTTATATCTTTTCCAAATACAACTTAAACTACCACCGTTCAAGGTATAATCAGTTTCAAAAGTTCATCACATAGATGAGATTACAAGATAAGATTTGAATAAATTCAATCTTTGAAATATCATTCAAAAGAAATGAAGTTACGAGATACTTCATTAAGTCCCGATATATATATACACCTATATATATATCTCATACATTCCCTGAAAACCTCTGTCATGAAAAATATAAATAGAGTTGTCATATCCAATGAATTTGGAAAGAAGAAAGCTTTGGCATAAACCCGATATCTTGCTAATCAGGCAAAGATACCAATTAAGTAACCTTTTTTACTGTAGATGGATGAATTCCTTGCCGGTCATCACCCTGGCCGCATTAGGACCTCGCGCTAGACCGTTACCCGGCCACTCACGCATGGATGGACTGTCACCCAGCCTCTTACAACCTTCATAGACTGTACCCCGGCCTGTCGCTTATGCCGACTCAATTAGATGGACTTACTTCCTGAACGTTGGGCAAGTAATCAAATTGTTTTCTCAAAACAGCAACCTCGTTGCGAATATAAAATACACCACAGAGCCAGATCCCTCGGATTTTTTTTTGAGCGAGTATTCAAGTCGCCTTTGAAAGGAAGATCTTAAATTTAAAAATGAGTTTTGGGATCCGCTCTAACTGTTAAAATCATTTTGAAGACTCGAAAATATTTTAAAGAATGTTTGGAGTAATGCTGATTTAATAAAATAAATCAGTCCCAATATGTTGGGAAATATCTGAATATTATTATTTAAATAATATTCCCATAAAGGATAATCTTTATAAAAATAAATAAAGTAGAAGTTTTAAAATCTCATACTTGAAACGAATAATAATAACAAAGATATACTTATACGAAAGTACGATCTTTATTTGAATAATCGAAAATAAGTTTGATTATTATTCAAAACTATCGAATATACCTTATTTGATTAATAGTTATAGAAAAATATATATATAAATATATAATATATATATATATATATATATATATACTCGGGAACATCGACTCCCGGTTTAGAAAAATGTTCACCTTTGGGTTCCCTATACTAAGGGTATACGCAACTACTACTTATCTCTAGCATAGGTATTATGCAGTTTATAAGCATTGAATTAATAATAGAATATCAAGATTACGAAACAAGCATGCATATAAATATCATATCACATGCTCCAATATATCGCAAGACTTTGCTAATAATAACCATTCACTTATCTCAAGATAATGCATCAATAAATTACATCACAACAATAGTATAACGGGTAGAAAACTTGCATGAGTGTTCCGGGGTAGACTTAAGCTTAGAGTGGGTCCGGTAACCTATGAACAACAACATAATCCAGAATTAGACCACGGTCGCTTAAGAAACTAGTCAAAACTCACTCATACCCTAACGGTCGCTTATACGCTTAACGATTTGCGTTAACCGCTCGCGTACCCTCGGCTCCAATAATTTTAATAAATTAACTGTTACGAATTTTAAGGCGACTCTTTCGCGAGTACTTTACCAACTGCCTAATCCACCTTACATTTAAGGACCTTAACCAAGGTTTCAAAGTAAGGCGAGGGGTAATGGTTCGTTCGCGAAATGCCGTTACTTAAAACGGTCGTTTCTCCTAAACCATACATCGGATTCAAGCGAACCACATACCAAAATGAATATTACGACACGATCTCACTAAACATGGCAAATTTACAGATTGGTCAGTGAGCTTTCTATCTCGAACACTAAGTACAAGCAGTTGAATGAAAACGGACATTACGACAGCTATGTTTACGCGATTACCAATATTTATACTACTCCAATTCCATACCAGTTCACTACAAACCACCCAACCATCAACAATACATCAAACACAACTTAGATCAAGGCAAAGTCAGTCCATAATCTCAAGGTTTTCCAACTCATTCAACCACAAACATGATCTACTAACCATAACTTAAGATTCATTAACCATTAACCAAGATTCATCTCCAAAATCACCACAAATCCAACCAAACTATCTAACATACATGGATCTTGCTATATATACATGGATATTTCTATATATACATTAATACATCCATAAACTCAACAAAATTCAAAGTTCAAACTATAAGTTAAAGGTGAAAGTTGTTTATACCTCCTTGAAGCTTCCTAACACAACCCAAGGGCTTTGAATGCCTAAAAGAACCTTGATCCTTGCTTGTATAACCTTAACATTTCATAAAAATGAAGAAAACTAACATTAGTTCTTGAAAGTTACTATTCATCATCACTTTTGATGATTTGTTTGCCTAGGTTAAGAATGGAATTTGGCTTCCAAACTTCTACCATGCATTCACTAGTAGGTAATGAAGCTATGGTAATTACCTTGTGATTTTAGAGCAAGAGAAGCTAAGATTTGGTTTTTGAAAAAAACCAACCGAGAGTTTAGGTGGGGAAGAAGAAGAGAGCTTGCTTGATTATTGAATTCTAAAGTTTGTGAAATGATTTGCTTGGTTATGATTAATCCTTGGTAAATATCTTCCTTTAACTTTAATAAAGTGATGTCATCACCTCCATTACATCATCACAAGGACACTTGTCCAAACCTTATGGTTGGATGATGTCACAACCCACTAATCCCATCTGATTAGTGCTAAATTACTTGGCTAATGGTCGTTATCTAGTTTACAGTTCGCTTAACTTTTGTTCTCGTTTGTCGTTTGAGGGATCATATCCGGGATCTTATTACTTGGGTTCCCCTAAACCTTTCTCAACATTTTATATTCCTTTTATGATCCTTTCTTATAATCCTTGAATTTAAATCCTTGAATTTAAATCCTTTTAATCATGTTACCTTATTGTAATAACCCCAATTTTTGGGAAATTTTTGAAACCCTTATGAATAGTGTTTTTGCTGAATGAGAAAACTTTTCATGCCACACTATGTAGGGGTTCTGATATGGATATTCTGAGATTTTATTAGTACTTTATATGGGATATAAGTGTATGTAAAGATCGTCAGAATCCAAATCCGAACACTTTGATTTTTCCCGGAAATACACTAGATACGGAAAGATTTGAGAAAAAGGTAACAGGATAAAAAGGATTTAAATTAAAGGATTATAGGAGAGGATCATAAAAGGAATATAATATATTGAGAAAGGTTAAGGGAACCTAAGTAATAAGATCCCGGGTATGATCCTTCAAACGATAAACGAAAACGAAAGTTAAGCGAACCGTATAACAGATCAGCGGTCATTAGGCAAACAATTAGGAAGTTAATCAAAGGGATTAGAGAGGATGATGTCACCCAACCAATGAGAAGAGGACAAGGAGGGGAGGATGACATCATGAGGATGACACAAGCATGACATGGGAAGGAAGGAGATGTGGTGGCTTTTTAACCACACAAAATCAAGGGCAACTAGGTAATTTACTAAAACAAACACAAAAATCAAACCAACCAAGCCAAGCAAATCATTTTTCATCAAAATCAAAAAGAAACCAAGGCATTGTTCTTCATGCTCTCGGCCAAAACAGAACCAGAACACTAAAACTGCTGTATCTCCTTCATTTATCACTCAAATATTGTGTTCTATAGCTCATTAGAAAGGTATTGAGATGGCCTACAACTCTTGTTCACAAGTCTCGTCCAAATAATCATGGTAAGACCCTCATTTTTACAGTTCTTTAAATCGGACTTTTAGAAACTTCAAAGCCTAACTTTGTGTTCTTGATTTCTTTGGAAAGATCAAGCTTGTAGGAGGCTCCCTAAGGCTTCCTAGCAACTTAACACCTCCCAAGGAAGGTATAAACTTCAAACCCTAGCCTTTACTTTATTTGTTAGTAAGTTTAATGGTTGGTGTTGTGAAATGAGAAGCATGGATTGTGATTATTAGTAGTTTGGTTTGATTTGGAAGTGTTTTTGGTAATTGAAGCTTGATTATAGTTCATAGGTCTTGATTGTGGTTGTTTGAGTTGAAAACCTTGGAGATTATGGACTGATGTGGTATGGTTTAGGTGAAGTTTTGTTGTATTGATGGTTATGAGTTGGTTGGTGGTTAATTGGAGTAGTTTAAACATTGGTAATCGCGTAAACATAGCCGTCGTAACGTCCGATTTTCTTTGGACTGTTTTTGTGCATAACATTAGGACCCGAGAACCCCCTGATAGATTATGACCACTGCCATGTTTAGATAGCTCATGTTACGAGCTTCGTTTTGATATGTAGTTCGTTCGATTCCGATGCACGGTTTAGGAGAAACGACCATTTCAAGTAACGGCGTTTCGCGAACGAAACTTTTCCCCTCGCCTTACTTTGAAACATAGGTTAAAGACCAAAAAGGGTTAATTAATGCATGAAACATTTATGGTAAGTGTGTTAGGCAGTTGGTAAGACACTCGCGAAGGAATCGCCTTAAAACTCGTAAAGGTTAAATTATTAAAAATGGTGGAGCCGAGGGTACTCGAGTGACTTAAGAGAATCAGTAAGCGCAAAACGAGCATTAGAGTCTGAGTTGGTTAGAGTATAGATTTACAAGTGACTTTGGTTTAATTCCAACTTACTTGTTGTTTATAGGTTACCAGACTCGTCCCGAGCCATTCGTAACCCCCAGTCGCTCAGGCAAGTTTTCTACCCGTTATACTGTTGTTGTGATGTAAATATATGTATATGCATTATCTTGTGATAGTGCATGATTGTTATTAGCAAATTTTGCGATATATTGGAGCATACTGATATGGTATATATGCATGTCTGTTTCGTAATCTGGTTATCTATCTGTGGATTTCAATGCTTATAGTTGCATAATACCTATGCTAGAAATAAGCAAGTAGTTGCGTATACCCTTAGTATAGGGGATAAAAGGTGAACATATTTCTAAACCGGGAGTCGATGTTCCCGAGTATATTATATATATATTTATATATATATGGATATAGTTTTTAAAACTATGGATCGAATAAGGTTTATTTGATACCTTTATTTTACTTAATTGAATATTAATTTGAGTATTCATTCGAGGGCTTAAGACTAAGTTTATTTTATTATTTGAATATTATTTGAGTATTCATTCGAGGGCTTATGACTCAGTTTATTTTATTATTTGAATATTATTTGAATATTCATTCAAGGGCTTATGACTCAGTTTATATTATTATTGAATATTACTTGGATATTCATTTGAGGATGTATGACTCCTTTATTTTATGAATATTATTTATAGTATTCATTCGAGGTATTATGACTCCGCTTATTACTTAATAATATTCTTTATTGTATTAAAGAATAAGGTGTCGATAATCAAACTTACTTTTGATTATTCAAATAAAGATATTACTTTCGTATAAGTATATCTTTGATTATTTGCTATTCATTTCAAGTATAAGTTTTAATACTTCTACTTCAATTATTTTATAAAGATTATTCTTTATGGGAATATTATTTAAATAATAATATTTAGACATTTTCTAAATATTCTGGGGACTGATTTACTTCATTAAATCAGCTTCACTCCAAACATTCTTAAAAATGTTTTGCGAGTCTTCAAAATGATTTTTTAAAAGTTAGAGCGGATCCCAAAACTCATTTTTTTTAAGATCCTCCTTTCAAAGGGGATTTAAATACTCGCTCAAAACCTGAGGGATCCGGCTCTGTGGTGTGTTTTATATTCGCAACAAGGTTGCTGTTTTGATAAATGAATTGATTACTTACCCAACACTCGGGAAGTAAAATTCTTGGAACAAGTTAATCCATTAACAGGCATCGCCTGGGAAATATCGGTGAGTTCTCCTTTCCAAATAGATACGACTTCTTGGTGGAGCCGTATCAACAAGTTTCTACTTGGGGAAAGTGGGGACAAGCTTTACGTTTCAGAGTCATGGATTTCATCTGAACTAGGAGTGGCGTAAGTGGCCGAGTAGCGCCGGCCCAGCCTTATTATATTGGCCCAAATGGCCTGGAAGTTCCGCTAAGGCGGTCCATTCCTTAGGAGTTCAGTGTTCGGTTGACAAGTAAATCCGACAGGTTCTCCTCTACATGTAGAAAATGGTGGGGTTGTACTACTATGACTGATCATCGTAAGTGGTCTTCCTGGCGCGGCAAACTCCCGTAATGAGTTCATCATCCAATTGGATAATTTCTGCAACACTACCCAGAGCACTTCGATAGAAAGGCTACGGTTGGGCGATTGTTGAGTGTTGGCAGGGTCAAGTTTTCAAAATGATGTTTACATCAAATGAAGTATCTCGTAACTTCATTTTATTTTGATAATATTTTAAAGATTTAATCTATTCAAACCTTGCCTTATAGTCTCATCTATGTGATGAACTTTTGAAGCTAATTATAACTTGAACGGTGGTAGTTCAAGTAGTATTTGGGAAAGATATAAGTATATTGGGGTATCTTGTAACTTCATCTTTTAAACTTATATCTAATTAATAATTGTCTTATGAATGACAAAGATTTTCAGAAAAACGTTGAGACAAGGTTAGATATATGAGATCACCTTGCAACAATATTTTTTTTATTTTATACAGTTATACACTGGGACTTTGTGTATATTGTGCATGGAAGAGGACTTCCAATATTTTGAAAAGTATATATGTATATATATACTGAATATTTTGCGACTTCATCGCATTAAGATATCAACTTGGTTCATTTCTTTTGACCAAGACTTTCATGAGTACTATGAGAAGGCTCATATATTGTTAATCATTATACATATTATTTTGGTGGGCTTGCTGCTCACCCTTGCTTTCTTCTTTCATCACACAACATCAGATAGACAAGATGAACCGGACCAAGCTCCCGATTCGCAAGAGGTTAGGAGACGTTCCGTAGTTTTCTAGAAGCAGTGATGCCGCCATAGCTGAGGTAGGAACTACCAATAGGCTAGGCTTTCAACTTTTGATGTATCAGATTATGTATATTTATGAATTGTAATAATGGCAAAGAAATGTAAATTTATTCAGAAACCTGTTTAAGGTGTATTGGCATATAATTGTGGAATAAAACGACTTGTGATTATTTTTGGATATTCATCTCTGAGACTATAACTTGTGGTGTGTGTGTTTATTGTGGGGTCACAGTACAGAGTAGTTGATTATTTATTAAGATTGGGTTTTGTTAAGGGAAATGGAACTCGTGACAACCCGGATCCCCGACCCCGGATTTGGGGGTGTTACAGAAATGGTATCAGAGCTAAGCGTTATAAACCTCAGAGATGATGGGACGTTAAGATAATAAGTTCACTAAGATAATAAGAACTCTTGCCAAGTTCATAGTCGGACTACCTAATGTAGTACTAACAGTTAAAACCCTTATGGGAACCCTTATAAATGTAGCGATAGAAGCGTAGTTCGTTATAGTATATGGTAGCGGGACTCCGAACCCTGAAGTTGAGGAACATCAACGCGATGATGTTTTATTACTAATTGGAGATCAGATTGTGGATCCAATAGAGCGTCCTAACGCAGGACCGGATGATGTTGATATTGAGGATGTAGCGGTTGAGGATGTTGTCCTAGAAGGGATAGTTGCTGAGGAGGATCCCATGGAGGATCCTGACGAGATTGGATAAAGGACCACTGATGAATTGATGACCCTGGTTGGGTCGACTACCAGAGGTAGGATTGGCCGGTCACTACCAGAGGTTCGTTCAAGTTTGTAAATATAGTAGCCCCTTTAACGCGGCTTACTCGTAAGACTGAGAAGTTCGAATGGATAAAGAAATGCGAGAACAACTTTTAAGAACCGAAGCAAAGGTTGGTGACGTTCCCTATGTTGGCGTTGCCGGATGGAAAATGAGATTTTGTGATTTGTAAGTGATGCTTCGCATAAGGAATTAGGGTGCTTCTTATATAGCACAGCAAGATAATCGCGTCTGCGTCAAGACAATTAAGGGAATTTAAAATTCAATATCCCCACCCATGAGCTTGGGCTCGTGGCAATAGTTTTGCCCTAAAGATTTGAGGCACTACTTGTATGGAGAGAAGTGTGAGATTCACAAACCATAGGAGCTCTAGTACATTCTTACGTAGAAAGAGCTCAACATACGCCAGAGGAGGTGGTTAGAGCTAATCAAGAATTATGATTGGGAGATTCTTTATCATTCGGGGAAAGCCAATATGGTGGCTGATGCCCTTAGTAAAAAGGAGAGACTCAAGATGATAATGTCTTTTGGAGAGTTTATAAGAGATTTTGAGAAAATGGAAATAGTAGTGAAGGTAACCGGAGCCGGTACCGAAAAGCTGTTTGAGATAGCAATACAGCCCGAAGTATTGGAAAAGAACATATTGTGCCAGTAAAAGTGATGAATGAAGGCAGAGAGCCAACAAATAGGTATGAGATTAATACTGAGAGAGATGATAAGGGAATAATGAGGTATTCCTATAGAATTTGGGTTCCAAAGGTTTAAGAGCTTAAAGATGAAATCTTAGATGAAAGCTAGTTTGAGGAATAAGAGTTAGAGCAAACCCTGAACGTGATAGTCAGGGAGGTTGCCACCAAGACAAAAGGAACCCATAACATGATGAAGTGGAAAATGAGGATTTAAATTATGTAAGATGACCCCAATTATGGGGAGTAGGAAGAAATATTTAGACTGAGGAAACAAAAGTCGAGTAAGGACAGGAGACCCGAGATGGTACCCCTATACGACAATTCATGGACCTGTCTAAAGAGAACTTAGACTATTATCCCCAACCACCACCCTGAGGAGACAGTGCGGTGGGAAATTCTTTCATGACCTTTAAGTCGCTAAGCTCTCAGAGTTCCAAAGAACAAGCTGACCCAGTCGAGGCAAGAGCCTGGCTAAAGGAAATAGATGAATCATTTGAGATTCTAAATGATTGACGAACCACAAAAGACTGTTTTGTCACTTACCCTCCTAAGAGAGAGACCACCCGCTGGTGAAAGGCCAAGGAAGGCACGGAGCAAGAGATTATAATAAACTGATTTAAGTTCAGTCAATTGTTTTCAGGAAAGTACTTCCCAAGGTTATGGAGATAGTGTAAAAGCTTAAGAGCCAGAACAAAGGCAGACGAGTATGATGAATTATGAATCTAAGTTGTAAAAGTTATCAAGATTCGTTCTGAAGACACGAATCCAGAATGACGGGATGTTTGAAATTAATGCTTATGTTGTGTTGGTTCATGAAATAACGATAAGAGAAAGGAATATAAAGGCAAGAGAGTTTGAGGAATGATAAGGGAGTTGGGTATGAGGAAACCCTAAAGACTCGTAGAAATAGAAATAGAAAAGTAGGTAATCGTCCGGATGAGAGTGATTCACCATGAGTTAAATTGATGGTTGAAGGTATAAGAGATACATATATTTTATCCCCTGTAAGTTGGGAAGATTCGAGGAAACCTTGAGATAATTCGAAGGATAAATAATGAGACACGGATAGACTGAGGAGACAAGAAAGTAAGAAATTAAGAAAATTGGGTGAAGGAAGTGACCTTCAAGAAGGTAAAGTGTAAGACCGGTGGCATGATACCCAGAAAGGGAGACGCCAGATATGAAAGATATCCCAACATTGAGATGACTGTTGAGATAAACAACAAAAGTAAATAAGGAATTATTAAGAAGAAGTTCATGTTGAACATGACCAATATCTTCCAGAACATCCATGTTATCATTACCAAATCAAGAAAGAAAAGTGGATGACCATTGTTATCTTTTGGAGGCCATATGGATTGACCTCAATTTGAATAAGGATGCTATTATGAAGTTAGGTATAGACTATCGAGGTGGGAATGATTGAATAAGACACCCTTATCAGGGATATATGACTTGATTTATCCATGGAAGGATGCAGGTACCTTTTAAAGGTGGAATTAAGGATAGAACATCGGTAACTTAAAATGAATCCTAGGGGAATGCATAAAGGTTGGAATTTCACCCTTAATAGGGACAGTATGAGTTTTGACAGTATGATTTGGAAAGGGTTAATGTAGCAACAACCTTTAAGAATCAGTGGAGAAATTTTTCAGAAGTATATAGACAATGGTTCTAGTAATAGTAAATGGTATTTTAATATGCCCTGTATCTAGGGAATACAGGAGGAACGATTGAAGGATAACCTTAGAGGTTTTACAAGGAGAAAGGTAATATTCAAAATTTTCAAGAATAGAAATGTTGATAAAGGAAATATGACGTAATTATAATGTTGCCAAGTGGGGCACGTGTTAAACCACGAGAAAGTATGGATCGAACCAGTAATGGTCGAAATTATTCAGGGCAATTAGGACTTAAGATAAAAGATGTTCTAATTATGATTGAGAGTCAGTCATGACAGTGATTAACCTCTAAAGACTGAGGCAATAACTTATGGAAAAATGGTGATTTTTTTTTTTACTCATCAGATTTTAAGGAAAGCATTTTCACATAAGCTGTGATTGAAATAAGGTAGAAAATGTATTTGGAGATGGTTAAAGTGACATTGACTGTAAGGAAATTTTACTATCAGGAAAGGCCAAAGAGGTGGCCGACACTTTAAAGGTAAAAGGATAATTATAGGCCCTTGTGCCAAAAGAATACAGTGATGATGGTTAAAACTGTGAAGGTTGTATTATGGTTTGGAAGATTGACATTCCTTCTGATGACTGTGCAATACCCAGCCGTAATAGTAGTTGGTAAAGGTTTAATTCGTGTAATCGCCATGAGCGGGCTATCTATCTTAGAAGGTACTATCTTGAGAATGAGCCTGGACCATGTTTCAAAAGGACTAAACGAACCTTTGAGATCAGGAGTGTTCTTCATGAATCAGAAATGGTGATTATGTTACCTCCTTAGAAGGATTTGATACGACATGTATGGACTCCGTATGGTTAGCTATTAAGATTTCATGGAAAGTGAATGACTACAGTAGGTCAGTGGTGGACCATAGTAAGGCAGCAATGATTCTGCGAGTATTGAGCTGATTACAACCGTGAGAGTTGTATTGGAATGGGTGTTGAGATTGAGTACCACTAATCGGGTCGTGGTAGTGTATAAGTTATCATTGATAGACTAATTAAGTAGAGTATCTACCTATTGTATATTTATTCTTTCTTATGAAAAGAGAGTCGTATTACTATACGAGGAAGGTTGCGGTGCAAGCATAGAATTCTATTAACGATGATGTATAAAATGAGATTCCAGATTCGATTTTCGATGTCGAGGGAATTTCAAAGGTAATTGTGTATAAGCTCGAGGAAGAGTGTGGGTCCATAGAATGATGGACGGGATAACGAAAATATTTAGGCATGGGAAATACGAGGCTATAATGCTTAATGTTGATTTATATACGTATATGAATTGTTCTCCTATGACAAACCTCTATAGTTCAGAGGTAGGTTCCAAGCCAGATATTTTGTGGCAGTATATTTTTTTTTTCACATATACAGTTCTCTTCAATTCGTTCTTTTCTCTTCTTTTCATTTCATGTAAGCTGAGAAGAACAACCCTTCCAGAAAGGGGAGGTATTGCCGAATGACTATCTATCTGTGTGATAGAAGCCTAGTAGGATACCAGCTATTGTTTAATCGCTTGTCAAGTACTAAAGGCTGGCCACCTTCTGTACTAACTATGCGAGATAACAAGTGTTCATGATCATAGTGACCTCTCAATAAATTCTTTTACTTCTATATGAAGGATTAAGCTTTCGAAAATAGAAACAGCTGAAAAAGGAGTAGTAAAGTTATGGTGGTATTCAGAATGGGAACACATTCGTAATACTAAGGTTGACGTGGTTATTAAAAGGTTATAGAACGCTAACGAGCAAAAGTATAACCAGTATAATATTAGGAACGGAAGGTAGTAGCGATTACGAACTCGAAAAGAATGGGTATTGAGAAGCAAAAGCTCTAATGCTAAACGCTATAATGAGAGTCTGTGCAATAGACTTGAAAAAATTTGGAATGATCACTTAACGCGGATTTAGTTATATCACGACAATAGATCATATGTCATTATCGAGGTGTCACCTTATGAGATCCTTGAGGGAAGATAATGTCGATCTCCCTTATGTTAGGATGAAGTTGTAGAGCGCAAGATGCTCGGACCCGCAGTAGTCCAAAGGACCAGGGATATAATAGATCTAATCAGAGGACGGCTGGTAGTAACCCAAGATGGACATAAGAGGTATGCTGATTTGACTCAAAAAGGACAAAGAGTATGAAATAGGGGGCCTAGTAATGTTATAGGTATCCCCTTGGAAACCCTTGAAAAAGGATTGATGAGGTTCGGAAAGAAAGGAAAGCTAAGTCTACAACTTGTTGGACCCTTGGATATATTAAGACGTTTGGGAAGTTAGCATATGAGCTAGCCCTACCCCCGAACCTGTAGCAAGTTCATAACGTGTTCCACGTATCAATGTTAAGGAAGTATAATTCGGATTCCAGATAAATAGGGGCATATGAGCGCATAGACATGCAACCAGACGTAACCTATATGGAGCAACCAGGAAGGGTATAGAGTAAAAAGGAACGAGTGCTTAGGAGAAGGGTTATCAAACTAGTAAGAGTTTGATGGTAGAACCACAATGTGGGAAAATTTACTCGAGAGTTAGAAAGTGCAATGCTAAGAGAGTATCCCTATTCATTTTCTATCTGATTCCGGGACGGAATCCTTTTAAGGAGGGGAGACTGTAATAACCCCAATTTTTGGGAAATTTTTGAAACCCTTATGAATAGTGTTTTTGCTGAATGAGAAAACTTTTCATGCCACACTATGTAGGGGTTCTGATATGGATATTCTGAGATTTTATTAGTACTTTATATGGGATATAAGTGTATGTAAAGATCGTCAGAATCCAAATCCGAACACTTTGATTTTTCCCGGAAATACACTAGATACGGAAAGATTTGAGAAAAAGGTAACAGGATAAAAAGAATTTAAATTAAAGGATTATAGGAGAGGATCATAAAAGGAATATAATATATTGAGAAAGGTTAAGGGAACCTAAGTAATAAGATCCCGGGTATGATCCTTCAAACGATAAACGAAAACGAAAGTTAAGCGAACCGTATAACAGATCAGCGGTCATTAGGCAAACAATTAGGAAGTTAATCAAAGGGATTAGAGAGGATGATGTCACCCAACCAATGAGAAGAGGACAAGGAGGGGAGGATGACATCATGAGGATGACACAAGCATGACATGGGAAGGAAGGAGATGTGGTGGCTTTTTAACCACACAAAATCAAGGGCAACTAGGTAATTTACTAAAACAAACACAAAAATCAAACCAACCAAGCCAAGCAAATCATTTTTCATCAAAATCAAAAAGAAACCAAGGCATTGTTCTTCATGCTCTCGGCCAAAACAGAACAAGAACACTAAAACTGCTGTATCTCCTTCATTTCTCACTCAAATATTGTGTTCTATAGCTCATTGGAAAGGTATTGAGATGGTCTACAACTCTTGTTCAAAAGTCTCGTCCAAATAATCATGGTAAGACCCTCATTTTTACAGTTCTTTAAATCGGACTTTTAGAAACTTCAAAGCCTAACTTTGTGTTCTTGATTTCTTTGGAAAGATCAAGCTTGTAGGAGGCTCCCTAAGGCTTCCTAGCAACTTAACACCTCCCAAGGAAGGTATAAACTTCAAACCCTAGCCTTTACTTTATTTGTTAGTAAGTTTAATGGTTGGTGTTGTGAAATGAGAAGCATGGATTGTGATTATTAGTAGTTTGGTTTGATTTGGAAGTGTTTTTGGTAATTGAAGCTTGATTATAGTTCATAGGTCTTGATTGTGGTTGTTTGAGTTGAAAACCTTGGAGATTATGGACTGATGTGGTATGGTTTAGGTGAAGTTTTGTTGTATTGATGGTTATGAGTTGGTTGGTGGTTAATTGGAGTAGTTTAAACATTGGTAATCGCGTAAACATAGCCGTCGTAACGTCCGATTTTCTTTGGACTGTTTTTGTGCATAACATTAGGACCCGAGAACCCCCTGCTAGATTATGACCACTGCCATGTTTAGATAGCTCATGTTACGAGCTTCGTTTTGATATGTAGTTCGTTCGATGCCGATGCACGGTTTAGGAGAAACGACCGTTTCAAGTAACGGCGTTTCGCGAACGAAACTTTTCCCCTCGCCTTACTTTGAAACATAGGTTAAAGACCAAAAAGGGTTAATTAATGCATGAAACATTTATGGTAAGTGTGTTAGGCAGTTGGTAAGACACTCGCGAAGGAATCGCCTTAAAACTCGTAAAGGTTAAATTATTAAAAATGGTGGAGCCGAGGGTACTCGAGTGACTTAAGAGAATCAGTAAGCGCAAAACGAGCATTAGAGTCTGAGTTGGTTAGAGTATAGATTTACAAGTGACTTTGGTTTAATTCCAACTTACTTGTTGTTTATAGGTTACCAGACTCGTCCCGAGCCATTCGTAACCCCCAGTCGCTCAGGCAAGTTTTCTACCCGTTATACTGTTGTTGTGATGTAAATATATGTATATGCATTATCTTGTGATAGTGCATGATTGTTATTAGCAAATTTTGCGATATATTGGAGCATGCTGATATGGTATATATGCATGTCTGTTTCGTAATCTGGTTATCTATCTGTGGATTTCAATGCTTATAGTTGCATAATACCTATGCTAGAAATAAGCAAGTAGTTGCGTATACCCTTAGTATAGGGGATAAAAGGTGAACATATTTCTAAACCGGGAGTCGATGTTCCCGAGTATATTATATATATATTTATATATTTATATATATATGGATATAGTTTTTAAAACTATGGATCGAATAAGGTTTATTCGATACCTTTATTTTACTTAATTGAATATTAATTTGAGTATTCATTCGAGGGCTTAAGACTAAGTTTATTTTATTATTTGAATATTATTTGAGTATTCATTCGAGGGCTTATGACTCAGTTTATTTTATTATTTGAATATTATTTGAATATTCATTCAAGGGCTTATGACTCAGTTTATATTATTATTGAATATTACTTGGATATTCATTTGAGGATGTATGACTCCTTTATTTTATGAATATTATTTATAGTATTCATTCGAGGTATTATGACTCCGCTTATTACTTAATAATATTCTTTATTGTATTAAAGAATAAGGTGTCGATAATCAAACTTACTTTTGATTATTCAAATAAAGATATTACTTTCGTATAAGTATATCTTTGATTATTTGCTATTCATTTCAAGTATAAGTTTTAATACTTCTACTTCAATTATTTTATAAAGATTATTCTTTATGGGAATATTATTTAAATAATAATATTCAGATATTTTCTAAATATTCTGGGGACTGATTTACTTCATTAAATCAGCTTCACTCCAAACATTCTTAAAAATGTTTTGCGAGTCTTCAAAATGATTTTTTAAAAGTTAGAGCGGATCCCAAAACTCATTTTTTTTAAGATCCTCCTTTCAAAGGGGATTTAAATACTCGCTCAAAACCTGAGGGATCCGGCTCTGTGGTGTGTTTTATATTCGCAACAAGGTTGCTGTTTTGATAAATGAATTGATTACTTACCCAACACTCGGGAAGTAAAATTCTTGGAACAAGTTAATCCATTAACAGGCATCGCCTGGGAAATATCGGTGAGTTCTCCTTTCCAAATAGATACGACTTCTTGGTGGAGCCGTATCAACAAGTTTCTACTTGGGGAAAGTGGGGACAAGCTTTACGTTTCAGAGTCATGGATTTCATCTGAACTAGGAGTGGCGTAAGTGGCCGAGTAGCGTCGGCCCAGCCTTATTATATTGGCCCAAATGGCCTGGAAGTTCCGCTAAGGCGGTCCATTCCTTAGGAGTTCAGTGTTCGGTTGACAAGTAAATCCGACAGGTTCTCCTCTACATGTAGAAAATGGTGGGGTTGTACTACTATGACTGATCATCGTAAGTGGTCTTCCTGGCGCGGCAAACTTCCATAATGAGTTCATCATCCAATTGGATAATTTCTGCAACACTACCCAGAGCACTTCGATAGAAAGGCTACGGTTGGGCGATTGTTGAGTGTTGGCAGGGTCAAGTTTTCAAAATGATGTTTACATCAAATGAAGTATCTCGTAACTTCATTTTATTTTGATAATATTTTAAAGATTTAATCTATTCAAACCTTGCCTTATAGTCTCATCTATGTGATGAACTTTTGAAGCTAATTATAACTTGAACGGTGGTAGTTCAAGTAGTATTTGGGAAAGATATAAGTATATTGGGGTATCTTGTAACTTCATCTTTTAAACTTATATCTAATTAATAATTGTCTTATGAATGACAAAGATTTTCAGAAAAACATTGAGACAAGGTTAGATATATGAGATCACCTTGCAACGATATTTTTTTTTTATTTTATACAGTTATACACTGGGACTTTGTGTATATTGTGCATGGAAGAGGACTTCCAATATTTTGAAAAGTATATATGTATATATATATATATACTGAATATTTTGCGACTTCATCGCATTAAGATATCAACTTGGTTCATTTCTTTTGACCAAGACTTTCATGAGTACTATGAGAAGGCTCATATATTGTTAATCATTATACATATTATTTTGGTGGGCTTGCTGCTCACCCTTGCTTTCTTCTTTCATCACACAACATCAGATAGACAAGATGAACCGGACCAAGCTCCCGATTCGCAAGAGGTTAGGAGACGTTCCGTAGTTTTCTAGAAGCAGTGATGCCGCCATAGCTGAGGTAGGAACTACCAATAGGCTAGGCTTTCAACTTTTGATGTATCAGATTATGTATATTTATGAATTGTAATAATGGCAAAGAAATGTAAATTTATTCAGAAACCTGTTTAAGGTGTATTGGCATATAATTGTGGAATAAAACGACTTGTGATTATTTTTGGATATTCATCTCTGAGACTATAACTTGTGGTGTGTGTATTTATTGTGGGGTCACAGTACAGAGTAGTTGATTATTTATTAAGATTGGGTGTTGTTAAGGGAAATGGAACTCGTGACAACCCGGATCCCCGACCCCAGATTTGGGGGTGTTACACTTATACTCAATTCTTTCAGTATCTGGTGGATATTCGGGAAAAATCAAAGTGTTCGAATTTGGATTCTGACGATCTTTACATACACTTATATACCATATGGAGTACTAATAAGATCTCAGAATATCAATAAAAGAAATCCTACATAGTGTGGCATGAAAAGTTTTCCTAATCAACATAATCAGTAAAATCACTATTCATAAGGGTTACAAAAAGTCCGAAATTTTTGGGGTTATTATAGAGTGGGGATGAGCTCATTCTTCTCATTTGCCACCACAGTAATACCTCCTTTCTTAGGTACACATTGCACGGGGCTCACCCAAGAACTGTCAGAAATAGGATATATAATTCCTGCATCCAGCCATTTTAGAATTTCTTTCTTCACCACTTCTTTTATGATAGGATTAAGCCTTCGCTGTTGCTCAACAGTCGGCTTGCTACCTTCCTCTAGCAGAATTTTATGCATGCAGTATGAAGGGATGATCCCTTTTATATCTGCTATAGTCCATCCGATGGCCGATTTGAATTCTCTCAGAATCCTCAAGAGCTTGTCCTCATCACTCCCTGAAAGGTCAGATGCAATAATAACAGGCAAAGTAGATGCATCACCTAAAAAAGCATACCTCAAGTATTCAGGCAGTGGTTTAAGCTCCAAAGTAGGTGCTTCCTCAATAGATGGTTTGAGCTTTCCCTCAGTATTCTTGAGATCAGTATTTCCAAGAGATTCAAATGGCATGTCTAACTTCCGTTTCCAAGGAGAAGCATTCAGATATTGTAACTGCTCATTGCCTTCATCATCTTCACTGTCAAAATCCCCCAATAAGGCTTTTTCTAAGGCATCGGACCTTAGCATATGATCAAGTTCTAAAGTAACTGCAGAATTGACCAAATCCACCTTGAAGCGCTCCTCATCTTTCGTAGGAAATTTCATCGCATTGAACACATTGAATGTCACATCTTGATCTTGCACCCTCATAGTGAGTTCACCTTTTTGCACATCTATCAAGGTACGGCCTGTAGCCAAGAAAGGTCTTCCGAAGATTATGAGAATCTTCTTATCTTCCTCGAAATCCAGAATGACAAAATCTGCAGGAAAGATGAGTTTGTCCACCTTTACTAGCACATCCTCCATGATGCCTCGTGGGTATGTAATCGAACGATCAACCAATTGTAGAGACATGTAGTTGGGCTTCGGATCAGGGAAATTCAACTTTTTGAAGATAGACAACGACATCAGATTGATGCTTGCTCCCAAATCGCAAAGGCACTTGTCAAATGATAACTTGCCAATGGTGCAATGAATGGTGAAGCTACCTGGATCCTTAAGCTTTAGAGGTAACTTTTGTTGCAGCATGGCATTGCACTCTTCCGTCAGAGCAAAGGTATCAAGATCATCCAGTTTCACCTTCCTCGAAAGAATACCTTTCATGAATTTCGCATAACTAGGCATTTGCTCAAGAGCCTCAGCGAAAGGTATATTGATGTGAAGTTTCTTGAACACCTCCAGAAACTTACCAAATTGCTTGTCCAGCTTTTGTTTTTGCAATCACTTAGGAAAAGGTGGTGAAGGATAGAGCTGTTTCTCCCCAGTATTACCCTCAGGCAGAGTGTATTCAACAATATTCTTCCTTGGTTCCCCCTCTTTCTCATTTTCCATTCCTTCTTCATCTACAACTTCAACTTCTACATCTTTTGCTTTTTTAGCATCAACAAATTTTCCAGACCTTAAGGTGACAGCTTTGACTTGCTCTTTAGCTTCCTTCCTTCCTGGCACTTTAGTATCACTGGGAAGTGTGCCAGGTTGATGATTGAGCAAGGCATTGGCTATTTGTCTAATTTGATTTTCCAAGGTCTTGATAGAAACAGCCTGACTTTTGCACAACAGCTTTAACTCCTCGAAATCAGCACTAGAAGGTGGAGCAGCACCTCCTTGTTGAGGATATAATTGCCTTTGAGCTAGTTGCTGAGGTTGCTGGAATCCAGGTGGATTAAACTGTTTATTTACAGCTTGCTAATATGACTGTTGAACAGCATTTTGATTATTGCTCCAACTAAAATTGGGATGATTTCTGTTATTAGGATGATAAGTAGCGGGCACAGGCTGCTGCGGTTTCTGGAAATTATTCACATACTAAACAGATTCATTAACAAGAAAACACTGATCCGTAGCATGAGAGCCTGCATAAAGCTCACAGACACTAGATAATTGATTTACGCCATAGTTGGTTAAAGAATCGACCTTCATAGTCAGCGTCGTGAGCTGTGCTACAATAGCTGTAGCTGCATCGACTTCCAGGATACCTGCTACTTTCCCAAGCATCATCCTTTGAGTTGGGTTTTCATACTCATTTGCAGTCATAGTTTCAATGACATTATAGGCCTCAGTATATCTTTTGGCCCACAAGGCGCCTCCAGAAGCTGCATCAAGCATGGGTCGAGATTGGACCCCAAAACCTTTGTAGAAACCAGTGATCACCATCTAGTCATGCATCCCATGATGTGGACACTTTCTAAACATCTTTTTGTACCGCTCCCAAACTTTGTACATAGATTCTCCTGGTTGCTGCGCAAACTGAGTAAGAGCACTCCTCATAGCTGCAGTTTTGGCCATTTGATAGAACTTCACCAGAAACTTTTGTGCAAGATCTTCCCAAGTAGTGATGGACCCATCTGTTAAAGAATGTAACCAGTCCTTAACTTTGTCCCTCAGAGAGAATGGGAAAAGCCTCAGCTTGATAGCCTCATCAGTGACACCATTATATTTGAAAGTACTACAGATCTCGACAAAATTCTTGATATGCATGTTGGGTTCTTCAATCGCAGCCTCTCCGAAAGAAACAGAATTCTGCACCATCTGAATAGTGCCCGGCTTGATTTCAAAAGTATTGGCCTGAATAGCCGGATGAATGATGCTGGACTGAATGTCATCAATTTTAGGCCGAGAAAAGTCCATAAGAGCTGGATCAGCTTGAGCTAGACGATCACCCATTGTTTCAGGTTCTTTCTTTTCACTCTCTTTATCCGAATCTTCAAAAACTATCATCTCCAGAAAGTCAAGAGCTTTATCTGTCTCCTCAGCTTTATCCAGATTTCTCGTTCGAGTGCGAGAACGTGTTTGCATAAACGCTCGCTAGAGTACCTGAAACACAACCGGAAACAGTAAGTAACAAGTCTTAATCAATGAATCCTTATGACCACTGATGGCAAGTATATAAACCAAACAAATTAACACCGAGTCCCCGGTAGCGGCGCCAAAAACTTGTTAGGCACAAAGCATGCGTTAAATAAATCACACAAGTATACGCGTTCGCAAGTAATATAGAATGATTTCTAGTTCGTTCCCACAGAGACTCTGATTAATTATATTTAATTAACACTTACTCACCAATGTATGATTATTCTTCAATGCCAAGATAATAACAATTAAGGTTGGTAAACTAATAATTACTACAAGAATTAAACACTTGAATTAACAATATTAAACACACATGAGATCCTAACTTCATTACTACTTCATTCAATAGTTATTATTATTAACCTTAGCATGTAATGGTGATGATATTAATCGAACAACACGAAACTGATAAATGCCAACTTTCGTTGTACGGATACCATTCTACCAAGCATCCATAATTAAGATAGAAGTTGAATAGGCATCAATTATGTTGAGACCCTATATGTCTACAAAATTTGACAACATAACGATTTAAGCGTAAGTTATTCATGATGATTACAATGGACAAGTAAAATGGTTAGAGTTACCCACTAATCATGCATACAATACATGAACCTATGCTAGCATGGCAAGTTCTAAATCTCATGATTCACTGTCGCTTCACAAGAGATTAACTGGCTATCTTACATGTTCGCAACGCATATAAGACGAATAAGCACAACCTATACTAGATATCATACAATCACCACATACCAAGGTATTAAACAATTAACTAAAGAAATACATAGTAAATCCGCTAGGATCCCATGATCACGATTAGCCCATAATAGAACTCATCGTCACCATGGGTTCATATGAAAGCATGATAATAACACAACGATATAAGGCTAATACAAATACTTAATAAATAATGAAGTACGTCACAAGAGTATTAAGGTTCAAAGCATAAAGAAAACTAGCATCCACTGTTACAATAAATTAAAAGAATCACAAGATAAATGTATGCTTCCTCTTCTTCGTTGTTGTGTGCTAAAACGGTCTTCTCAATCTTCTTGCCCTTGCTCTTGATGAAGAAAACGTCTTCCCAAAAGTTTTATATAAGCGTCCAATTGTACCAACGCCAACAGAAGCCCAATTGTACTTGAATTAATAAAATCCAGATTCTAAATTTCCGCACGCACGCGGTCGCCTGCTGTGTCCACGCGGCCGCCTGCTAGCACGCGGTCGCCTGCTCCTGGCTTGCGGCCGCTTGCTTCCCTTCTGGAAAATACTTTATTTTGCTTCTGTTTTTGCTGATTTCTTCGCTCATCTCCCCTAGACTGATTCCAAGCACTTCCTTAAGCTTTATTTGATAAAAACCACCTATCTAAGCAAGTTATACCCTGAAATGAAAAAACACTAGAAAATGCGTCAAATACACAAAATACTTGAGTTCAAGACACCAATTCAAGCCGTTATGAGACACTCTAAGTGGTATAAAATGCCACTTATTAATGAACCTTTCTCCATCTTTTTGTTAGCATCAAGTTGTTGAGTGGAAGGGAGTTGAGCAGCCACCAACTGTTGGAGTAGAGCATTCTGAGTTTCCTGATTAGCAAGTATCTTGGCCATTGACTTCTCTACATCAGATAATCTAGAGTCCATGGCCTCAACCTTTCTATTTAGACCAGCTTCCTTCCTCAGTTTCTAAGCTATCTCAGTCATGGTGGTTCTAGGAAGTCTAGCATCCAACCTTGCTATGAAATTATGTTTTACTTCAGAAACCCCTTGCTTTATTTCATCCACACTTTAACTGTGTTAGAGAGCTTGAATCTTGTGCAGCTGTAGAGCTTCAAGATGTGCTGTAAGTAATCTCTTTGTGTTGGCATTTGTGGATGCTTGAATGGATATTTGGGTGTCATGAATGAGCTTGAATAATGTGGATTGGAGATGTGAGTATGAACATTCTTTGGTTAGCATCCAGGAAGGTATGTTTGCATCTCCCCCTATGATCATGTTATCTTCCTCATCATCCCCACTAGCATCCCCAAAAGAGTCTTCAGCCAGTTCAAAATCACTGCCAGTATTGGATGACATAACAGTGATTACATCCTTTGCACTTTGTAGAGAAGCATTTGTGTGCACTAGATTGAGCATCTTTTAAGCCTCTTCATTGCCCTGTACAGCTAGAGTTTGATAAGCTGTAATAAAATGAGTAAATTTCTCAGCATCTAGGGAGATATAATCTATAACAACTTGATATTCTTGCTGTTATAGTCTCTCCCTTTCTACATCACTGACATTCATTGACTCACTAGCAATGATGTCCACCCTTATCACTCCTGTACCTGCATTTCTCTCATAATCTCTCTTTTGTTGCATCAAGGGCTCCCCTTGTCTTCCCACCCTCACAGCCTCACCTTCATCATCTAAGGTGGGACTCCTCTCACTCACTTTTGACAGACCTGAAGAAATGGTCTGCATTGGTTCACTCATTTTCTCTCCTTTTGCCTGGGAGCAACCCAGCCTCTCACTCAGTTCACTCCCTGCCCTCAGTCCTAAGAGTGATTGTACTACTACTAAGTCATCTGCACTTGTGACAATTGTAGGAATTTGAAGTTGTGCAGAGACTCCCGACGGATGAGGAATATCCATCGGGATAGTAGTTTGGCTAGCCGACGGATGACTACTGTTAGGCACATCCGTCGGGATACAATCACTACTCGACGGATGAATAATATCCACCGGGATAGAAGAAATGAATGAGTTTGGAGTGGAGACTATTGTAGACTCTGTGCAGATTGATGAAAATTTGGGCACAGATGTCTCAATAGACTCATAAAGAATTGGCAAGTGATCCAACAAATCATCTAAAAGATGATGCTCACTTGCTTGGATTTTTGGCTTCTCCAATAGAGTTAAAGATGGAGAATTTGAAAAAGATGTATGAATCATATCTACATCCAGTGAGTGTGTGGGTGAATTTGGTGTTTCGGGTGCTTCAATTATTAATGATTTTGGATGTGACTCCACATTTATTGGAGCCACATCAATCTGACTTTGAGATGGTGCAGTGACTGGGTCTTAGCACCAGTTAGCACTTTGTGTGTTCCCTGTGCATCCCCAAGGGTTTTAGATCGTTTCTTTCTAGCATAGGTCTGTGGTGAACTTGTGTCCCTAACCCTTTTGGCATCTGCTCCTGGTTGGGAGTTTGTTTCAATAGTAACATCCTTTTGGGAGGATGAAACTAGAATTGAGCTAATTTCTTTATTAACAACCATAGTTTGTTGGGAAACTGTGGTATGGCTAGGCTTGGGTACACTAATCTCACCAGCCTTATCCTTAGGGTTTCTTTAATTTTCACCATGTCCCTCACCTAACTAACTCTCCTTCACACTCCCCTCTTTATGTTTGGTAGTTTTTGTAACTGATTTCTTTTGAGAGAAACCAGATGGGACTTTCTTTGTTTTGGGTTTTGAAGTTGTTGTTTTGGTAGCTTGGGTAGGCATCTATTGGGTCATTGACACAGATGCCATAGCTACACTTGAAGGCAAAGAAATGTGTGAGGTTGGAAGAGTGGAGACGGTGGTGCTTACCTCACTTACCTGAGGTCCCCCCATAATTGGTAAGTAAAAGAGGGGCACCTCTTTGTGGTGACTTGCCTTGTTGATATCAACAATGACTCTCATTTCTTGAACCCAACAATTCAGTTTGTTGGTTGGCTTCTCAACAACAATGTTCTCAATAAGATGGTTAGCAAGCATTATAACGAATCTAGCATAATAGACACTTTTACCTCTTTTATTAAGTTCTCCTAACTTATAACCTAACTCAAATATGATCATGTCACTGAAATTAAAGTATTTATCACTGACTAGCATATAAAGCATGTTAAGCATGACAATGTTAACAGAATCAAAATTGCATATTTTACCAGAAAATACCTTGATAACTACATCACACACATAACTCCACTCTTTTCTAAGACCTAGTCTCCTAATCTCACTTAATTTAGAGGTGGAGAGAGCATAGCCAATAGAATTAAGCATGTTAACTATATCAGTATCTGTGTGTGGAACAGTAGTAGTGTTATCCGGAATTCTAAAGCAAGCTTTGATAATATCACTATTAATGCAAAACTGCTTACCTTTAAGTGTGAAAGTTATGGTCTTGTCAGTAGAGTTGTACACGGCAGTTGTCCATATCTCCTCCACAACTTCACAGTAGATTGTGGGTGATTCCAGCATAGCATAACTGAGTTTACAGCTCTTCACAAAGTCCATCATCTTGTGAAAGTCTCCAAACTGTGGAATTTCCTTGTTCACAAGAGCTACAAAGTTGTTCTTTTCATAGATAAATCCAGATTGAAACATGATTTTGACTACTGGTGCCATTGTTAGAGTATGAGAAATTTGCAGAGAGAATATTTGCTTTGGAGAAGAAAGGGAGTTAGAGCAATTGATTTGAGAATGATAAAAGAATAGAATAAAAATGATATCTACTTTTATACTATCTCATAAATAAATTGTCAAAAATAATAAAGTGAAATAAAGTAACCAATAAAAATAGCCGAAAATAACCATTTAAAAATAAATAGACTGTAAAAATTATGTCACTTATCCGTCGTGTTATACTTACAAACTGTAAGTATACCCGATGGATAACGTTCAGAGTTTTAACGGCTAAGATTTAGACAATTCGACGGATGAGAATAAAACAATTATCCGTCAGGTTATAAAATAATCCAGGAAAGTAATTAATTTTTATTAACAAATAATATTCCGACGGATGATCAAACTCGATGGATAATGATCATCCATCGGGATGTAAATTTTTACTTAGCCAAAATTTCATCCAAAACAGAAAAATCAATTAAGTTTCTGGCTGCAACAAAACTTGCAAAAATATCTGAAATGATTCAAGAATAAATAAGCATACCTAACTCACTTTGCAACCTTGAAAAGGTGGTTTCATCAAGTGGCTTGGTAAATATATCTGCAAGCTGCTTTTCACTTGGAACAAAATGAAGTTCCACAGTACCATTCATCACATGTTCCCTAATGAAGTGGTACTTGATGTCTATGTGCTTTGTTCTTGAATGCTGTACTGGATTTTCAATGATGACAATTGCACTTGTGTTATCACAGAAAATGGGAATTCTATCCACTTGTAGACCATAGTCCAGCAATTAGTTTTTCATCCACAAAATCTGTGCACAACAACTACCAGCAACAATATATTCAGCTTCAGCTGTAGAAGTAGAAACTGAATTTTGCTTTTTACTGAACCAGGACACAAGCTTGTTCCCTGTAAATTGACAGGTTCCTGTTGTACTTTTTCTGTCTATTTTACAACCTGCATAATCTGTATCTGAATAACCAGTTAGATCAAAACCAGAATCTCTAGGGTACCAAATGCCAAGTTTTGGTGTCCCCTTGAGATATGTGAAAATTCTCTTAATAGCTACTAAGTGAGATTCTCTAGGATCAGCCTAAAATCTAGCACAAAGACAAGTAGAAAATATTATATCTGGCCTACTAGCTGTTAAGTACAGAAGTGAGCCAACCATGCCCCTATAGCTTGAAATTTTCACAGACTTTTCAGTAGTGTTTAATTCAAGCTTAGTTGCAGTGGCCATGGGAGTTTTTGCAGATGTGCAATCCATTAATTCAAACTTCTTTAAAAGATCATGAATATATTTAGTTTGACTAATGAATATTCCATCACTAACTTGTTTACCTTGTAATCCAAGAAAGTAAGTTAGTTCTCCCATCATGCTCATTTCATACTTACTTTGCTTCAATTTGGCAAATTTTTTGCAAAGTTTTTCATCTGTAGAGCCAAATATAATATCATCTACATAAATTTGAACAAGTATACTAGAGCCATTAATATTTCTAAAGAATAAAGTTTTATCAACAGTACCTCTTGTGAAGTGATTTTCCAAAAGAAACTTTGATAAAGTGTCATACCAGGCTCTAGGTGCCTGTTTCAGTCCATAAAGTGCTTTCAAAAGATAGTAGACATATTCTGGAAAATTTGGATCTTCAAAACCAGGAGGTTGACTGACATAGACTTCCTCCTCTAAATCTCCATTCAGAAAGGCACTTCTGACATCCATTTGATAGACCTTGAAATTGGCATGAGCTACATAGGCTAAGAAAATTCTGATGGCTTCAAGTCTTGCAACAGGAGCAAAATTTTCATCAAAATCTATTCCTTCTTGTGGACAATAGCCCTTAGCAATCAATCTAGCTTTGTTCCTGACCACTATTCCATTTTCATCCATCTTGTTTTTGAATACCCACTTGGTGTCAATTGGATTCTCTCATTTAGGTTTGGGTACCAACTTCCATACCTTGTTCCTTTCAAATTGGTTTAGCTCCTCCTGCATAGCTAAAATCCAATCAGGATCCAACAAAGCTTCTTCTACCTTCTTCGGTTCTTCCTTAGATAGGAAGCTACTATATAGACATTCTTCTTGAGTTGCTCTCCTTGTTTGAACTCTAGAAGATGTATCACCAATGATGAGCTCAAAAGGGTGATCGTCTATTTCCTTTGTTGAGGTAGATTAGCTTTAGAGGAAGAGGCCTCATTGTTGTCTTGATGTGTGACTGCTTTTTGAATATGAGAAACTCCCCCTGAGTTTGTGAATCTTTGATTTGAGAAAGGGGAACTTTCTGTAGGTGATCTATTCTAACTTTCAGCTTCTCTTAATGTTCCGATGGATGATGCACTTTGTGTCCCGACAAATAAAGCTGGTTGTCTCCCGACGGATAAGGTAGATTGTCTCCCGACAGATGAAACATTTTGTAACTCGACAGATGTTGAATTATGTGCTTCATTAGTTGTAGATTTTTCTGCATTATCCTTAGTCACTGTTTCTTGATCACTTTCATCATCATTGTCATCACTAACCATCTCCACATTATCAAACTTGAGGCTTTCATGGAAATCTCCATCTTGCAGTCCTTCAATCTTTTTATCATCAAACACAACATGTACTGATTCCATAACAATGTTGGTTCTTAGATTGTAGACTCTATATGCCTTTCCCACAGCATATCCAACAAAAATTCCTTCATCTGCTTTAGCATCAAACTTCCCATGTTGATCAGTTTGATTCCTTAAGATATAACATTTGTAGCCAAAGATATGAAGAAAATTTAGAGTTGGCTTCCTATTCTTGAACAATTGATAGGGTTTCATGCACTTTGCATGATTTAACAAAGAGATATTTTGAGTGTAGCAGGCAGTATTCACAGCTTCAGCCCAAAAGTATGTTGGTAACTTTGATTCTTCAAGCATTGTCCTTTCAGCTTCAATGAGAGATTTGTTCTTTCTTTCCACTACTCCATTTTGTTGTGGAGTTCTTACTGCAGAAAACTCATGCATAATCCCATTCTCTTCACAAAATGATCTCATCACAGAGTTCTTGAACTCAGTTCAATTGTCACTCCTGATTCTTCTTACTTTAAAATCAGGATGATTGTTGACTTGCCTTATGTGATTGATGATGATTTCACTAGCTTCATCTTTGGACTTTAGGAAATATGTCCAAGAGAACTTTGAGAAATCATCCACAATTACTAGGCAAAATCTTTTTCTTGAGATGGACAACACATTGACTGGTCCAAATAAATCCATGTGTAACAATTGCAAAGGTTCTTCAATTGTTGAATCAAGCTTCACTCTGAATGATGCTTTGATCTGCTTTCCTTTCTGGCAGGCATAACACAGTCCATCCTTAGTAAACTCCACTTGAGGAATACCTCTAACCAGTTCTTTCTTGACAAGTTCATTCATGGTCTTGAAGTTTAGATGGGATAGCTTCTTGTGCCAAAGCCAACTTTCATCTTGACTTGCTTTACTAAAAAGACAAGTGACTAATTCTGCATTTGATGAGTTAAAATTAGCTAAGTACACATTTTCTTTTCTCACTCCAGTGAGAACCACTTTGTTGCTCTTTTTGTTTGTTACAACACAGGATTTTGAATTGAAGGTTACTGAGTTGCCCTTATCACAAAGCTGGCTAATACTCAACAAATTATGCTTGAGACCATCCACTAGGGCAACCTCTTCAATGATGACATTGTCTTTTGAAATCAAGCCATATCCCACTGTATAACCTTTGTTGTCATCTCCAAAATTAATACTTGGGCCAGCTCTTTACTTGAACTCAGTGAGCAGGGTAGAATCTTTAATCAAAATTAAATAAAGTTGCTTTTGGTACCCAAGTTTCCTTGGGTCCTGCCTTGTGAGCTTTCTTCTTTGGTTTCTTAGGTTTGATCTCATTTAACTTGGGAATTTCTGATTCTTCCTTGGTCATTTGAGTTTGACCTTTGAAACCAGTCATTAGAACAAAATTATCATGCACATTTTGATTAACAGGAAAAGGCATGCTATTTGCAAATATGTTATTCCAGTAAGGCATGCTAAATGACATTTGAGGCATACTAAATGTAGCATAATAAGGATTATGTGCAAATGGCATATTAGCAAATTGTGCAATCATATTATGAGCAGACATAGCATTCATAGGCATGGTAGGCATGGTAGTCATGTTGGGAAAAGAGGAGGGTGCAGACATGGAAGTAGGCATAGTAAGTTTGCAATTAACAGACAAATGATTAACACTACCACACTTAACACAGATTTTTCTTGGTGATATTTATCAGATATGTAGTTGTTATGTTTTTTAATTCCTACTTGCCCATTTCTATTATTTTTTCCTTTTAGCTTCTGTTTTAACCTCAATCTTTTCTAATCTGTCATTCAATTGCTTGATAGACAGATGACCAACATTAACTTTCTTCTCCTTCCTGACTTGACTTGATTATCCTGGAACAAAGTTCTTAGAAACCGATCCATATTTCTCATTTAACTTAGATAGCTTAGCTTTGCTGACTAGTTTACTCACAGCCGACGGATGTGGCTCCTTGTCACTCGACAAATAATCTTTTTGATTATCCGACAGATGATTTTCATCATCCGTCGAGTCCACATCTGTAAGAAATCCTTTAACCAAATTGGACTCAAGTTTCTCTTTACTCTTCTTCCAGGCTGCATCACAAAAAGACTCAATACTATGAACTTTAGTGATTTGAGCATGGACATCTCAGGATGATTTCCATGCCTTAATCACTTCATGTTCTCGTTCAAGCTGCTTCTTTAAAATCTCTTCTTTCTTCAAGGACTCGGTTAATCCATCATTAGCAATCTTACACTCAATTCTCAAATTCAATAAACTGAGACTCTAGCACATTATTCCTCTCACTTAAAAACAAGTTATTTTCTTTAATTTTAGCATTTTCCTTAGTGAGGGACTTAAGTGTAATACGCAGGTGATATAATTCTGTGGACATGTCATTTATTGCATCATTACACTCAGCTTTAGATAAATGTGCTAGGTTAGTGGTGATTACCTAATTGCTTGAAGAACTTGTTTCTGTTTCATCAGATTTAGTCATTAGGGCTAGATTGACATAGCTTGTTTCTTCATCTTCGTCCAATCCATCTGCAGCCCAAACATTCTACTGTGTGATGAAAGCCCTTTCCTTTTGTTTGAGCAACTCAAAGTATTTCTGTTTTTAATCAACAGGCTCAAACTTCTTCTTGCTAGAATCAGACTTTCTACACTCACTGGAAAAATGCCCTGCCAAACCACATTTGAAACATTTGAATTTGGATTTATCCATCATGTTTCTATTTGGCTTGGCTGCTCCAAAATTCTTTTTGAATTTGAGCTTGGAAAATCTTCTGGATAGGAATGCTAGATGTTCATCAATATCATCCATGTCATCTTGGCTCAAGTGATCTTCATTTTCAGCTACCAGCCCTTTACCCTTGCTTTCACAGACCTTTGATGTAGACTCAACAGCTTCTACCTTCATCTCTTTCTCCTTCTCTAACTCAGCAACCAGTGCTATGAACCCTCCTTTCTTTCTTCCTTTCTCCATCCTCTCATCTTGCTCTATTTCAAGCTCATAAGTTTTTAGGATACCATACAGTCTCTCCAAGATGAACTCCTTGTAATCCTGTGAATTTCTCAATGAGACTGTCATTGGCTTGCACTCATTTGGAAGAGATCTAAAGAACTTGAGGTTAGAATCTTTTGTTTGATAGACTCTTCCATGCAACTTCAGAGCATTTAGTAGCTTTTGAAATCTACTAAAAATATCAGTGAGAGACTCACTTTCTTCACAGTGGAAATGCTCATATTATTGAATCAGTAGTTGCATCTTGTTTTCCCTTACTTTCTCGGTACCATCACAAATAATCTGAATTGTATCCCAAACCTCTTTGGTTGTTTTACAGTTAATGATGTTATCAAACATATCACCATCAACTCCATTGAATAATATGTTCATGGCCTTCTTGTCCTTCCTGACTTGCTCAATATCAGGGTCCGACCATTCATGCCTAGGTTTTGGAACAGATGGCTCATTTCCAGTTGCAACTCTCATTGGTACATGAGGACCTCTCTCTATGCAATCCACATAGGCCTCATCTTGAGAAAAAAGATGTAGGTCCATCTTCACCTTCCAGTGGTGATAATTATCTTTGTCCATAAATGGAATTTTGACTCCAACATCCTTCTTGCTCATCTTGCTGTTTGCCGTGATCTTTACACTCTTTGTACTTCAAGAGCTTGCTCTGATACCAATTGTTATTCCCTAAAAATACAACAAGAATTATAGAAGGGGGGTTGAATGTAATTCTGGCTACTTTTTCAGATTTTAAAACAGTTCTAATTTGATAAATATAACAATGTTTGATTAGCAGTTGTGCGGAATAAAAAGATTATAGAAATCAAAACACTAAGTAATAAAAACAAAAGCTTTTAAAACTTTCTGGTGGATTTGAAAGTATCCACCAGATATATATATATATATATATATATATATATATATCAAATGAGAACCATGTAAAGCTTGAATAGCTCACAGCTGCTTACAAGTTTGAACAACTAAAACTTCAGAGAAATGCTTACAGGATATAGCTTGATATGTTTCTCTGAAAATGAATCTTCTTAGTTAATTATTCTACCTGCTATACTTGGTTTATATATCACCAAGTTTACATGATAATAAGATAAGATAATAAAACAAAACTTATCTAGTCTAGCTCAATGCTACTTCATTACTCTATTGCAGCATCTTTGAATATCTTCACAATTGTATGGAAATGGTAATGCTTCTTTGTTCTCAAATTCCTGCTTAACAGGCTGCCACATTCCTTTTGCAAACACCCAACGCATGTGACTATATTGTCACTGTCAATAGCTATTTGAATTTGATCATCCGTCAGGTCTATGCTTGTCATCCGTCGGGAAGCTTTGTTGATCATCCGTCGGGAGTCTTTGTGAACCATCCGTCGGGAGTCTTTTATATCATTTGACTCCATTTCATTTATACAGAATTACAAGACATCTTATATTTATAATTAGTCACCCTATTCTGTATATCCACTAGTAGTCAACATGACTCATATACTCCTACAGAATCTACACAAAGTTGTTTGCAGAAATGTGCTACAAGACTTATTTGTTACATAAGCTACTCACTCGATGGATATCAGTTTGTCATCCGTCGGGACTATAAGGTTCATTCGTCGGGACTATAATTGATCATCCGTCGAGTGCTACAAAATTCACTAAGTTAAACCTACTAAGGTGTTTTATTAACTTATCATCAAGATCACAACATATTCCTAACACAATAGCATGACATGTATATCAACAATAATTCCTTAAGAATAGTGGATTATAAAACTTTCAAATTTTACCCATTTGCGCATGCAATCCTATTACTACATAATTCGCTCATCGGTTAGGGTTCTCACATTACAAGAGATTGGTTATTGCAAATGTATTAAACAAGAATGCTAGGTAAACATGTTATATAAACAGTTTATGAAATTCAAGGAATCATAATGAGTAAACAAAGGTACGTAGATAAATAGTTCAAAGTACAACAAGTTCTGGAATCAAAGTACAACAACAAAGCAGGGTTAAACAGAGGAAAAACTGGAAAATATCCCCTATCTAGCCCTAACTACTACTGATACAACCAATTACTAAAATAGATCAGAACACAACATAATGGAAACCCGGTACCTGACCAAGAATCTCAAGCCTACTGGCGCCGATAAACAACAACAACAACAACATACTACGGCTCTACCAGATGTCCCATCTGAAACTAAACATGGCGGTAAAAAACCTCCCTCGACAATGACAGCATCTATCTCAACAGCTTATGAACTCTGTGGGCCTCGGCATCAACATCACTGGAAGAATGACCCTCATCCAAATGCCTACGGGCAACCTGCTTAACCATCTCAATACGAACACGCCACTCAGGCTCTGGCACCAACATATGTAGTCGAGACTCACGTGCCATCCTATCTACCAGGGCTCTCAACTCAGGTATATGAGAAAATACAAAGTTACTGTCCTGCTCATCACTAACATGGGCAGGTACAGACACAACAGGAACCCTATCAGGAACTGGGGACTCAAGCATAGGAGCAGGAGAATCTGCCCTAACAACTGGGGACTCAGGAACTGACATCATGGGAGAAACATGCATAGGGGTAAAAGTATCCTCAGACAAATCCTCCCTAGAATCTGAACTAATATACAGGGGCTCCTCAGATGGGGGGTGGAGGAGTATCCACGGGAGAACCAAGAGGGCTAACAGGAGGGGTCGAATCAACATCACTACCATCTGAACTACTATCAGGATTCTGAGATATAACATAAACAACAACCAAGAAACAACATTAGGTTAATTCAAATCTCCGACCCACTCAACTCCTCAACATAATCACTTTCTCAATCTACTCAACATATCACACTATACCTAATAGTCTTAACTCAACTCTATGCGAGTCGAACACTCTCGTAACTATCATAATATTCTAACACCCTTTTATCCTAACTTGTCTCAAGGACTAAATCCTGTAGCTCTAATACCAACCTGTGACGCCCTCAAACTCGGGGTTAGGAATGAGGACCCACACACTAATATACTAATTATATTATAGAAGCAGAAATAAAATAAACCCCGAAAGCTACAAGAATCTAAACAGGATAAAGTATGAGACAAGATTACAACTACCAACCATAAAATATATTATTATACAACCCTTTCTTATATAAATCAAAAATGCGATTCCGACTTGGAATCCCCAGATAACCCAAAAGTATATGAACTAGCTATTACATTTCCCACCAACTAACATCTCTCTCTCACACTGCATCTACCTAATCTGACACCTAAAATCTGACGGTGCGGAAGGAACTGTCAGGGACACTCTTACGAGCTGTGCGCCTAAGTCTCGTCATCTTTTTGCTTAACTGTCAAGGTTAGATCAACATAAATAAATGAGCTAAAAGGCTCAGCAAGTAACTAATAAATAGTTTCTAGATATCAAAACAATAATGGCATTCTTATTCTCGATAAACTAGGTGGCAGTATCTTAACAATAACTAGGAAAGGATTCCAAGATAAAGGTTCAAGGCATTTGAGATTCAAGCTCTGTATAATCAGTTTTCACGATCAATTGACAGGGTCTCACAACTTTAAGAAGTTCAATCAATATTATTTAATTTTTAGTCAAAATACAATGAATAATACTTATCGCACAAATAAAAAATCTTTCACTTTCATTTTAACACTATAGAACCCTTGATTGGATTATCCATCTTTTATTTATAATACGGGTGATCAGCTCGTATTGACCTCCATCCGGTCATTAAGGTACCTATGGCATTATTTTAGTCTATAATATTGGACTAGCCCCGATAGCCGCTTATGCGACTGGACTACGTCTCTATCCAAACTTTAGGAATTCATTGAAAACCTTTATATTGGAAAACATAGAATTTTTAAATTAAATTATTTTTAACATTACCAGACTTTGAAATTATTTGGACTCTTTCAAGTCGAAAATCATTCGTAGGTTCAATTCAAGAATTCAAGAAAAATAAGCAATTGGAAACGAAAGAGACGTAAGTTAGGGGAATGATCAATCATCAAGTATAAGTATTATCAAGGTTGTTATCTAGGTAGTTTTAAGGAACAGTACGTTAACAAGGCACAAGTTTACTATTACAAGGATCTAGGTTAATAAGGTATCGAGTAAGAAAGATCCATTAAGTTACATAGGGTCAAAGGATCATAAGGATAACAAGAAATAAAAAGGATAAATGTACTTGTAACAAACGAACTAATATCAGGGTTTATCGACAAGATTTAATAACAGTATTAAGGAGATCCTTTACTTTATCAATGCATATCATAAGCAATTCTCTATGATTAAATCACAATAAAAGGGCATAGTTACTTGCCTCACAAAGCTTTCCTTTTTCACGGGGTTTGAGTTACTGCCCACTAAAACCTCTTTTCCTTTCCTAGTTTGAACGCCTTCGCTTTCCGAATCTACAATACAAAATGAACCCTAATTAGAAACCTTATTAATTCCTGACATTTCTCAGAACGTCTAACGTTCTATCCCAATCATATTATCTTCTTTTCCTACTATACTTATTTTGCACATAACACATAACAGGTAATTACCTTTATACATTTTATACATTCGACTACTCATTTACTTTACGCATAACAAGTAGTCACGTACTCACACAATTCAGCATGATTTATCTATATTCAAATCTCATTAAATCTTATCGTCTACATTACTTATACATATCTATAATTTCTCTCGAAAATCGGGCATGACGTATTCGTAAATACGCTAACCCTTTTCTCAACAACAACAATCAACAACAAGCCAAATAATTATATAATCTCCACATTCCTATTTATATCTTTATCAATCGATCATCCAATTACTCATTATCACTTAAGATTCTCAATTCGACATATTATAAAACGTAGCATGCAACTCGACTTATACATATATCACAGAGCACTTAACATAACGAATTTTAACACAAATTCAAATCCAGAAACTCCATTCCTTATTCATCTTTAAACCGAATATAATTTAGGTTCTATAACCGACAATTACATTTATCACATGCAAATCCACGTTAGCACATGGTTCGATTCATATATCACAAAATCACATAACTCGACTCGAGTTATTTCAAAAATCGAATTCAAAATCGAATGAAAATAATAATAATTTTTAAATTCTTAAAATCTGTAATATATAACTAAAACATATTCGATTAATTACAAAACAATTCCTTAATTACTCGAATAGAAATTCGATTACCAAAATCACCCAATCAACTAATAAAACTCAAAATAGTTTGTAAATTCAACATGCAAGTATTTATACTAGTATATAACGATTTTTAGGGCTCAGCTTAAACATCACCGTCCACCACCGGCTCACCGGAGTTCACCGCCGGTGGCTGCAAGGGTTCCGGGTTGCCAAGTCCGACCCCCTACTCGAAACCTCACCAATTGTTCTAAAAAATTCAACAGCAAACCAACATGCAAGTATCAATCGAATTAATCACTCAAGAATTTGAGTGTTAAACTCGAATCAGACCAAGGAAACGAAAAGGATTCACCACAACCGGACTATACACGCAACTACACACACATGCAATCAAATATATATATATATATATATATACAAGAAAAGGTAAGGCTTAAATCTGAGCTTGGATCGAAGTTCAACCAACATGAAAATCGAGAGGAGAGAGAGATACCGAGAGAGAGAGAGAGCGAGAGAGACTGAGAGAGACAATGAGCACAGGAAAAAAAGAAAAAGAGGGGGGAGGAGATATAAGGTGGGGGTTAGGAAGGGGTATTTTGGTAATTAGAAATTTAAATTTTTGATTTTCTTTTTCTTTTACATGAAATTCTATAAACTCAATTTACTAATATAAAAACAACTTTGTAACATTTGAAAATGCCACAAATTTTATTTTTAAAATAAAGAATATGAAATTAGCTCTCTCTCCATATTTTTAAAATAATTTTTGAGCAATCGGATTATTTTCTATGAATTTTGCAAATAAATCGCAGATAATAGAAATAAACTCTGGAAAATCATTTTAAAATACCAGAACATCAAAGTAAATCCAATTCTTATTTTAAAAAGACTCTAGGGCCATTTCTGAAATAATAAAACAAATTTTACACTTTGATCATTCTCTAATATTTTATAAAAATATATAAGGATCAAATAATCCTTATTTTTACCAAATAAATCCTTTCTAAAAATATTTAAAAACTCGTGAATCACAAATTCATACACGTAACTATCAAATAACATATATTCACATTATAATACCAACCACAACTCGTATTCATATACCTTTACACATAAATTCCTTTTTTAAACTGATTACGCTTATACCAAATACTTGGTAATTAAAATAACAATATAACATTTGCAAATTCGAACCCATATAGCACATATATACAGCTTAACATAATCACTTATTCCTTATTCCCAATCTTTTTAATATAACCACTTTTACATAACAGGTCATGTCCCAACTGACAGCCCGGCGACAACTGTTTTGATCACGCTTTTCGGTCATAATTTAGACCCTTTACTGACTCATCAAATTGGAACAAGTTATTTTTACTTAATTTCTTACTATTTCACAAAAATTTCACATAAGTCGCATAATTATATAAAATTAATTTTTATTCTCATAAACTATTTCGCGAAGATCCAGTCTTTATATGTTCAACATTAATTATTTAATTAGTAAATAAGAGATTTCGTAAAGGATGTAAAAATAATGAAATAAATAATATTAATACTCATATACAATAGTTATTACATTATTCATCAACTATTTATGACTTTTTGATTATTTTTTTTGATAAACAGCCATATATATTAAAAAGGAACCAACCACAGGAAATTAATACAGACCAAAGGAACTAAATTAAATCATTTGCTAGAAAACCACAGCAACAAGAATTAAACTAGAGTTCACAGTGCTTCACCCTTATGAACAACTTGCGAATTCCATAACTTCTCCTCCATCTCGGCACATTGCAGTAGCACCTGCTCGACATCCTTCCCATCTTCACTCAGGTTAACATTATAATTCTCATCAACTGTCTCATTCATGCCATTCATTACCAATCCGTATGTCTGGCTCTCGACCTCGAGACTTCTTCTTACCCACCTCAAATCTGCACAAAATCTCGTCCAAAGTCCTATATAGCTCATTATCCATGATATCAAAAATGGACAACCCCTTGAAAATCTCCTTGTCTAAGTCAATTACTTCCTCACCAAAATGATCATCCAACTTAGATAGTTTATAGCTGTCAACCATGTTTATAATGTATATATTTTGTAAGCGATCATTGTTAAAAGCATGGCCCTCCAAGATCTTGCCTTTCCCCTTTCTCCACTTACTATACACGGCATCCACGTTAAGCTTCTCGTCAGCCACACTATTAGACATTTCGACAGGAGCCTCAACCTTCATTGGGACGTGATGCTTCTGTACCATAGACGTATCAGGATAGGGAACCTTTGTGAATACAATCTGCGATTAATACATATAATCAAACAAATGTGTGCGTGAGTAAACGAAATCAAATAGAGGAAGAAAAGATATAAACAGAAGAAAAATCCTCGAGTCCAGTTGAAACTGTCTCCTTAAAGCTATTTCGCCTCTCACCGTATGTGCGAGTCGATAGCCTCCCAGGATAAAACGAGGTAGCGGCGGCGTTACGGATAACGAGCACCTTCAGCGAGCTTGAACGGGTACGAAACTATCACCGAGAGAGAGAGAGTTTTGTGTTTAAGGGCGAATATGTTTTTGGTGTGTCTAACCCTAACGCCTTAGAGGTGTTTATATAGGTGTAGATAGACTTGTGCGCTACTCTTTTCCATAATTAAATATCATTAATTATGGAATCGGTGTAATACTTGCAAGCTACTCTATTCCATAAATAATCTGAAACAGAATCACATTAAATATATCAAGACATACACCATATCAATTAATCTGAAACAAAATCAAATTAATTTGTGCCATAATATTTGAGCCAAATTCTAATGGAAAATAATAATTTCCATTATTAAGAGAATATCATCATATCTCACACATCTTTTAGTCATAATGCTCAAAAATATGACTTACCAATATGGGACTTATACCCATATTTTCCAACAATCCCCCACATGGATGAGATTGGTGATCTTAGTAGCACACACCAAACAGACAGACAGACACGGAGTTTGATTTGGTGATAGTTTCTTCGATCAGATATAGCATACGATAGGTAGAGAATGCTCCTTGAACCTTCGCTCGAGTAAGCATACCGACTTTACTGGTAGACAGTAGACGTGCTTGTCCTTGAACTGTTCGACCGTTTATGTAAACGATGATATACTTATCACTATATCATTTCTGACTCGTTCAGCTCTCATGAGTATGTCCATTTTGGCCATGGAACATCGTCCTGGTTCTGCAGAAGTTTCTAAAGAATTGTGCCTCGCAATTCTCCTTTGAAGCGGCCCCACTTCTCTCCCACATAGGTGATCTTTATCTTATAGAGTAACCCGCGTTTACTCAACTGAATTCCATGCGTTCACTCCTGAGCTCCATGTATTCATCAAAGATCATTAAAAGCTCAAAGCTTAACCTCGTACCTTACGGGTCTCACTGTTTCCTCATCATAGGAACAGGTCAGGGGTTACCCCCACAGTGATTTGGTCATCATGATTTAGTTGTCCCATTGAACCAAGTTCTTGGGATCTCCAGTCAGCAATGGTTGGGTGTCCACCATGATGTCGTTAAGCAATAGGCTTAAGGCCCATCCCTCTCGTTGATTTCTTAACCACTTCACTTGATAACCCTTTGGTTAGTGGATCCGCGATATTATCTTTTGACGGTATATAATCAACAGTGATAATTCTGGTTGAGATCAATTGTCTAATGGAACTGTGTCGTTGTCGTATATGACGAGACTTTCCATTATACATCGTGCTCTGTGCTCTGCCAATAGCGGATTGACTATCACAGTGAATCCCTATTGTAGTTACAGGCTTTGGCCATCTTGGAATATCCTCAAGAAACTGACGTAGATATTCAGCCTCTTCGACGCATTTATCTAGTGCCACAAACTCAGCTTCCATCGTGGAATGAGTTATCACCGTTTGTTTTGAGGATTTCCATGATATTGCCGCTCCAGCTAATATAAACACATAGCCACTCGTAGACTTAAGTGCTTTCTTGCTAGATATCCAATTTGCGTCAGTATATCCTTCTAATACTGTTGGGTATCTGCCATAGTGCAGTCCATAGTCTCGAGTTCCCCTCAAGTACCTTAGTACCCTTATGATCGCTTTCCAGTGATCAGCTCCCGGATTACTCGTAAACCTACTCAACTTGCTAATTGAGTATGTAATGTCTGGTCTTGTACAACTCATGAGGTACATCAGACTACCAATTATCCTCGAGTATTCCAATTGGGAAACAGCTACACCTTTGTTCTTGGATAGGTGCAAAGTCATATCCACAGGTGTCCTAGCTTTCTCAAAGTCATCCTTAAGAAACTTCTCAAGGATCTTGTCAACATAATGTGGTTGACTTAATGCGAGACCCTCTGATGTTTTAGAAATTTGAATTCCCAGAATTACATTTGCTAGTCCCATGTCTTTCATGTCGAATCTTGATTTCAACATGTCCTTGGTAGATTTGATCACTTTATCATTGCTTCCGGCAATAAGTAGATCATCTACATATAGCGTCATCATGACATAGCCATAGTCATTCTCCTTGACATAGCTGTTCTCGTTATCCTTGTAATAGGCACAGCTATCACATTCATTGATTTTGAAGCCATTGGCCAGCACGACCTCATCAAATTTTTCATGCCATTTCATAGGCGCTTGTTTTAAACCATACAATGATTTCACCAATCTACAAACTTTCCTTTCTTGTCCTGGGACAACAAACCCTTCGGGTTGTTCCATATAGATTTCCTCATCTATGTCCCCATTTAGGAAGGCTGTTTTCACATCCATTTGATGTACAGTTAGATTACGCATTGCAGCAATAGCAAACATCATCCTTATGGACGTTATTCTCGTTACAGGAGAATATGTATCAAAGTAATCAAGGCTTTTTTGTTGCTTGTATCCTTTAATTACAAGTCTGGCCTTATACTTATCAATAGTGCCATCAGTTTTCAACTTCTTCTTGAAAACCCACTTGCTACCTAATGGTTTGCAACCAGTTGGCAAGTCCACTAATTCCCAAGTATGATTTTGCATAATTGAATCAACTTCATTCTTGATGGCCTCTTTCCACATAGGCCCATCAGGTGAGGTAACCGCCTCCTTATAAGTTTTTGGGTCACCTTCTTCGAGCAAATAGGTCATAAAATCAGACCCATAGGATTTCTCCGTTCGTCGTCTTTTGCTCCTTCTCACTACCCCCACATTTTCGTCTTCACTTTCGTCACTCTCATTATCGTCATCTACAGACTCATGAGATCGTTTAGACGTCGTAGGTTGTTGGTTTCCTGGATTACAGGGAAACATCGTCTCAAAGAATGAGGCATTCCTTGATTCCATAATGGTATTCTTTTGAATATCAGGAATCTTGGATTCATGAACAAGAAACCGATATGCAGTGCTGTGTGGAGGATATCCGATGAAAATACAATCCACAGTCTTAAGACCTATCTTCACCTTCTTCGGTGTAGGGATCAGTACCTTTGCAAGGCACCCCCACACTTTCAGGTGTTGGTAACTTGGTTTCTTTTTCTTCCACATTTCATAAGGAATTACATCCTTATTCTTGCGCATCGTAATATTTAAAATATTATTTGCGCTTAGGATGGCTTCTCCCCACATCGATTGTGGAAGCCCAGAGCTTAACAACATCGCATTCATCATTTCTTTCAGAGTGCGATTCTTCCTTTCAGCCACACCATTTGACTGAGGGGAGTATGGTGCAGTGACCTCATGGATTATACCATGTTGTGAACAGAATTCTCCAAATGGTTCAACATATTCACCTCCACGATCACTTCGTATCGCTTTGATTTTCTCAGTCTGTTGTGTCTCAACTTCTTCCTTATAGATTTTAAATTTATCTATAGCTTCGTCTTTGCTTTTCAACAAATATACATAGCAGTATTTTGTACAATCATCAATGAATGTAATAAAATACTTGTTTCCTCCTCTTGTTGGAGCGAATTTTAAATCACATATGTCGCTATGTATTAGGTCTAGCACTTTGGTGTTCCTTTCCACACGTTTAAATGATGATCTCGTTAATTTTGCCTCAACACAAGTCGCACACTTATGTTTTGAATCGATAGTAAGTTTAGGTATGTATTCTTTTGCACTTAAACGTCGTAAAGTGTCATAATTTACATGTCCTAATCTAGCATGCCATAAATTAGGAGACTCAAGCAAGTAAGCAGAAGAATTCTTCATTTCATTATCGTCCTTAACGGACATTACATTGAGCTTAAAAAGCCCATCGGTTAAATAACCCTTGCCTACAAACATACCACTCTTAGACAAAATTACTTTATCTGACTCTATTACAATGCGAAAGTCATGCTTACTCAACAGAGAACCAGACACAAGGTTCTTGCGAATATCAGGCACATAAAGTACATTCTTCAAAGTCAGATTCTTCCCAGAGGTCATCTTCAGGATCACCGTGCCTTCACCCTCAATGGTAGAAGTTGTTGAATTCCCAATGTAGAGCTTCTCACCAGCATCAGAAGCTTTGAGGCTAGAGAAAATCGCCTTGTCTGAGCAAACATGCCTAGTAGCACCAGTATCAATCCACCATTCACGTGGATTAGAACCGACCAGGTTCACTTCAGAGACCGTAGCACAGAGGTCTATATCACCCATCTCCTTGGAGATATTCTCTACCATGTTTGCTTCTTTCTTCTTGTTGGGCTTCTTGGGCTTCTTGCAGTCAGAAGACCTATGACCAACTTTATCACAGTTGTAGCACTTTCCCTGAAATTTCGACTTCAAAATCCCTCCTTTGGGTGCCAGCTTTGCCCCTTTACTAGAATTAGTCTTCTTGGGCTTGGAGCTTTGAGCATGCTCCACCATGTTTGCCTTCTCAGTGGCAACATTAACTTTCTTCTCGGACCCTCTGTTGTCTTCTTCAATACGAAGTCTAACAATAAGATCCTCCATAGACATCTCCTTTCGCTTGTGCTTAAGGTAGTTCTTGAAATCTTTCCATCCAGGTGGAAGCTTTTCAATAACAACAGCAACTTGGAAAGACTCACTTATGACCATTCCCTCAGCATGAATGTCATGAATGATCACCTGCAGTTCCTGCACCTGACTGACCACAGTCTTAGAGTCTGCCATCTTATAATCAAGAAAGCGGCCAACAATCCGCTTCTTTGTCCCAGCGTCCTCGGTTTTATACTTATGGTCAAGTGACTCCCATAAGACCTTAGCTGTTGGCTTCGCGCTGTATACTTTATACAACGAGTCAGACAAACAATTTAACACATAGTTCCGACATATGTAGTCGGAGTGCTTCCAAGCATCAGCAGCATACACAGTCTGCATGTTACTCTCAGCAGTGAGCAACAGTGGTTCTTCCTTAAAGAAGCGATCCATATGCAACGTGGTCAAGATAAAAGTGCATCTTTTGTTGCCAATGTTTGAAGTTCGTTCCGTTGAACTTCTCAGGTTTTTCAGCATGTGTAGCAGACACAGTTGGCATAACAGGTGCAGCAGGCACCACAGGTGGAACAGATGGTACGTGCGTCTGTACTACAGGTGTATGCACACCAGTAGGCACCGCAGATATGATCGGAGGAGTGAATCCTGCCGATATCTGTCCAAGAGGAACACTAAATTGTCCAATGACAGTGTGTCCCACAGGCACATGTCCCGAAGGCACATGTCCAACAGGCGTTTGACCCCCATCAGATCGTACGATCCGTGCGTTAGGGTTAATCAGCTGCTGGTGAACCCCATCAGATCCAGTGATCTGTGCGTTGTGATCAGCCGTTATGTTCATCGGATCGTTTACAGTTTGGTTCTCCATCGATCTGTTACTCAATCAAAACAAGCAGATACAGATGTATCAGTCACAGATTTATAAAATAAATAGCTTTAAGATTGTGAATACAATCTGCGATTAATACATATAATCAAACAAATGTGTGCGTGAGTAAACGAAATCAAACGGAGGAAGAAAAGATATAAACAGAAGAAAAATCCTCGAGTCCAGTTGAAACTGTCTCCTTAAAGCTATTTCGCCTCTCACCGTATGTGCGAGTCGATAGCCTCCCAGGATAAAACGAGGTAGCGGCGACGTTACGGATAACGAGCACCTTCAGCGAGTTTTAACGGGTACGAAACTATCACCGAGAGAGAGAGAGTTTTGTGTTTAAAGGCGAATATGTTTTTGGTGTGTCTAACCCTAACGCCTTAGAGGTGTTTATATAGGTGTAGATAGACTTGTGCGCTACTCTTTTCCATAATTAAATATCATTAATAATGGAATCGGTGTAATACTTGCAAGCTACTCTATTCCATTAATAATTTGAAACAGAATCAGATTAAATATATCAAGACATACACCATATCAATTAATCTGAAACAAAATCAAATTAATTTATGCCATAATATTTGAGCCAAATTCTAATGGAAAATAATAATTTCCATTATTAAGAGAATATCATCATATCTCACACATCTTTTAGTCATAATGCTCAAAAATATGACTTACCAATATGGGACTTATACCCATATTTTCCAACAACCTTAACACCAGCCCCACTTAAAGGACGAGCAGAAGAATTATGCAAGTTATCACCATTATTATAATTCACATAGACATTGATATAGTAGTTTGCAGTCACAGCAGGCCCGGGCTCAATCACAATAACAGAAGGATCAATACCTGAAAATTGGGGAGGAGGGTTCACCTGAGGTTCATATATAACCAGACGATTATCAGGCCTCACCATATTAAGAGGGACCGCATCTTCATGAGCCACGACTAAGACATCCATCACATCTTGGCCATACTCCTGTTCTGAAACGACTGAATGCTAGGTGCATCAAAAACCTGACCCAAGCCAAAATTATCTTCTACCTCAATATTATTTTTACCAATTTTTTTTACCATTTAACTCCATTTTTTGACTTTTGCCCGATTCTCTACAAAACTGCTCGTCATGATTTCCCATTAACTGGGAGGAGACCCATGATATACTGATTATTCGGCCGATTTTTGAAACACTACACTCGATATAAATTGTACTATATATAAGATGAACAATAATGTTTATTTACAAAACGACGAGTCATATGCCCTCTTCGCAGATAAGTGTGATATATGAATATGGGACTCACACAAGGCGGAGATAACAATTTAAAAAAAAAAAAAATTAAAAAAAGAGAATGGTCAAATAATGGGCAACCAAAGAACAAAAGACCATGAGAAGTGCGAGTCTAAATGAACTTGAGCGACCAGAATGGTTTGATGGAATGGAAGGTTGTGGTTGAATAGGGGTTGCACTGGTAGAACCAGTTCTATTGCCTGACCTGGCTTCTGGTTCTACACTGGTTGGAGGATTTGTTGCTGGAGTTGTTTTTGCAGGTGGAGGTGCACCTCTCGAAGGGTTGATGGGAAGAGAAGCCGAATTATTGCCATCATAACCTGCAGAAAGATTAAATTTAATCTCAAACGAAACAAATTTCAATGTTCAAAGATCTAAACAGCATTATACTTACAATCGGATGCCTTCCAACCCAAAACCTTTTTTTCACGATCAAATACAATATTGTACCCCGTCATGAAATTCTCTGCATAGAAAAATTATGATTGTTAAAAATATAAAAACAAGAATTTGGCAGGTATAGTCTCAAAGAGTGGAAGACTTTGCCTTCAAAGTTAAAAGAAAATGGAAACTTTGGGAGGCAGTAACATTAATCCAGTTAAATACATACTATACTACCATATGTAGAAAATATTATGACAGATTCTATTGGAAGCCTTGTTCTCATGTTAGATATGCAGTAAATTTCTGTTATGAGTATCCACTCTACTGTAATGCTTTTCCAATACATGTGAATGATCAGATGAGGATGCAGAAACAATGGAATGCAATGTGTGTAAAATATACATACATATGGCACCTCGTGTCAAAAAATATGCTGCAAAGATTGCACCAACTAACAAGACCTATGAGAAACGAGTCCAAAATTCTAGAATCTAAGATGCAACAGTACAGGTCCAGTTTACCTATTCCAGGAAGGTGATCTGTTATTCAAATTCTTCTAAAACTAGTCATTACTATACTAATTAAGCATGTTTCATCTCCCAAAACTTATCACCTTTTGACGAATAACTGTAGAATCATTGTGTCATACATGTTTAAAAATAATAATCATATGCTAACTTGTTTCGGATCTATTTCAACAGCTACACTGCATCAGTCATGGTTCAAGGAGACATCTATATGTTTAGATAGTAACACTTACGTCCAATGATGTCGATATCCTCGCTCTTCACAAGACCTAAACAATATATAATTGCACCTTCCTGTAAAGCATGAGGCCACCGCATAAAATTATTGATTCCAGAAGATAAAACTGCAGAAAATAATAGGTCATACCTGTGTAGAAATATACACAACTGGATCATTCACAAAAATCTGCCCGCCTCCTTTGGTGGTAAGATTCACATTTGCAACTCGGAAGCTATCTTGCTTTGGACTGCACAAAAGAGTCATTCCTTGAGCATCGGGAGAAGAAAAGAAAGACAACATACTATCTGTTTTCAAAATGATTTGACCTTAATGCATAGCAATATTCAAAAGGAAGATCGGAATTAGGTGACACCCGTTTCTCTTGAGCAATAGAATTAAACTGCAAAGTTAATGAGACTGTTAATCATCACATATTAACCAGTACGATGCTATGAAAGTCATGAAAAAAAAAATTACTCACATTCTCAGAAATTATTGTAAATGCTGGGTCGGTTAGGTATGTAAACGAGGTACCAGAGTCAAAGATTGCAGAAAGATTAATATCGGTGACATTTTCTTCCACACTTATATGTGTAATGCTGACATTATAAGTGGGACTGCGAGTTTTTTGGGAGGAAAAAGGTAAAGTTAAATCAGGACAAAGTAAATGAGAATAATAAGAGAAAATAAATGAAAACTTACTTATATTGGTCAATATTAAAAGGCGTTTCTGACTGATCTGAACTGCCTTTATCCCCAAATTTGATTCTTCCAGTTCCATCAGGGCCAAAACACATTGAGAAAGAATCTGCAGCAAGCCCTTCACTAGCTAAAATGCTAGGAACTGATACCTTCTCCATACCTAGTCCAAATAATCCGTTGGGAGCTGCGCCATCCAAAAAAGAACCAGTTTGAACCGTTCCACAGCTTAAAAAGGCAACACAGTAAGTTCAGAAGTAGAACAGAGAGTATAGCTGCATACTTATACCATTACAAATCTATTATGTGGCACGGCTTAGAAATTTGTCTAATAAAACAAGAAAGTGAGAGCATCTAAATCAACCAAAATAAAGTATCAAAAAATCCAATTCGGTATGACGATAATACAACACATATCAACTATAAATTCTCTTTAGTATATAATCGGTTAATATAACCTGAATCTTTCCATACAAGAACATACATACCCAAATTTAATATTTGCCTTAACAGCTTTTTGTTGATTATCATCCGTATTCAAGTGCAAAACATCTTCCACCAAGAATCCAGTAGATGATGTATTGCTCGAAAGGTATCGAACTTGGTAAGGACAAGTATCACTTGCAGCAGAGCATCGGCTCTTTTTTGCACAAAGGTCATTGTCACAAAGGACTGATGTGCTAGTTGAGGATGTATTAGGGCTGTAGATGTTGAACTCGATTTGCTGTTTAACAAACACAAACAAAGAACGTCATCCTTGTAATACCAAAGAAATTTATATACACTGTTATCATGATACTACATCACGAAAAGGAAAGGTGAAAATTTAATCACATACTCGCCCAGAACTTGTCTTCAAGTCGCGAACACAACTGACACAATCACAGGGTAACCAGAACAGGTCACTTCCAGTATCAAGTGCCACCAAAAACCATACACTAGGTGTGCCCACAGACACATTTGCATAATGTAAGCTGGAAAAGTGCTGAGAACATATTAATAACTAGAAAGACGGAATCAACAAAAAGAAATCAGAGTTAAATACCAAAATAAAGAGCTCTACAATCCGCACTTTGTTCTTAAAAAAATAGAAACATAGTATTTATTACCAATTAAGTAATCCTAAAGGTATGAATAGGTTTGTAAACAATGTTTAGTAAAGTTAATTACACGGAATGAGTGAAACATGTGTAGTAGATTTGTAATAAGCAACATTAAAGACAAGTGTTCCTGAAAAATCGAATAAAAGAAGAGGGAGGGAGGGGGCGTAGCTTACAATCCCAGAGAACTCAAGCGATAAGTCTCATTCCCATCAACAAAACTAAGGAGTTGAGGATTCTGAGCCAAGTGTCTACGGCGAGTAACAGAATCACGGTGAGCCATGGCAGCATAATAATCAAAACTACCCTTTTCAGGCCACGCATCAAAATCAAGAATCCCTTTAAGAGAATCAGAGTATCTATGATGTATATCATACCCATATGTCCCAAAAGCTTCTGCACTACTTTTCCAGCTCAATATTACCCCAATAATAATCATCAATACATCCATCTGGGATTGCCTTTGACTTTGTGTGTTTGTATGTATGTATATATTGGAGGGGAAGCTGTAGCATAATAATATATATGTACAGGTGTGCATGCTTAGTATATATCATCAGTATGAAATGTAAGGGAAAGAAAGGTAGACAAAAAGATTAAGTAAACAAAAGGATGAGTTCACACACACCAAACAGGAGGAGACGTGGTTAATGTTGTTTCAAACATACATATTTCACATTTTAATATCAAACCTTTTCTAAATGCAAAGTCATGACAGTATGCTATATACAAGCATTACAGAGGCCTGTATATTAATTGATTATTATAACAAATAATATAATACATATCTAAAGTGGTTGGTTGTGTTAGAATCTTGATCCAGTCAAAAAAATATAGTCTTAGAAGTCTATATTCTGTATCACCTCAACTTGATAGTTGATTATATTAGTATTAAAGTCTATACTATCAAAACGCATTAGGCGCCGAGTATTAGTCCTAGTATTTCACCAGACTTGCGTACTACAAACAGACGGAACATCTCCGATTTGGCATGTAGACTAATGCAAATTCTGACAGGCTCCGGAAAGTTTATTCAACAAGGTAAAAATGATATTTCTAAAAATATATATATATACTTTCCCTAAAATGTTAAAGATTTTGGAAAAAAATGGTAAATAACATATCCCATAAAATGTCAATTATTTTGGAAATATTTTATTGGCCAAGCCTTAAGCACGATGTAGCAGTTGTAGACTTGTAGTTGCACAGTGTCAAACATGTTAAATAGCTAAAGGAACAAGAAAGAGTATAGGATTGTATATGCCTCTTCCGATTCCAGATGGATCGTGGAAAGACTTAAGTAAGGATTTAGTAGTTGATTTGCCAAAAACATTCCGAGGATTGTGATTGTGATTGTGTTGGCATGCAGCCTAATAACCTAGTTCATTTGGTTCCCTTGCCTAATAACCTACTGCAGATTTGGAGGCCTTTGCTATATAAATTCAGCAGATTCATGCTTATTTGCGTCAGACAAATTGCCACGAGTAACACTGGTTATAAAAGACAACCAGATTTGCATTGCAGACATACTGAATTCGAAGTGGTAGATTAAGTTATGGTGTGTATAAGGCCTAATATTTTTCCAAATAGCAAATATAAGAAGCTTCGGTACAGGTGTGTCGGGCCAGATCAAATCACTCAAAAGATTAATGCAAATGCGTATGTTACGGATCTGCCAAGTGATACCGGAATTAGCAAGATCTTTAATGATGAAGATTCTAGTCTTTACCATGGACATATAACAGATTCAGCAGTTGATTCAGTTCTTCCTGCCCATTTACCACAAACTACAAATGATCAAAGACCGGATTAAAGATATTGTAGACACAAGACAACCATCTTACAACTCGTAATGGTCGCTATCAAAAATATTTTGTCATATTGAAGCTAAGGACCAATAAACACAACCGCTAAACACTAAATGCATATTACATTTCTAATGCCCATTTCATATGCCATAGCTTCAAAGTACCGGTACTTGGGAGGAAAATAAGATAAGCAGAAACTATAAAAAGTAGTAAATATGTTAATGCTTTATTCACGGGCAAAAGTTGAGATGAGTGGTGGCATTTGAATCTTATTATAGCGGGACTACAGCGACTCATTGTTGAAAGCCATTGGCAACAACACGTGCTCGCTCGACAATAGATAAACACTACCATCAGTTTAATACATTATACATTTATACCAAAATTTTATTTCCATCATACAATAATTTGAACCGTATTGGGGTATGAGATCTCAGGTACAGAACTAGACGCAACTGAATGGAAAGGGATAACGACAGCGACTTTGATTGGTACTTATCACTAGACATTGGATGAGGAATCCAGTAAGGAAATGTATGAAAGCAACAGGGAGAGAAACACCATTTATGGTTTTCAAGAGTGCGATGTTCAGATGATTTGAAAATTTAAGAGATAGTGTGCCGCTCTATGAACACTATTCATGGTATGTAACTTGATAAACCATGATATTCTTCTCCACATGATAGACCATATTTGCAACTTCTCAGAAAAAATGCTCAATTTTTTTGGTTGTATTTAAAGGTTGTACCTGGTTATGGCAGGTTGTAAAATCGTATTTTTGTAAAAAAAAATTAAAATTCATATTTTTATAACTTAATATTTTAAAAAATCATAATTTTGCAAAAAAAAAATTTAGAAAAACGTATTTTTGAAAAAATCTCTATTTTATATCATGTAATAAAATATATTTATAGTATAGAATAAACTGTAATCTATTTCAATTATATTCACAAAAATAAATATATTACATAACGTGTTTTAAATCATCTGTGCATTTCTTTTAAATAATATATTATAAAAAAAAATTCTTGATATTTTTAAAATAAATTAATTATTAAATATCGTGATGGGGCGGGATGGAGACTAAGATTTTTTCCATAGGGAACTTACCTCATATGCAACTTCTCTGACAAAATACTCGATTTTTTTTTTGTTGTATTTGAGGTTGCACCTGATTACGGCAGGTTGTAAAATTGTATTTTTGTAAATTTCAGAGATAAATTTTTTTATACAGGATGGGTATAGGAATTGCAATCTCCACCTATTTGAGAAGAGAAACCCAGATATTTTAAATTTTGGAAGTTGAAATTTAAAAGTTAATTTTTTCAATTAATTTCTTTATAAAAGTAAAATTTTCTTAAACTTTTGTAAATATGAGAGAAATTTGAGCAAAATATTCCTTTTCTATACTAAACGTGCAAGTCGAAAAGTAAAATGCAAAAATATGTACATGAAGGCCAAGTTCATTAGATAGAATCGAAAGCATACATAGACTGGAACAGAGCCCAAACCCAGTAAAGGCCTAACTAGTGGGCTAGATACTCATATTGTGTTTACGAGAGTAATTTTTTTTTTGTCACAAAGAAATATTTTATTACTAATTAGTCATTACATAGGACATAATTAAGGTCTAGGACATAATTAAGGTCAGGGTTAGTGCGGGCCGGGCTGGTTCCGATTCTTTAATTCTATATTCGTATTCGGTTCATTGATTTCGGTGAATTGTGCGGGTTTGAACCGGCCCGGTTCAGGCCGAATAAATTCGGTTTTCCGTACTAGCCGGTCTCGAGTGGGCGGTCCAAACCCGTACGAGTGGCCAACTCTAGTTAGGGAACACATCGTCCACCCTCCGTATACATCAGCCAGTTTCGGAAGCAGAGTTGTAACGACTGGGAATTTCGCGACGTGATTAAGTGAATAAAGTATGATTATGTGGTGTAATTATAAATTATGTGATTTAAGAAAGGGTTAAATGATTTTGTTGGTTAATTGTCTTTATTGTATATTAGTAACTGGGAACGTTAAATGACGCATTCCAGTTTGATGAGTCAGCTTAGGGAATAAGCTGTGTTGTCGGGTCGTCAAGTAGAACGGGACCCATTTTAAAAGAGATTAAAAGTATTTAAATATGAACTATATGCTATTGTGTGAAATAGGAATGTTTAAGTGAGTATTATATTCCAAGTGGAGTGTTAATTGGTATAAAGGAATGATTGTGAACCGTGTCTGATCAGCGTCGGGCCGTCAGACAGGACGCGACCCGTTACGAGAAAAAAGGAAATAATAATAAAAAGGGAAATTTTGTGATTGATTATGAGTTGTGATGTGTGAATATATGTGTTTTCCTGTTTGTATGCATGACTACGTGATCTGGATAATTTTAAATGATTTTATGAAATTGATTTGATTTAATTAGGGTAAATTGAACCTTTATTCATTTTTATAAAATTATCGGAGTATGGTCGAGACGTGAAAGTTGTTTTATTATCTTCAAAATAGTCCTAAAGACTTTACAAAAATGATAGATAGATTTATCTGGTGATCAGTGTATTTTAAAATGATTTTATTAAGCTATAATCCTATTTTGAGCGCAATCTTGTAAAATCCGTAACAAATCAACCGCTCGCTCAAAAATTATTTTAAAAATATGGCTGAAAAGCTAATTTCGAGATCTATGATCTAAAATTATCATTCGTTTCATTCCCATCTTTTCCGAGAGAGATACTCATTAATTAAATTCATTTTTGGAAAAGAATAAAAGAGAATTCAGAATGTGATTACCCAATTACTAAACTACCCTTCCTTGGTAGTATATATGTTGGGTTTCGAGCACATAAACGCAATGGAAATAGTAATTAAAAACGTAAAAAAATCAGAATTTTCGAAACCCACCGCAGGATCCATGCGAAAAATATATATTTAATTAGTAGATCAGATTGTTTACCTTAAGAAGTTTTACCAATTGGTTGACTAATGGAGATCCAAAGCTTGTTCAATCACCACGCATCCCGCTCTCGCGATCTACGCTCTATCGGTATCCACACGAATGCTTGAACTCAAAGATTGGATGTGTACTAGCACAAACCCGTTTCTTCTTGGTCTTTCCATCTTCTCTCTTGGTGACAAGGATTTTAGTAAAAGTCTTGCACTCCCAAAAAATCAGTCACACAAGAGATATTATATAGAGAGTAGAAAAATGAATTATAACTCTTAATTAATTAGGAGTTATTATTAATTCGAAATTCCTATTTGTATTATAATTAAGTCTCACTTAATTATTTAACAAATAAATTTTATAATTAATATTAGTAAATTTGAATATCATTATTTATCTAATTAATTAAGTCAAACTTAATTAATTTTATAAATAATTCAAATTACTTTAATTTAATTTAAATCCAATTTAAATTAAATAATCCTTCAAATATTCTTTGTGTGTGACCCATAGGTTATTACTACATTGGCAACGAATTTTAAATCTAATTTAAAATCGTAAACAACGAGCGACATCTAGTAATACATCATTGCTGCCCAAGTAATAATAATTGAATCGGTGATCGATTAAACCTTTCGTGAATAATGTACAATGTAATATAATCCATTTAACCACATATTATAAATTAAACTAGAGGCATGTAATGTGTCATCCTCATCAATGTTTAATCCAGGTTTCCTTGATCATTGAGTAGACTATCATATCAAATCAGCATTTGAGTGTGGCCACGTATTTTATAATCTAGCTCACATAAGAGGCCAATAATATCACTCTTAAAATAGGAGGGTTAAATCCCTTCTAGATCATTCATATTTCTCATACGATTCATAATATACCCAATGTCCACTTTTATCATTACTCGGTCAAGGATAACTTTTAATGGAATCAATGTATATTAATTCTCGTATAGAAATATAATGACTTCAGGTCTAAGAACCATTACACCATTATCACTGTGAGAATTACTTATGACACAACAGACATGTAGAATCTCACATCGGGTCTGTCTAGCACCATGTACATATACATCTGCCTGTGTCTTTGACTTTAATATCACTATACCTATGATCAATGAGATGTGATCATCAGTCAACAAACACACTAGTCTTAATGCATTATTATTGTCCCTTAATAAAAAATACTTGACTAGGGACCTTTAGGAATATTGATACTATTCTCATAATCTCATTTCTAAGTCACGTACTTAGAGATATAGAATTGCATATCATATTCCAAGGACATTTATTAATCTAACATTTATATCACAGTAAATTAAGAATTAATAAATTATAAAGGGAATAATCGATAAAACATAAACATTAATAATCCAAATATCTTTAACTAAAACATCATAGTGTTGTCTCTAGGGCACAAACACTAACAATCTCCCACTTGCACTAAAGCCAATCACCCATGTATCTAATACTCATGGAACTAGTATGATCATCGTGCTTATGCTGCGACAAAGCCTTAGTCAGTGGGTCTGCAACTCTATTATTATTATGCACTTTACATTTATATCTCCTTGATCATTAATCTCATTAAAAAGGTGATATCGCTTAAAGATATGCCTAAATGGTCTTCTTGGTTGTTTCGAAAACATCAATATATTCGGCTTCCATATAATCATCAATGTTCTTGCTGTGATGTATTCAAGCTAACATTAATTATATTTAGATAAAACACAAACCAGACATAGACACATAATCATCCTTGTCTATCCAGAAATTAGGTTAAGAAACTAGTATCAGTGTAACCCTTTATAACCAGTTCCATATCTTCTCCATATACCAAAAATAAATCTTTAGTCCTCTTTAAGTACTTAAGAATATTCTTGAAAATAATCTAGGGACCCTCACCTGGATTAGACTGGTATCTTCTCGTCATGCTCAAAACATACGAAACATCAGGATAAATACATATCATTGTACACATTATAGATCCAATTGCTAAAGCATATGGAGCTTTCATAAACGGCCCTTATCATCTAATGATTTAGGGGGCAGTTATCTTTTGAGATCACTATCCCATGATACATCGAAACATATCATTTCTTTATCTCCTACATCCTAAAATGATGCAATATTTTATCAATGTATGTACTCCGACTAGGTCGATTAATCTTTTCAATCTATCTCTAGAGATCTTGATCCCTAATATATAGGTAGCATCGCCTAAGCCTTTCACCGATAAACTATTTCTCAACCAAGTCTTAACAGCCTGTAGAGAAGGTATGTCATTCCTTATTTATTATATGTCATCTACATATAATACTAGAAATGTCACATGGCTCCCACTAACCTTCTTGCAAACACATGGTTCATCTTCGCTTTGAATAAAGCCAAACACTTTGACCGTTTTATCAAAATGAATATTCATCCTCCTTGAGGCTTGCTTCAATCTATAAATAGATAGAAGCAATTACAAACTATCTTATCAAACGTTGGATCGATAAAACCCTCAGGTTGTATCATATATACATCCTCTTCAAGGCTCCCATATAAGAAAGCAATTTTGACATCCATTTTCCAAATCTCATAGTCAAAGTAAGCAACTATTGCTAACAAAATCCTGATGGAGTTGACCATAGTAACCAGTGAAAAAGTCTCATCATAGTCTATACCATGAATTTGTTTGAAACTTTTGCCACTAGTCGCGTCTTATAGGTCTGTACTTTACCATCCATGTCAGTTTTCTTCTTGAAAACCCACTTGCACCCTATAGGTTATACCCCTTCGAGTGGATCAACTAAAGTCAATACTTTATTTTGATACATGTATTCCATCTCGGATTTCATGGCCTCTAGCCATCTCTCGAAGTCTGAACTGTTCATAGCATCTTGGTAGGTGAGAGGCTTATCATTATCCGTAAGCATCACATCACCATCTTGAGTCAAAAGAAATTCATAATTTCTCCTGGGCTCATGGTGAATCCTACTAGATCTACGAATAACCTGTGTTTCTTGGACGGGATTACTTTCAACATTATAATGTACATCCTAATCTTATTCCAACTCTGGTTCAATGTTATCATGTGGTTCTCGATCTTCATCGAGATGTATTGTCCTCCCACTGATTTTCTTAGAAAGTAGTTCTCCCTCAAAAAATACAGCGACCCGAGCAACAAACACTTTGTTCTCGGAAGGATTATAAAAACTATACCCTATTCTCACTTGGGTATCCCATGAAATAGCATCTATCTAATTTTGGTCCAAGCTTGTCAGAGGCTAAACGTTTTACAAACGCTTCACGTCCCCAAATTTTCATAAATGACATGCTACGATGTTTATCAGTCCATATCTCATATGAAGTCTTTTGAACCACTTTAGTCGGAATTTGGTTAAGTGTATATGTAGCCGTTTCTAGAGCATAACCCCAGAAACTGAATGGAAGATCCGCTTGACTCATCATCGATCGCACTATATCCAACAAGGTATGATATCTCCTCTCAGAATCTCTATTCCATTGAGGTGTTCCAGAAGGAGTAAGTTATGATACACTATCACACTCCTTCAAAAAACTCTTGAGATTGAGGTTTAAGTATTCTCCTCCACGATCTGATCATAAAACTTTTATACTTTTCCCTTGTTTTCTTTTCTACTTCGGCCTTATACACTCCTTCAAAAAACTCTTGAAATTGAGGTTTAAGTATTCTCCTCCACGATCTGATCATAAAACTTTTATACTTTTCCCTTATTTTCTTTTCTACTTCGGCTTTATATTCTTTGAACATTTCAAAATAATCGTATTTGTTCTTCATAAGAACCCCATATCCATATCTACTGAAATCATCAGTAAATATTATGAAGTAGTATAAGCCCCCCTTGCCATCATACGCATTCGACCACATACATCATTATGTATAAGTCATAATCGTTCGGTGGCCCTTTCACCTGATTAGGTAAAAGAAGCTTTAGTCATTTTGCCAATGAGACAAAGTTCGAATCTTCCGTATGATTCAAAATCAAACTTATCCAAGTATTCATCTATATAAAAACTCAGAAATGCGTTTCTCATTAATATGACTTAACGACAATGCTAGAGATAATGTTTGATTTGAGTCAACTTAGAACATATAAATTGTTAACTAATTGTGCAACATTATAAGTCTTATCATTGAAATAGAATAAATAACTATTATTTATTTAATTAAAATAAAAACCTTTCTTGTCCTGACAAGAAATTGACTTAATGTACCCGCTAAAGGCAGGCACGTAATAATAATTTATCAAGTTCTCAATCTTGCCTTATGGGCAACATTAGGTATCGAGTTCCTTCAACTAGAGCAACAACTTTTGCTCCAATTCTAACCATATACCTGAAACTTGACCATTGCTAGTCTTCTTCTTTAGATCTTCAAATAAGCTCGACAATTTAACTTCCATTCATCTAGTTATTTCCACAGAAATAACAATCATCTCCTTTAGCAACACCACTATTAGGCTTCAAAAGCCCTTTGGGATTGGACTTTGGTTTGGCACCAAATAAGATCAAATCTTTACCTTGCCTGTCCACTTTCCTTTCCTATTTGCATTCCATGTGTACATCATTAATATGGACGTAATTCATGCCTTTACCGTGTTATTTTTAGCAGTTCTAAACATGCTTAACAACTCAGTGAGTGTTCTATCTATCTCATTTCTTTTGTTTTTAACAAACTGAGAATAGAAGTTGTTCAAAGATCGTTTGATCAAATCAAGCTGAGTCTCTAGACCATTCTTGAAACCCAAAATATCAAGGTACATATGCATATCACCTTTAGAACATGTGGTCCAACCGTATATAATTATGCCATTAATGCAAAAGTATGGTGCCTTATTATTGTCAAATCTTTCTGACGAGCCTATCCTTCAAACATCTTTTGAAGGTGCTCAATCATATCATAAGCATCATTATGCTCTTGTTGCTTCTAAAGCTCAGCACTCATAATTACAAGCATGAGACATGAAATATCAGTTGCATAATTAATTTGCTTCTGGTAAGCATTTTGTTCTGCACATGTTTCATTCTCAGCTAGAAGAAATAAGGGAGGGGTTTGAGTGACATCCTTGAACTCGAGGACAATCCTCAAGTTCCCATGTCAATCAAGGAAATTATTTCATGTCAGCTTGTCCTTCTCAAGGACTATTACATAGAGAAGTTATTTGTCATTTGATATCTACAATATTAAAGTGCATAAAATGACTTAGTCTACAGATGATCATTAAATTATGTTCAAGTGATTATTCATATATATATATATATTCACAATATATATCTCCCACTATTTTTATCAAATCAATAGCCCTAACTATTAATTCGGAAAAAAATATCTTCTATATCCTTTCTAGTGAGCCAAGATCCATATTTCACTACGTGTTAGGTCAGCTTTGGCTTTTCTCCTAAAATATGATTATTTAGGTAGACAATATTTGTTAATTATATCAACTATATAACTCTTGGATAGCTTGGTGGAATAACATTTGTTCATATTTATCTAATAAATCTCGCCAAACTCTATGCCTCTAAGTTCACAATCCTATTGTGATAACATAGTTAAGTCAAACCCAATAGTCAAAAAGTATCAATATACTTCAACACATCTCCCACGATAGATAGGAGTACTTCGCTTTGGCGAACCCACTCTTGGTCGATCTAGGGGTTAACGCATTGGACTCATTGGAAGGCATTTGATCAACATAATATTAACTTTAGGGTTTTGTTAATTTTAAAACGATCATGATCCCATCATAAAGAGATTCATAATTTCTCCTTAAATAAAATAATTCAAATCAATATTCGTCAATTATTTGATTTCCAGGTAGTGAGGGAGTCACAACGGTCTCGCTTAAAACCCACAACCTTACAAGTTCAATGAACTCGCTTTTGACAAAATCACCCCATGTCAGAAACAAAGAAAATTTGTATTTTATTCCGTGTTTCATAAACATGAGAATCTCATAATCATTTGTTACAAGAATGAAATATGAAAACTAATCTAATGAACTTACAAGAAGAACTCGAGTTACATTCGAGATTTAATAATTACAATATTAAACGACATGCAAGCCGTATTTAAAAAATCAAAACCATTAATTTAAGGTCATAAGCAATAACTATCCACCATGCTCAATTAACACAAAATAACATGTTAAAACACATAATCTGATCTTAACATATCATACCCATCATGATCTAATCATAAAAACCAAATATTGAAAAAAATCAGAAAATTCTAAATTAAATCTTATAACATTAAATCGCAGATAACAGGGCCTAAACGATGTCAAAAGCCTTACAGATCAGTCGATGATAGATTTAGCTATCAGTTACGTTCAGACGCTCGATTCCATATGAAATAGCGTATTCGTTCGCCAAAATCGGACATCAGACACAGATTTCAGCAAATCCGCTACATCCGATTCAGAATCGTATCAAATACGATTCTTATAATAAGAACAAACACAAAACATGTATATATCAGTATATATACAGATTATATAATCATTGTATGATTATACAACTCTCATGAATATCATATATTCAAAACATATATACATACGCATATATAAACATAACATGTAAAACATACAAAATAACATACATAACAGTCATGGAATATTGTATAAATATTATCATCATAAAACCAGTAAACACATAAACGAATTAAACACTTTTCGCAAGTAGCTCTGACGTCATTGTTGGGTTTCGAGCACATAAACGTAATGGAAACAGTATTTAAAAACGTAAAAAAAATCAAAATTTTCGAAACCCACCGCCGGATCCATGCGAAAAACATATATTTAATTCATAGATCAGATTGTTTACCTTAAGAACCTTTACCAATTGGTTGACTAATGGAGATCCAAAGTTTGTTCAATCACCACGCATCCTACTCTTGCGATCTACGCTCTATCGGTATCCACACGAATGCTTGAACTCAAGGATTGGATGTGTACTAGCACAAACCCATTTCTTCTTACTCTCTCCATCTTCTCTCTTGGTGGCTAGGGTTTTAGTAAAAGTCTTGCACCCCCAAAAAATCAGTCACCAAGAGATATTATATAGAGAGTATAAAAACGAATTATAACTCTTCACTAATTAGGAGTTATTATTAATTCAAAATTCTTATTTGTATTATAATTAAGTCTCACTTAATTATTTAACAAATAAATTTCATAATTAATATTAGTAAATTTGAATATCATTATTTATCTAATTAATTAAGTCAAACTTAATTAATATTATAAATAATTCAAATTATTTTAATTTAATTTAAATCCAATTTAAATTAAATAATCCTTCAAACATTCTTTGTGTGTGACCCTATAGGTTATTATTACATTGGCAATGAATTTTAAATCTAATTTAAAATCTTAAACAATGAGCGGCATCTAGTAATACATCATTGCTGCCCAAGTAATAATAATTGAATCGGTGATCGATTAAACCTTTCGTGAATAATGTATAATGTAATATTATCCCTTTAACCACATATTATAGAGTAAACTAGAGGCATGTAATGTGTCATCCTCATTAATGTTTAATCCAGGTTTCCTTGATCAATGAGTAGACTATCATATCAAATCAACATTTCAGCATGGCCACGCATTTCGTAGTCTAGCTCACAAAAGTGGCCAATAATATCACTCCTAAAATAGGAGGGTTAAATCCCTTCTAGATCATTCATATTTCTCATACGATTCATAATATACCCAATGTCCACTTTTATCATTACCCGGTCAAGGATAACTGTTAATGGAATCAATGTATATTAATTCTCGTATAGAAATATAATGACTTCAGATCTAAGGACCATTACATCATTATCACTGTGAGAATTACTTATGACACAACAGACATGTAGATACTCACATCGGGTCTGTTCATCACCATGTACATATATATCTGCCTGTGTCTTTGACCTTAATATCACTATACCTATGATCAATGAGATATGATCATCAGTCAACAAACACACTAGTCTTAATGCATTATTATTGTCCCTTAATAATAATACTCGACTAGGGACCTTTAGGAATATTGATATTATTCTCATAATCTCATTTCTAAGTCACGTACTTAGAGATATATAATTACATATCATATTCCAAGGATATTTATTAATCTACATTATATCGCAGTAAATTAAGAATTAATAAATTATAAAGGGAATAATCGATAGAACATAAACATTAATAATCCAAATGTCTTTAACTAAAATATCATAGTGTTGTCTCTATGTCACAAACACTAAAAATATAATCCCACCTCACTCCCTTTCATTCTTTTCCTCACCCCCGAGCTCTCTCTTTTCTCTCATTCTCTCATTTCTCTCTCTCTCTCTCTCTCTCTCTCTGGTCTCTTCTCTCTCTCACTCTCGGTACTCTCTCTCTTCAATCTCTCCCCTGTTCTTCATTATTTTTCGATTATGTTAGGTCCCAATGTGTTTGTAGAAGGGGGGTTGAATACAAACAGTACCAAATAATCGAATAAATGCGGAATAAAAAATGTGAAACAAAATTCAAGTTAAATAAAAATATTATTAAACTTGAAAGGTGTTACAACAACTGTATCGATTACAAGGTATTAATCTCAAATCAATTATCACAAATCTAGAATAAATTCGACATGAACTTTTTCTATTTTTGCAATAATTAGAATCAAATGCTAAACGCGATTTGAGATTAAGTTCTAGGGATTTTGATCCGCTAGATTGTTACACAAGAACAAGATAAATAATTCTAGTGGTTTGGATTTAACATTAACAAACTAGAATTTTGATCTTGATGTAAGCAGAGAAGAAAATAAAATGTTTCAAGGCGGCTGCTTTCTTTTCTTTATTCTTGAATGTGTTCTGTATGATTGAGATAATTGAGTTGAATGACTTCTGCTTCTATTTATCAACAGCCGAATTAATTGAATTGGAATGACAATCCTTTAAGCTTGTATGACAATCGGTGAGACTATCCTTTTGAGCTAGCAAGACAATCGTTTGAACCAGCATGACTATCGGTAGGACAATCTTTTGAACTGGCATGACAATCGGTAGGACAATCTTTTGAACTGGCATGACAATCGGTATGACAATCCAGATTGTCATGCTAGTTCATTTTCAATTGTCTTGCTGATTTAAGATTGAATTTAATCCAATTAAACTTCTGAAAATTCCTAAAATTAATTCTGAATTGATTAATCAATTAATTTAATTAATTAATAAATTAATCTTTGCAGATATAATTTATTTTCTTAATTAAATTATATGACTTAATTAATTAATAGAGAATTAATACTAACCCTGAGCAGCATCCATTCTTCTGAATATCTTCTGAAAATCACTGAGAATTATGAATCAATTCCACCACTTCAACGTTGACACTCGATGTACTGTCTGGTTCATGAGTGACTAACTTCCGTGACGTTTCTTCATGTCTTGACTTTGACACTTTGATTTTCTTCAGATTAAATCCTTGTAATTAATGATACTCTGACGAGATCTCTGTCACTTGATTAAATCCACGATCTTGATTTATATCACTGAGGCATGATCAACTTCTTGAACTTCTTCCAGTGAATTAACTCCTCAAGTCTGTAGATGAACCTTGTTTCTGAATCCTTTGACAGATATTACTTTGCGAGATCTCTCTGACGGTAGATCCACTATTTACTTATTACATTCTTATTTGAGTTGAGTTGAATCCTCGAATATACAAATAGGCTATGACATATGACTTACAATCTCCCCCTATTTGTTTGTTAGACAATAACACACAAATACCTAGAGGATAACTCAACTAACAAATAAGAAAAAGATATAAACATACATGCAAAGTAAATAGCAGAAAAGTTCTGGATGAGATTTAACATTTTCCAGATTCCAAGTAGATGTTCCTCTAGACTGAACATATCTTCAAGTAGTTCCATCTTCATTTGTACAACCACATTTCCTGTTGAGAAGCCCATATCTCTTGCTTCTCCCCCTATGAGAATCAACTGATTAAAGAAGATCACCTTCGTTTTACCACCTCTCCCGTACAATAGGATCCGCAGATAAAAACCAATGGTACTCCCCTAACAGCTTCTTCCCTTACTAGGAAATCACCTTGTGTTTACCACCTCTCCCGTACAATAGGATCCGTAGTTACAAACAACAATGGTGTGGTGTAGTGTACATGTGTAGGATCTTTTTCTTACTCCCTGCTATTTCTCCCCCTTAGTTGAGGAATCCTCCAAACTATTACTTAAGCTTTTATCTCCCCCTTAAAGAAGGAATGTATGCCGTCGTCTGAAGGAGTTCTCATATTTCACTTGGTTGGAAAAGAAATAACAAGTAGTTTCTCTTTCTTCCTCACTGTGAGTGTGTGATTCTGTTTAGTGTACCTCACATGTGTTTCACTCTTCTCTCCACTCGTGTTTACACTCATTCTCACAGGTGTATCACTCCTCTCATAGCTCCATACTTCAACTGTACCTGCAAGGAAAATCACCTTAGCCATCCTTAAGGAGGTCACAGGTGGTGCAATGGGAGTTCACAAATCCCCATCCTTGTTAAACTCGTCAGATGAATCTGAGTCATAATTTACAAGTTGCTAGTTTCCCTTTTAGGGTTCCAGATTTGAATTCTGGGAAGGTAAACAATGATCCAACGAATTTAGCATAAAGATCAAAGTTCCCTTCTAATGTCTGTGAAGACATTTCCTTGTGACTTATCAGGTAATATCTGAATCATTGTCAACAAGTTGCCGATCTGCACCTATGTCAGATCCACTATCCGCAGATGCATCCAGGGGATTTAAGCCTGGGGAGGTAGACACTGACCACTGACATATGGCTTTTGGATCAGTATCCTCTCCTAACACCTGTAAAGGCAATTGGTCCACTAACGAACCTTGAACAATCGAATCTGACCTTAAAATGGTCGAAACTCTTGTTTCCGTCAACTCATCCTTTGTGTGTGTAACCTCTTCTTGTGCATCAAGAATTGTTTATGTTTGAAGTGGTGACACTACATCGGATACCTTGGCTGACAGGCAAAATTCAATAGACGCACCCTGTTGAGAGAATGAATCTAGTAACTGTTTTTGTGCCTTTTCAGCCATTACATCTTTTTGAGAAGATGTATGGGGGCTAGCAGTTGTCTCGGTTTAAATACTACTCATCTATGTAGGAGACAGAGCTACTGGGTTGACTACAGAACCTTCCTTATGTGGTGCACTAAGGCACTATCTCCCTCACGCTCATTCATACTACATTTAGTGGTAAGAGAGTGTTGGTTGGTTCTATTTCTGTGTTTGTCTTTACAGTCTGGGATAGATGTTGTGGGTTTTCAACCTCATGACTGTCAATGAAAGAAAGTCATTGGAGACTGAACCTGTAACACATAATATATGGTAATAGAGAGAAAATGATTTACAATAGTGATTTCAAAAGATTTTACATGACATAAGAAATCACTAATGTAGAAAGAAGTTTGATTTTATTTTTCAATATAAATGAGTTTTTGATAAAATATTGATCACTTAGGGTAAAGTCTAAGTAATTCTCATTCATGTCAAAAGCTTACAAATATCTGCAACATAATGTTAACAAGATATCATTGACCGATACTTGTCAAGTACTTTAGATACTAATTGTTATGTTGCATAAACAATATATCACTGCACATATAAAACAATATGATTGTGCCTAACGATAAGAGAGTTAAAAATATGACGACTCTACTAGTTCATATTAAACAATAACTTCAGTTAGAGTGCCATACCATGTTCTTGACGATTGCTTGAGTAGTACACTAGTTCATACCAACCTGAAGTGAGATTGTGAAGAAGAGATTGCATAGTCCAATAGATCTGCAGCTGCAAAGTCCATGAACTGTGGTGCATTGACTTCCTCTTTTGACTCACCAACCAGGAGTACACTTGTACACATCTTACTAGAGTCCAATTCCAAGTGTAATGTGCAGCAGGTGCCTGATATGTCGTAATATTCTCAAGTCTCGTCACTGGTGCTATATGTTAGATACTGCTTCCTGATAATAACCTAGCACACTATACAAAATTTCAATGATAACATTCCCAGCTTGCAAACAGCCATATCCCTCAGATAAACCTTTGCTGTTATCTCCAAAGGTAACCTGGGGGCCAGCTTTCTCAACCACATTTGATAGCAGGGCTCTATCTCCGGTCATATGTCTTGATGATCCACTGTCAAGAATCCACACTATCGGTTACACCTGTTTAATGCCCTGCACTACAAATGGATTAGACCTTCTTCGGAACCCAAACTTGGTTGGGCCCGGCATACTTGTAGAATTGTCCTTTGTCAGGCAAAACAACATTTTTAATTTTAACGATCTCAACATCCTCAATGGCTGAACATTTGACCTTGTAAATAGCCTTAACAAATTTCTGGTTAGGCTTAGGCACAAATGTCTCCTTTCTAGCCTTAGAAGGACTAGCAGTCTTAGACCTATCATGCTTCTTGTTATTCACATGCTGACGAGGAGTAGTCTTATCATTAGACACATGCTTACCATTAAAATAAGCATACATCATATTAAAAGCACAAGACATACAATTAGCAACACCACATGCTTTATGAGAGTGATTAACAGCAGGCAATTTATGCATGGTAGACATGGCATTATTGTTATCCAACTCATATGTGTCTGAGTTAGTCTCAGTTGTTTTCACAACTTTGACTGGAACTTTCGACTCACTTGACTTGGAAACAATCTTCTCATAAGCATGATCCTCAGCACGTATTTCTTCTTGAATAACAGAAGAGGTCGCATCAAATGGTTCAGCAATTGATGCTTTATAGAGGGGTTCATCAACACCCTTAAGCACATGTGGTACTTCCCTCCCTTTAGCACAGACATGAGGAGGGGAGTTTATGCCTAATTCTCCAATAGCAGCATTGTAATCATAACCTATTCCAGATGTTTGATTAACAGCTTGCTTACTGTAGAACTCTTTAGCCTTCGAACAAGAATTGAAGTAGGCTCTAACCTTAGTCTCAAGACCAGTGATCTTGTCTTTGAGAATAGTTTCGAGTTTTCTATAACAGTCAACTCTATTCTCTAGAAAAGATACCTGTTCTTTTAATTTGTCTTGATTAATGTGCACAAGTCTTAATTCATTGACCTCTTTCTCAAGGTCTGTGATCTGTAAACTTAATAGTTCATTATCACGATGTGCACAATCTAAGTTACCTCTTAGATGATAAACCATTTCAACATTCGAAAGTTTTACCTCTATTCTTGACGATGAAACTTTTCCATCAATAGCCATAAGAGCAAGATTTCCTTCTTCTTCATCTTCACTGTCAGTATCATCCCAGCTTCTTCCCTTTGCCAGATAAGCCCTTTCAGAGTTCTTTCTTACTTGCTTTGGCTTCCTACATTCTGTGGCAAAGTGTCCCAACTCATTGCAGTTATAGCATCTAATGGTGCCCCGATCAACCATCCCTGTTTTGTATCCACCACTGCTGGTGTTAGAGGATGAAGATCCACCTTTCTGGAATTTGTTGTAGTTGGACTTGTACTTAAGCTTGGGATTCCTCCTGAATCTGACATTAGAGAATCTCTTGACAATTTGGGCCATTGATTCGTCTTCCAATTGCTCCAGCTCTTCCAAGGAATAAAAATCATCACTAGATTGATTTGTAGTAGGAGGATCATATTCTGCTACTAACTCATTTTCCTCACCCTTGGAAAACTGTACCATTCTTTCTAATTGTTGAGATTGTTGTTGTTGTTGACCTTCAGCTACAAGTGCAGTAGATGTGATGACCATTCTATCCTTCCCGTAGACTTCCTTCTGTTGAATCTGCTCCAACTCATAGGTTTTTAACACTCCATAGAGCCTGTCCAAAGAAATCTCACTCAGATCTCTAGCTTCTCTAATGACAGTGATTCTATGTTCAAGATGAGCTGGCAGTGTTAAAAGGAACTTTTTGTTGACCTCCCTGATTGAATAATACTTTCCATTGATGTTCAGGTTGTTGATCAACGCATTGTACCTCTCAAACACTTCAGTAATTCCTTCTCCTGGATTTGATTTGAAATGTTCATATTCAGAGGTTAGGATTTCCAACTTGTTCTCCCTAACTTCCTCTGTGCCTTCATTAATTACCTCAATAGTTTCCCACATGTGTTTAGAATTTTTACAGTTCATCACATGTCTGTTCATCAAAGGATCAAGGGAATCAATTAATATTAATTGAAGGCTGGCATCCAAGGAGGCTTCTTCCTTCTCAGCAGGAGTAAAATCTTCGAGCTCTTTTGGATAGGTTCTAGCTTTAGTAGTCACCACACCATCTATTATTACCTCCGGTTCAATAACCATCGGAGTTTTTATACCCTTCTTTAACAAGTTTGAATATTTGGGATTTGCAACTTGTAAAAATAATAGCATCTTCTTCTTCCACATGATATAATTCTCTTTATCAAATTGTGGAATATTAACGGTTCCAACTTTATGTGAAGTCATTATGAATTTTTGAATAAATAGAAATTCAAAGAGTTGAAAAATCACAAAAGTCTAGGATCTTGATTTGTTCGTTAATCAGAAGGCTCTGATACCAATTGTTAGGTCCCAATGTGTTTGTAGAAGGGGGGTTGAATACAAACAGTACCAAATAATTGAATAAATGCGGAATAAAAAATGTGAAACAAAATTCAAGTTAAATAAAAATATTATTAAACTTGAAAGGTGTTACAACAACTGTATCGATTACAAGGTATTAATCTCAAATCAATTATCACAAATCTAGAATAAATTCGACATGAACTTTTTCTATTTTTGCAATAATTAGAATCAAATGCTAAACGCGATTTGAGATTAAGTTCTAGGGATTTTGATCCGCTAGATTGTTACACAGGAACAAGATAAATAATTCTAGTGGTTTGGATTTAACATTAACAAACTAGAATTTTGATCTTGATGTAAGCAGAGAAGAAAATAAAATGTTTCAAGGCGGCTGCTTTCTTTTCTTTGTTCTTGAATGGGTTCTGTATGATTGAGATAATTGAGTTGAATGACTTCTGCTTCTATTTATCAACAGCCGAATTAATTGAATTGGAATGACAATCCTTTAAGCTTGTATGACAATCGGTGAGACTATCCTTTTGAGCTAGCAAGACAATCGTTTGAACCAGCATGACTATCGGTAGGACAATCTTTTGAACTGGCATGACAATCGGTAGGACAATCTTTTGAACTGGCATGACAATCGGTATGACAATCCAGATTGTCATGCTAGTTCATTTTCAATTATCTTGCTGATTTAAGATTGAATTTAATCCAATTAAACTTCTGAAAATTCCTAAAATTAATTCTGAATTAATTAATCAATTAATTTAATTAATCAATAAATTAATCTTTGTAGATATAATTTATTTTCTTAATTAAATTATATGACTTAATTAATTAATAGAGAATTAATACTAACCCTGAGCAGCATCCATTCTTCTGAATATCTTCTGAAAATCACTGAGAATTATGAATCAATTCCACCACTTCAACGTTGACACTTGATGTACTGCCTGGTTCATGAGTGACTAACTTCCGTGACATTTCTTCATGTCTTGACTTTGACACTTTGATTTTCTTCAGATTAAATCCTTGTAATTAATGATACTCTGACGAGATCTCTGTCACTTGATTAAATCCACGATCTTGATTTATATCACTGAGGCATGATCAACTTCTTGAACTTCTTCCAGTGAATTAACTCCTCAAGTCTGTAGATGAACCTTGTTTCTGAATCCTTTGACAGATATTACTTTGCGAGATCTCTCTGACGGTAGATCCACTATTTACTTATTACATTCTTATTTGAGTTGAGTTGAATCCTCGAATATACAAATAGGCTATGACATATGACTTACAGATTATAAGACCATGATTATGTGAGATTTTGCTTCATCTATTTAGATATATAGATGCATGTTTCTATCTCCAAAGTTTTTGAAAAATCTAAAGTTGGATTTTGGTGGTTTTGGTTCGGTTTTTATGAAAACAAAAGGGTTTTGATTTTCAAATGATTTGGAATGATGATATGTGATTGCATATGTATCTTTGTTGTAGAAAGTGGTGGTTTAAGGTTGGAAACCCCCGAGTGGGGGCACCACCGTGAAGTCACCGCCACCGGTGATGAACTCCGGTGAACCGGTGGTGATTGATGATGTTACAACTGAGCTCTAATATTTCTAAACTTTTTTTTCGGTGTTTGTATGTGGTGATTTATTTAAAAACCGAATGGGTTTTTGATTTCAAAAGTTATTGAGTTGATTCTTGTTTATTTAAATGGTTGTGGACGATTGTTCTAAGATAATATTGAGAAATTAGAATAGTTGATGGTTTAAAGAATTGAATTGATAATTGCATGTGTTGATTTTGGGAAAATTCAAAGGTTATAGGATGAATTTTTAAGAGAATAAGTTGAATTGTGTGCTAAAGTAAAAGATCAACCTAGTATATTCTAAATTATGTGATTAAATGAATTATAGAAATGATTTTGATTTGGTTTTGGATGTAGTATCAAATGCATGTTAAGTTATAGCTTTGCATGTAAAGATTTAAGTTAAAAATAATATTAAAAGGATGAATGAAAGCTTGATCTTAAGTTTATGTATGATTTTAATATATGCATGGCGATGTTCGATTTTTGATTGTGTCTTGTGATTATAGCCGAATAGTTAAAGGTGTAAAAGAGGTTGATTTGATTATAGGACTGTTGGGAACCACGGACATGGGGTGTTACTACGTTTTACGATAAAGATTACGAAAAGAAGATTACCTTATTAATGGTTGATTCCACGCTCTTCTATTGTATTCCCAAATTCCCTTGAGCGAAGTGTGGCCTCCGTCTTCTCAAGTTATTCTCTCTTCTTGCTCCTTGGTGGCTACAATATGTTTTCACCCAATTCCAAGCAAGAAGAGAATAAGAATATATATAGGCTACAATAGGGACCATGGATAATTAGGTTGGGCCTTCTAATTACATCTTGAGCCTAACCCAATGTAATTAAATATTAATTCAATCCGCTAAAGAATTAATATTTGCACTACCTTTCCTAATACCGTAATTTAATTAATTCGGTTCCAATATTATTTGCTTATTAAATTCCCCATGTTTAAAATATCATATGTCCATTAATTAAATAAATTACTGATAATTTATTTAATTAATATCTTTTATCCTTGATCATCCACTCAACCTTTATTTAATTATGCCAGAATAAATTCCACCTGCAGGGTTACACATAATTAAATCTTTTTGAGCTTTCAAGGGGACATCATTAACCCGAATATTATCAGGACATGGATTCCTTCAATAAATAATATCCACCATGTATATAATTCCATCACCCAAAATATAATGATATAATTCAAAAGAATTATTTCATATATAAATCAAAGCATGTAAATAATATGCATGTGTCAATTACTATTTCCGGATTAAGAACCTAAGCATTAATAATAACATAGAATCTTAGTTCTCCTTCTTAATCAGTATTAAGGGAACAATTCTAAATTTGATCCTGTTCAATATACACAAAGTATACTAGCATTATTTATTAGTCAATATAAACTAATCTAAATAATACTACAGCCATACCAGTGGATTGTCCAACACCACATGTGTTGTGAACCTTATTATATTATATAACCGTATTTAACAATCTAATATTCTGTATCTCATTTGATACTAGATTGTTCACAATATATAATATTAGACAACATGTAAACATTCAAATAATTCTCAATTAAACTGGCAAGAAATAAATGTATATACTTCAAATAAATATTTTCAGTATAAACTAACAATCTCCCACTTATACTCAAAATATTCTATGTGTATATCAGTGTTTATTTAATCCACTATTACATAAAAAACTATGTGTCCAACCATACAGCCTCCTTGGCAGCCTAAGAGGCCGCCACGTACTCGGCCTCCATGGTGGAGTCTACAATGCATTTCTGCTTTACACTCCTCCATATAATGGCTCCACCTCCCAAAGTAAAAACATATCCCGAGGTTGATTTCCTCTTATCCCTATCTGATTGGAAATCTGAATCAGTATATCCCAAAGGAAATAGATCTGAGGCCTTGTAAATTAACATATACTCCTTAGTCCTTCTCAGGTACTTGAGTATAGTTTTTACTATACTCCAATGTTCCTGACCTGGGTTCGACTGATATCTACTAACCATGCCTACAACAAAGCAGATGTCAGGCCTCGTACATAACATAGCATACATTAAGCTTCCACATGCTGAAGCATAAGGAACTGCTTTCATGCTCTCTATATCCTTAGGTGTCCAAGAACACTGCTTCTTAGATAGAGCAACTCCATGCTTAAAAGGTAGAAAACCTTTCTTGGAGTTCTGCATGTTAAAACGAGCTAATACTTCATCAATATAGGGCTCTTGAGATAAAGCCAACATCCTTTTCTTGCGATCCCTTATAACTTTGATCCCAAGGATGTATGCCGCTTCACCTAAGTCCTTCATGTCAAATTGTTTGAACAACCATGCCTTTACTGATGACAACATCTCAACATTGTTTCCAATGAGTAAAATGTCATCTACATATAGTACTAGAAAAACCACTGCATTACCTTCACTTCTCTTATACACGCACGATTCGCTTGGACTTTGATCAAATCCATATGACTGGACTGCCTGATCAAAACGAATATTCCAGTCTCTAGAAGCTTGTTTAAGTCCATAAATAGACCTCTTAAGCTTACATACCAGATGCTCTTGGCCTTCCTTAATGAATCCTTTTGGTTGCTGCATATAGATGGTTTCTTCAAGACTTCCATTAAGAAAAGCTGTCTTGAGATCCATTTGCCAAATCTCATAATCGAGATGAGCTACTATAGATAAAAGAATACGGATTGACTTAAGCATGACTACCGGTGAAAAGGTTTCCTCATAATCGATACCTTCTTTCTGAGTATACCCTTTCGCAACAAGTCTTGCTTTCCAGGCTTTCACCTTTTTATCTAATCCCCTCTTTTTCTTGTAGATCCACTTACATCCAATAGGTTTTATACCTTTGGGTGGTTCCACGAGCTCCCAGACCTGATTAGAATACATTGATTCTATCACAGATTCCATCGCCTTTTGCCAAAGATCTGCATCTTTGTCTTGTACTGCCTCTTCGTATGTACGGGGATCATCATCATGTTCACCAGAGACCAAGTCTGAAGACTCTCCCAAACACATGAATCTATCAGGCTGTTGAACAACCCTCCCACTACGACGAGGCACTGGTGCGGTATTAGTGACATGTTGTACATTATGTTGTGGTTGTTCTACTTGTACTACAGCTTCATGGGTATTATTTGTCCCTCCCACTAGTTCCTCTAAAACGACACTACTCATGGGTTTGTGATTCATTATATATTCCTCCTCTAAGAATCTTGCATTGGTGCTAACAATGACATCCCGATTCTTCGGACTATAAAATAGATATCCTTTCGTTCCCATGGGATAACCTACAAATAACCTTACTTCTGTACGAGATTCTAACTTAGTCGCGTTCTTGTTCAGCACATATGCTGGACAACCCCATATTCGAATATGTCTTAGACTCGGTTTACCCCCGGTCCACAATTCTAAGGGGGTTATAGGAACCAACTTAGAAGGTACTAAGTTCAGAAGATAAGCTGCTGTCTCTAAGGCATGTCCCCAAAACGACATGGGTAAATCCGAATAACTCATCATCGATCTAACACTCTCTAAAAGAGTCTGATTCCTTCTCTCTGCTACACCGTTCTGCTGGGGTGTGCCTGGTGCAGTTAACTGGGATTCTATCCCAGTTTCTGATAAATATTCCCTAAATTCTCCAAGCAAGTATTCGCCACCACGATCTGATCGTAGTGACTTGATACTTTTATTAAGTCGCTTCTCCGTTTTAGCTTTGTACTCTTTGAACTTATCAAAGCACTCAGACTTACGGTGCAACAAATAAACATACCCATATCTAGAATAATCATCAATGAAAGTGACGAAATATTTATAACCACCTCTTGCTTGGATATTCATGGGTCCACTAAATCAGAGTGAACCAATTCTAACAGTTGTTTGGCTCTATTCCCTTTTGCCTTGAAAGGCCTATTAGTCATTTTACCTTCCAAGCAGGATTCACAAACTGGAAATGGCTCCACTGCCAATGAGCTTAAAGGCCCGTCTACTACCAGTCTTTGAATCCTCCTCAAGTTAATATGACCTAATCTCAAGTGCCAAAGATATGTTTGGTTCAAACTAGAAGGTTCCTTTCTTTTAGTAGAGTTAGAAGATGTGTTGTTCAATTCCCTAAATTGCAGTTGCAGTGCAGGTTGACTAGGATTAATTATATACAAATTGTCTTGCAATGTACCAGAACATATAATTCGTTTATTCATCATAATAGAAACATTACGATCCAAACAAACATTATAACCATCCAAAGCAAGTTTAGAAACCGAAATTAAATTCCTTCTAAAAGAAGGTACATAAAGACAATTGTTCAAAACCAAAATCCTATCAGAACCAAAAGATAAATGAATAACTCCTACTGCAACTACTGCTACTTTCGTAGCATCTCCCATGAACACGTATATCTCACCATCTCTAAGCATTCTGGATAGTTGGAACCCCTGCATGAAATTACAAACATGATCAGTGGCCCCTGTATCTACACACCAAGTGCTCGTAGATATAGCCGCTATAAATATTTCTGTAACTAGAGAAAGAGACATACCAGTATTGTTTGTCTTCTTAGGAAGAGGACAATCCTGTTTCCAGTGACCTGACTGTTTGCATTTGAAGCACTTTCCCTCAGGCTTTTTCACACCACCCTGACTCCCACTGCCTTAACAGCTTTCTGTGTCTGAGCCTTTTTCTTCTTCTTAATACCTTTCGGCTTAGAGGAAGAACCTTTCTCAGCCACATTCACTTGAACACTCTGCCGAAATAATCCTTCAGCTGCTTGAAGTTCTGTCAGCAGTTCCGCGAGACTATACTGCCTCTTGTTCATGTTGTAATTCAAGCGGAACTGCTCAAAACTCTTGGACAAGCTCATAAGGATAATGTCAATCTGGGTTTCCCCGTCAAGTTCAGCACCAAGGATCTCTATCTCATTCAGATGTGACATCATCTTGAGAACATGATCCCTTACAGGTGTGCCTTCAGCCATCTGAGTGTTCATTAAAGCCTTCATGGCAACTTGCCTAGCAGCCCTATTCTGATCTCCAAAAAGTTCCTTGAGATTAAAGAGCATATCCGAAGCAGTGGCCATAGACTGATGCTGATGCTGCAAAACACCCGACATTGCTGCCAGAATGTAATATCGCGACATCTCATCAGCCTTAATCCACCGTTTATAATACTCTTTCTCATCTTCAGGAGCATCAACAGCAGGCTGTTCAGGCTTGGGTTCATAAGTGCAAAACTTGTACTCCTCAGCAGTCAACACAATGTCCAAATTTCGTTTCCATTCAATATAGTTAGGTCCGGTAAGTTTGTTATCCTTAAGTATGGTGAATAGTGGATTAAAGCCCATTTTATCCTGTGAATCATGCATAAAAACATCACATAAATAAGGGTGCATTAATTATTAAGAGTTATTGATTCCTCTAACAATTATTTAAAATTAAATGCACTAACATCTAAACACCATAAGTTTCTGGTACGCCACGATGTGTGACATGTATACCACCTAATTTTGTTTAAATGTTACTTCGGTCCTATTACTAAACAATATGCCACGTTGGGGTGGACTAAATTATTTTTCATAGCTAAGTGTATACCATCATTAAATCTTAAATTATTCGAAATCTATGGAACTTGGTACGCCACGATAGGTGACGTGTATACCTTCCAATATTCATAATTTTGCCTTGAATACAATACTTCAATTCAATATTCATCAATGGTTTGATTTCCAGGTAGTGGAGGAGTCACATCGGTCTCGCTTAAAACCCACAGCCTTACAAGTTCGATGGACCCGTTTTTGACAAAATCGCCCCAAATCAGAAATAAAGAAAATCTGTATTTATTCCTTTTAAAATTTATTAATTTAAGAAGTTTGTTCTAGTAATTTCTATAACATTCTAGACACCATAAATTACATGTCACGATGGGTGACGTATATATAATTTATATTCGTCTTTATGTTAAATTAACTACAACCAATAATGGAGACCATGGGATTTAATTTCATATTAATTTCCTCTCCCACTTAGATTTTTTTTATTAAAATTAAGGAATTTTAAAATTAAATGGGGCCCTATGTTGTTATAATTATGTCTAAACATGCATTCAAAATACACACATAATTTTAGCAACATATAATATTTAATTAAAGCAATAAATAAAATTTATGTCCATGTCGTCCTAATTAAGTTAAACATGCAATTTTAAAAGAATTACACACATAATTAACGACACACATAATCAATAAATTAAAGCAATAATTAAAATTTAATGGAAAAAAATAAAATAAATTTTCCACTATTATGGCCCTTGAAAAAAAATCCAGCTCTCAAAAAAATCTGCCCCAAGCGCGCCCCGACGCCCCCAGCAGCCCCGGCAGCCCCAGCAGCCCCGACAGCCCCAGCAGCCCCGGCAGCCCCACCAGCCCCTGCAGCCCCAGCAGCCCCAGCACCCCAGCAGCCCCAGCCCCCAGCAGCCCCAGCAGCCCCATGTAATCGCACAGCGGAACAAAAAAAAACTACCGGAATTGATTTCCGATCGCACATAACTATTACAAAATACCCGGAATAATTACAAAAAACTAGATCTAATACAAAACTAATTTTATAAAATCTATTCTAACACGATCAACCCTCGTGTAAATTACAACCACGATTAAACCACGTGGAAACCAAAACAAAAATTAACCACGATTAAACCACGTGGGATCCAAACACATAATTAAAATATACATGGCCATAATAGTGGATTAACAACCTGCATCAAAACCAATACAAGCAAAACACTATATACACGCATATATAATTACGACATGGACATTATATCATAAAACGTAGAACCCATTACCAGGCTCTTGATACCAATTGTTGGGAACCACGGACTTGGGGTGTTACTACATTTTACGATAAAGATTACGAAAAGAAGATTACCTTGTTAATGGTTGATTCCACGCTCTTCTATTGTATTCCCAAATTCCCTTGAGAGAAGTGTGGCCTCCGTCTTCTCAAGTTATCCTCTCTTCTTGCTCCTTGGTGGCTACAATATGTTTTCACCCAATTCCAAGCAAGAAGAGAATAAGAATATATATAGGCTACAATAGGGACCATGGATAATTAGGTTGGGCCTTCTAATTACATCTTGAGCCTAACCCAATGTAATTAAATATTAATTCAATCCACTAAAGAATTAATATTTACACTACCTTTCCTAATACTGTAATTTAATTAATTCGGTTCCAATATTATTTGCTTATTAAATTCCCCATGTTTAAAATATCATATATCCATTAATTAAATAAATTACTGATAATTTATTTAATTAATATCTTTTATCCTTGATCATCCACTCAACCTTTATTTAATTATGCCAGAATAAATTCCACCTGCAGGGTTTCACATAATTAAATCTTTTTGAGCTTTCAAGGGGACATCATTAACCCGAATATTATCAGGACATGGATTCCTTCAATAAATAATATCCACCATGTATATAATTCCATCACCCAAAATATAATGATATAATTCAAAAGAATTATTTCATATATAAATCAAAGCATGTAAATAATATACACGTGTCAATTACTATTTCCGGATTAAGAACCTAAGCATTAATAATAACATAGAATCTTAGTTCTCCTTCTTAATCAGTATTAAGGGAACAATTCTAAATTTGATCCTGTTCAATATACACAAAGTATACTAGCATTATTTATTAGTCAATATAAACTAATCTAAATAATACTACAGCCATACCAGTGGATTGTCCAACACCACCTGTGCTGTGAACCTTATTATATTATATAACCGTATTAACAATCTAATATTCTGTATCCCATTTGATACTAAATTGTTCACAATATATAATATTAGACAACATGTAAACATTCAAATGATTCTCAATTAAACTGACCAGAAATAAATGTATATACTTCAAATAAATATTTTCAGTGTACACTAACAAGGACTTCACTAAGTAAATGCATGTAAGATTACTAAGGATTAATTGGTTTATTTGTTGGTTTTGGTTCGAATTGTTGATAAAGAGAAAAGGGTCGAGTTGTTTGTTATTTCATGTGAATTGAGGTTATGTACTAAAGTATGAAGTTTAAATTATATAAGTATGCCTTATTAAGTGCTATGTGTTATGGTTGCGTCATAATTCGATGATTAATTATTTTGAAGTACGACTATGTTGTATATCGTGCTATGTGAATATGATCGAGTACATATACTCTTAGGGTTTTGCGATAAGGGTTAATTATTAAGCGTTCTGGGAACGTCGAGTGAGAATCTTATTAGGGTTTGATTGTTGGATTGTAGATTCGGAGCGTGAGAGCATTCGGGCTAGGAAAGGAAAAAGTGTACTAGGTGCCAGTAGTTCAACCCTTGTGAAACAGGAAAGCGAATTCAGGAAAGTAACTCTGCCTACTTGCATATGTTGAGTATTGAAAGGATATTGATGATGCCATGATAGATTATTGATCTTGTATAACACTTGCGATACCCTGTTATTGATACTTGAATCCTGATTTTGATTCTTGTGCCATACCTGTTATTGTTTCCTTAAAATACCCTGATAGTGTTCTTGCAACGACTTGGTATGATTATTGTTTGAACCCTTACTGTAAACATGTTGATTCATACCCTGATTACCTATTGATTCCTTTGGATACATTGAATTCTTGTTAACCTTATATGAACCCTTCTAAACCCCTTTGCATATTGATTTGACTAACCTATATCTTTCCTTTGTATAGCTTATTTCGTAATGTTCTCTAAAACTGTTCTGATTCCCTAATTTACGTACTTTGATTGTCATTTGATTTTGATCATAGTGTTGATATTTGTCTTCCTTGATTTATTCAATTCCTTTGATTTCTTGAATTGAACTTAAGAATGATTTTCGACTTGAAAGAGTCCGAATGATTTCGTATTCTTGGTAATGTTTAAATGAACTTAGTAAAACCTTTCTTTCTTCCAAAGGTTTTCCAAATGAATTCTGATGGATTGGATTGAGACTTAAGAGATTAGTGGGACTAGTCCAGTCATATAAGAGACTAGCGGGACTAGTCCAATTTAAGGCCGAAATTATGCCATAGGTACCGTAACGACCAGATGGAGATCAGTACGAGCTGATCATTCGTATTATTATTATGAATTGAAAGTTAAAGTAGTTCAATCAAGGGTTCCCTATCATTTAATAAAGAGAAATTGAATACCTTATTGAGCAATTGATTCTTTGAAAATGAAATGGTTTAAAATGATTTGTGATGAGTTGATTGAAATATTGTTTGGTATACAACTTTGAGAACCCTGATTCTATTCTGATATTCATATCAATCATATAATTGCTTTACAGAGATAGATATATTCTTGCTTTCCTGGTTAGAGATCCTTTGAGATCCAAATATTGATTTACGATGAATGTTGGCTTTTACCCTATCTTGAACTTTGGAAACCCAAAATCTTTTTCGTAACCCCTTTCCATAGCCCAAAGACAAAAATCTGCCATCTAGAAATTTTAAAGTAGAATGCCTCAAAAAACAGTAATGGTATGTTGTTATTATTGTATCATAGAACCATCATTTAGTTACTTGCTGATTTTTATACTCATATATTATGTTTTGTTCTAACCATGTCAGTTAAGCAAGAGGATGGCCAGACTTAGGCGCACTGCTCGTAAGAGCGTACCTGGTGGTCCCTACCGTGTTGTAGGCTTCCAGATGCCAGAGCAGGTAGTACAGGTTATATGTGAGAAAGTGCTTAGTCGGAAAGTTGTAAAGATACAATGGGTTATCTGTTGGTTCCAAGACGGAATCGATTGTGTAAATTTAGTATTATTTTGGGTTGTAATTTATATATTATGGTTGGTAGTTATAATCATGTCTTAAACATTATCATGTTAGATCTTGTTAGTAGTTAATCGAGATTTATACTTATTTATTGTTAGTTTAATGTTGTGTGGGTCCTCATTTTCTAACCCCGAGATTGAGGGCGTCACAAGACCCGATTGTTAGAGGGGTCTGAATTTACATTACAATTTTAAAAATAAAAATTAATTTTGATTTTAACTGTAAAAATTAAAAAATTATACTCATAATTACTAGAATAATGTTAAAAAGCGTTTATATTTTTGACATTCATAAGATCATTCCAATAATTTGAGAAAAAAGAAAAAGAAGAAAAATATGGAAAATTGGAAGAAAAAAAAAGAAGAAAGAGCAAACAAGGAAACCAACCATATAATGAGCCAGCTAAGCAACGTAAAAAAGTGTATACTAGCATCTCCAACATGAATAGCTCTTAGTTAAAATTATGAGTTGTATGTCAGAAATAAAAAATATAGTCAATCTTTTCAAAATGTCACACTCCAACTATACTCAGCCCTTATCTGTAATTATAGTCAACCTCTTATGGATTGACTATATTTGTCTATCAACTACATGCCTCTAAGAAATATGTAGAAATATTATATATCATTTATTACCATATTAAAGTGATATATTCTATTTATAACAATCTAAAATATTAATAACACAATATTTTTAAATTATAGACAACCAATATAGTTAATACTATCGAAGTAAAATGTTTTACGGGTTCAACAAATTTTACATAATGTCTTATAGGTCTAATTTAGCCAAACATTATAGTCAATCACATTGGAAATGCTCTTATATTGGAACTACTAAAGTGGGCCACGCACCCCAGGACCCATGTCTCCGTCTCTCCGATCATCTATTGAGTCGATGTATTTCGCTAGATAATGAGCTACTTTATTTGCAGATTATTTAATAACGACTATTTTTTAAAAAAATTATAGCTATTGGATTGCCGTACCTGGCGTGAGCTATCTCGCTAGTAGTTCAATGTATTAAATTTGTTCATTTTAAAATTTGAAAAACGACTAATATATCTAATAAAATATTAAATTCCAATTATGTTTTTAAAAAAAGAATCATGTTATTAATTGTATTGTAGTTATTAATTATTTTTGCACGTAAATGTCATAGTTATTTTGTGCTAGGTAAGAATTCAAAAGCCAAAAGGGAATATATGTGTAGTATGAAAGTTAATATAAATTGAATTTGGTCGGGGGCATCGATATGAAACTTTTGAAATCCTAACTTTTAATTTTTTTTTGTCAGGAAATCCTAACTTTTAATTAAATTGTTATAATATGGTGGGATATTGTGAAAGCCACGTAACATCATATCAAAATATGTAATTTAGTAAAGAAAGCATAAATGAGAGGTTATTGTATGTCATACTCTCCTCTTTAGAGAAATGTATCTTAGTAAATTGTATATGGAAAAACATCACACTCCATGCATGAATTCCAGGACTGACTACATCAGAAAATTTTCAAGAAACCCATATTTTTGAAAATGTTACACATTCGAAGATATGTCTAAGAGAATATCAGGATTTGGCTTAACAGCAACCCATGTATTATTAATCCAGTCTTTAGCAACCCTTATGTCCTTGCGGTGAAGACTCAGGAACCTACGCTCACCTATACTTGACAAAAGTAACTTGATTAGGCTTATTTTTGCACCAGGAAATCAGAACCACAAATACATTTTCTTAATACTATTTCTATTCAACTTGTAAAAGAAGCACTTGTACCATCACAGTATAGAAGTGCAAATACAGGTGACAAATTACAACAGACAAAAATGTTTATAGACTTCTGAAAAATGTATATAGACGAAACATGCATACCTGGTAAGAATACATGGTAACTATCGTTGTTACTGAGGGAGACACAAGTAACAACAAAACTTTCCCACCAACCATTGTTCCACCATGATTCAACTGATGCTCCAACCTCAAAAAAACTACTGAAAGGTTCTTTAGGAGGGCATGGGCGGACAGTTAGTCTGCCTGAGTGTCTTAAGTTCCGCTTATCAGGATCTGCAAGTCTAGACGCAGGAACCCATTCCTACACATCATTTATAGAGTTATGAAAATTATGTATCTTTTGATACATCATACAATACCTAGAAGTTTATATTATTCAGTTAACAGGTTAAATACATGCTTCAACAAATCTATACCATATTATAATAAACAAAACACTAAAAGTTTGTAGTCAGTCGGTCGGTACCTGCTAAAATTACTTAATTACCCTTACTTAATTGTTCTAATTATAATTATTGGGCCGATCAATTCTAATTCTAATTGATATTTAAGTCAAATTCCTCTATTAAATTACTAATTTCAATTCTATTTTATATCGAACTCTATATCACTATAATTTATGTTAAATTCAACTTCTTCTTCCAATTTAAATTTTAATTCATATCGAGTTCTATATCATTCTAATTGTTAATTCGGGCTAAATTAAATTTAAACAACCTAAATATAATTCTTAAGATTCAATTCTAATTCTAATTGATATTGAAGCCAACTTGCTCTATTAATTTACCAATTTCATTTCTATTTTATATCGAACTCTATATCACTATAATTTATGTTAAATTCAATTTTTTCTACCAATTTAAATTTTAATTCATATCGAGTTCTATATCATTCTAATTTGTTACTTCGAGCTAAATTAAATTTAAACAAATTAAATATAATTCTTAAGATTTGGTTGATATATAATGTGACTCGAATTAAGGTAAAATAATAATACTATCAATTCTCCTAAAAAAAAGTTATGAACTTGGATAAACAAATTAATATATTTTATTTATCCAGGATAAAAAATACATTATATAATTGATTCAGACTAACACATATTAAAATAAAAATATAATTCGACCAACAAAAAAAACATATATACTAATTATTTAGTCTAAAACAAAATTATCTTATTGATCCGAAATTCAAAAAGATTAAAATTAAACTAAATAAATTAGTTTGATTTGGTCGGTGTATTGGGTATCAGGTTAAAATAAAATAATATAAATCACTGATCCGAGATAAATAAAATTAATATTAGATTAAGTATAATTCGTATTCTATTCATGTGAAATAAAAAATCAAATTTTTTTTTAAATACACTTAGAATTATCAATAAAATTATATCGTATTGCATTTTTCAAATATAATTTATAGAGTTATAGTTAATCGATTAAGTAATCACCATGCTAAAATAATAGTTTTTTAAGGTACCAACATAATGGAGACATTATATTTTTACCCTCAATAAAATAATAATTTCATTATAATAATATTTCACCCCTTACTAATGTTATTATTTTAAATAAGTTTAAATGTTCTAAAAAGTTATGAATATATACGTTTATTTATATAATTATCGTGAAGTCATATCATTTAAAATTTTAAATAAACAAAATTAAAAATTGGATTAAGTATTTTTTTTTCAAATTATGTAATATTAAAAAAATGTGTGTCGTCCACGGGTTTTAAGGTAGTTATCCTTAAAATACGCAATCAACTTTTAAGATTCATACATCTGCTAATCCACAACTGATCAAAGCTTCAGGAATGAACAGACTCTGCTACACAAGTTTCAAAATATCTTTGAAAAACTCAAAAACAAACAGTGACTGAGCAACAAAGTTGTGTCCTCTTATGTGTCAGGGATAGGGTTGACCACCAAAACAGTTTGCTATGGATGGAATGATTTACCTCTAGCTTGCCGGATGCTTCTACATTATGAGCGTCATTGTAATGGACTTTAAAACTTTTTTTTGAAACTTTCACGATTTTGCACCTAAACCAGCAGCCACGCATGCCACTGTCCTGACAGAGTACTTGTATATTTTCACCAACTTGGAATGATTTCGGCAGATGGGGTTTTGGTTCTGCAGGTTTTATACAGTTTGCCTCGATACTTGATAGGTCAGTATTGAACTTCAGGGTTGTTAATTCACTTGCGGCTGCTTCTTTTGGCGGGACTGGATTTGTTGCATCTAACCGGACACTATCCTGTTTCTGCTGCACTAAGCTACTCAACTTCTTAGAAGATCCCTTCATCAAATCTTCCTGGGTAAGCTTCTCCTCTTCATCTAGACTCGAACCATCACCTCGGTGCTTCCGAACTAGGTCAAGATCTAAGGTAACATAATATCTTTAATTAGTAAAGAAAATACACTCCAAATTGATCAAGCCAGTAAATCAAAATAATTTCTGATATACATATAGAGGATACTGGCAAAGATGGAATTCTGCAGTATACCGCTCTTTTGTGTGTTAACCATAAATGAGATATAAAATATCAATAATGGTACCATAATCTTTATAATAATTAGTGCAAAATTACGTTATACATCAATTAGCACTAAATATATGCAAAACAGACACAACCAATATGAAAGTAATCCTGACGGATATCCCAGTGGATAACCCTGACCCTCGGTAACAAGAGGTTGGGGGTTTGACTCTCAGTGGAGACAAATGTGTCATGAGTGCGTGAGTATCTAGATTTCTTGTGATCGAACTCACCCAAAAAGAGCAAAAAAGAAATATACATATATATATATACATATATATATATATATATATAAAGTTCAAGGCTCTAGGAACATTACTCTGCATCACAGTTACTTAAGAGACCGGAAACACACTCGCTTAAACATAAACATACAATAAGAGGACGGTGGATTAATTCAAGTCTCTCATATTTACACTCAACCATTATATAATAAGAGGACGGTGGACTTGAAAAGACTATGACGCAAAACCTGTAAGCATGACAACTTAAACATACACAGAACTAGTCATGCACACATTCTATGATTGTATTGACTTCTTTGAAAGACCACCTCTAAAAAATTGGAAGGTACAATCTTAAGATTCATTACGTTCAATAGATGTTAGGATACTGAATTAGAAGCAGACTACCAGCAAGCTTGAATCAGAGGCCACATACTCGCAAGTAAAATTTACATACAAACTTTAAAAACCGAGAGCCTGGAATGTTGAATATTAGCAACAAGAGAGAAGAATTGGTTGCTGAGGACAAGAAATCTGTTAATTATTAATTATGAGAAAACTTTAACGATGCAAGACATAATTTGAATTTGTCTTGAACAATTACAACTCAATTAGTTAATAATTCTACTTTGTATCTTGAGTTCTTGACCGAAACTTCATGTCATTGTGAAAAATACAAACCCTTGGGTCAAAAACACAAATTTTCTCAATGCATGCAACACAGAATGATACAGAATTATACAGTAACTCATCACATCTTACATAAGTAGTATGTACCTAATTTAGTGGGTGGCCAGTCATCATCTCTCACCAAGGATGCAAGCCACTTCACTACATCTCTCCGCTTTGTCCATTTTGTGTTTGCATTGATGGTTGCTCTGGATCCAAAAGCCTCAAGATAAGCCTTTGCAACTACATAAATCATGTGTCCTTTGCTGTTCTCATTACCCTCAGCCGCAAGCAGCGAATTCCCTGAACGAGACCTCAAGTAATATTGGACATTCACCTCAGAAATAGTTCTCTCCTCCCAGGCCTCGTACTTGTGTATTTTCCGAGACATCCTGATGACAGAGACAAACCTTTAAAAAAATAAAATTCAAAAGTATAATATATATATAATTACTTTCTCAATAACACAGACCACCCTCCCTCCCCCAGGAAAAAAATTTAGAATTATAATAACTACCCTATTCAATTAAAAGTGGAATCCACAAAAACCATAAAATCGAAATGCTTTACATTCAGTGAAGCTAATTAAACCCTTCCCCCTCTCGAACCAACAAAAGAAAAAAATGAATTAACAAATTGACAAATTTGGGAAAAAAATAAATCAAATATCCAATTCAGGAAGAACACAAACAAGTAATTAAGTTATTAGTAGCTGTTGTCCACAAGTTTGAGGAACCCCCGAACGATCTTAACAAGGTATATGTTTGGAAGACAGAAAACTTAATTAGAAATATGGCATGTATACGATACAGGGTTAGAATTTTTTTTATAACATAATGGTTTAACGATTTCATGCAGGAAAAAGTTCATATCAAGCAAGCGAAATTATTGGAATTGGCACTTACCTGAAGGGTAATAAATTCAAGGTTATGCAAACAATGGTGCAGCGTGAGGCAGTAAAGGAAAAACGGATGTTTGGCTTTAAAATAAGGAATGACTTGCACTTACATCAGAATAACAAAACAAATAGAAGAGATAAACACTGTGAGCAAATTCAATTTGTTTTGTAAAAGAGCCATTGAATGCTGCTGAGGTGGTACCTTTCGGAAATTACTATACTGACGAATCTTAAAGGTGAGATTAAAGAGTAACGTACAATTGAGATATGTAGAGGGAGGGAGAAAAAGTCAAGAACCTAGAGATTAGATTATGCATTACATCTTTTGCTGAGTTGGAAATTTGGTAACATCTAAGATGATGTCGTAAACGAAAAACCGAAAAAGAAGACACTATAAACAAATACTCATAGAGAATAAACAAACTACAAAAACCAAAGGCGCACACATAAACCAGATCAGATGTTCAGTCGTATCAAAATTATAATTTACATTGTTACATATTACCCAATTTTTTTTGAAAATAACATAAAAACATTTCACCGGGAACACATAGACATTAAAGTTCTTTTTGGATGCTAAAGTTAGACATTTTTCTAGTTTCTTTTTTCAAATAAATACAGATATTATTTAATTATGTGGCGACAATAATTTGGATTTTGAGTTGTTATTGTCAAATGCCAATTTGAACTTAAAATTCAATATGAGTATCCAACTAATATATTCATGGCATAAAATCATAAACCTCAAAATTTTCAAAAGTAATCAAGTTATTCAAAAGTATATATGCTATAAATGACATGATATTGAAATTTTATTTTGTTGATAACATTGCATTATTAAGTAAAAAAGTTATTGGGCCACTTTTATTATTGATATTCAAATCCTATAGTAGATAATATTAAAGTAAAAGAATATTCTAATAAGAATACGATGCCAAGATTCCACTAAAAAAAATCCTTTTTCCTAAAAAGAATGGCATACTTAAAAATTTAATTGCTATTCAAATCAAACTTAACTTGATTGAATATATATATATATATATATTTATAGATATTTTAGGATGTCATATTTATAATATAATATCATTAATTCGATATTATTACATAGAGTTTAGTAATTTATGACAGGAAACAAATAATCTCCGAATTTATATGAAATTGAGCTTATTTGGACTTAAATCATAATAAATTCGGATTTATTGGGAAGCAGATGCATACATCATTGTTTGGACCCTAATTTGAGTTATACAAATCAGATTTGGGTGATTTTACAGCCCATGCAAAGACAACCGAATTACCTACAATACTGAAGTGGTCCAACATCAAGAATCCAACTGAACCAGCCCATAATCAGGCCTGGAAGACAGATTATAAATTTCACATTCAGGATCCAATTTATATTGGGAAAAGCATTAAAACTCTTTGATATATTAGGTTTTACATATATGGTAACCATAAATTATTGATATAAGTATTTATGTTTTGATTTGTTCTAAATTTTTTAAAAAATTGTTTATATTGGAATTCTTTGTCTTTGTTATTCTATTTCTTTTAGATAATTGGAATAATATATTAAAAACTCATAACATTACAATTTGTTCGAAGATTATGCAAGGACACGAACTAATGAAATCGATCAATAGTTTAGCTCGAAACATAACAAAGAAATAAAGCAAGACACTAAATAAAAATTCATAAGATGCTCAGGAATTTCTTCCAGGCTTCATCATGCAAAAACTTCACACATCACACATACTTTTTTGCAAGCTTAACATCAAAATTCTCCCACTACCCTTGATCAAAGTCTTTGTTAATATATTCGAAACCAAAAATTTCAATATTAGACCTTATTGCTCGTAATTAAATTTTGTAGTGTAAATATTCCATATTAATATGTCGATGAGATTTGAAAATTAAATATATATTTGTAATTTAGAAGTTATGAATATTATATATTAATATATTATTAATAAAATTCAAACTTTTAATCTTTGTCAATATGATGTTATACATATTAGATTTAAATGTGTTAGTACTGAGTATCCAACTTTTGACCTTCGGTAATACTTTCATATATCCCTCTTACACTTATGATAAATAGGATATAATATAATTAAACGTTTTAAAATTTTGAAAAATTATTGAGATGTAGATTAAAACATAAAAAATAGTTAATATTAAATATATATTTAATAAGTAGTAGATATATGCAATTATACTAAATAAGTTTTTACTCTAAATAATCCAGTTTTTTTTTCATTAAACTGTATACTTTTTTAATCTAAACATGTTTATATAGTATTCATGATCTTATTTTTACCACGACTTTTTTTAAGTAGATTATATAATTATTATAATCAAAAGTTCATACATATATCATTTCAATCCATTATAAAATAACGATTAATCCATATTATTACTACTAAAAATTAAATTATTAGAACTTTAAGCGAGCCCAAAAAGCCAACATATCCACCCTTTAGTTATTTAAACCTGGTCTGAAAGCCAACATATATCATTTCATTTTAATTCGCCAAAGTATTATGAATTAATCAATCATGGTTGGTTAATTCAACACCCAACTTTTTATGGCCTAATTGTCATTTTGAAGGTTGTCTTTAAATCATTTAACCATGATGCTATCACTACTTCATCTATTTTTTATCTTATCTTAAATATGGCCCGCGTCAAAAAGGGCATTGGCCCCAATTTAGATCTCCCTCTCGTGATCATACAAGTTGAGGGTTCATGACTCCCTAAAAGTTAAAAGTAAAAATATACGACTATACATTGCACCAAAAAAAGATCCAAAATTCAAGTCACATTAATGGCGATGACCAAGGTGCATGATTATTAGAAATATGTGAGATCTAGAATTTTTCCTTGTTCTTGTCATCAAGAACCAAGTATTGTACCTTTTCCGGTAATATAAATTAATCACATAATCCAATAATCTAATATAATTTGTTATAGTACCATATGTCAAATATACAATTTGATAGTTCATTTGTACGTCATAGATGAATTAATGGGTAAGCTTTCATTGTGAAAATTAGGTAATTGTCAACATATACTTTCTTGCTATTATATACTATTTTCCTTGAAGGACTACCAAAATTATGTCGTTCCAAATTATTATTTATTTTAAGTCCCTTTAACTTTGGTTTAATCACATCAGCATGATTACCAATGAATACTTATTTAAAATACTCTCTTTTAATTCTTACATTCAGCTTATACACATGTAAAGTCTAAGAATAATACACTGACTATACATAAATTTTAAAAAATATAACAAACAGTCGAACACCCAAACTACGTATTCTTTCATTGGTAAACTAAGGCAACACACTAATTAAGAAAGATATATGGAGCTGAATATACATACAAAATTATTTAACCACCGCAAAAACTGTCAAATAAATATATTCAATTTACGTGTGACTTAAAGAACTATTAAGATAATACTAAGTTTATTGAAAAAAGAGGACTAAAATAAACTCTAATAACAAACGCAAAAAATTAGCATGAAAGAGCAAAATTGCATAAATGAAACTTTGTAAAATTAACCACAAATTTGAAAAATGTATGCTTAACTGGTGTATCACAGTTTTAACATCAAGTCCGCCATCTATAAATACTAATCACCAAATTGTACATAAAATACTAAATTATCGAAACCTCAACTTTTACAATAAGCCCGTCGAATTAAGTATTAAAAAAAGACGAAATTCCTACTCTGTCAATTATTAGTTTTCAACTTAATATACAGAGAATACAATAGAAAAAAATAATTTAAAAAACATTATAAAATTAATGAGGATGGAAGAAAATTTCACCTTTGCTAAATTAGGGCATGATTTCTCAAACAGTCGCTCCTGATGGCAACTTCAGCTTAGAAACATAAAAGTGTTTGATTGCATTTAAGAATAGCAACTATAAAAAAATTACTACCTGAATGAGATTTCTATTTTCTTGACCATCATTAGTTAATCAACAGACAATACGATATCCGACCAACCTAAGTGGCTACTCTTCGACATTACACCTCAACTCATGTATTCATACTAATTACAAAATATCAAATGGTAATTTTGTGAACGGGAAGTGGAAGTGCTCGACTACTCGTAACCCTTGTTTTACACATTTTTGTCTTAAATTTAGATTAAAGAAAGCCTTGTGCAGGTTAAGGGATAAATATCTTTCATTGCTTTATCATTTAGGAGGATAGAGAAAAAGGAACTAAATGAGAACATTTGCGAATATCATGAGACACAAATTTTATGCACCGTAAATTTGTATGTTGAAATCCCACTCGGCAGCATATATCTATGCCCTTCTGAAGCACAAAACACCCATATAGTTTATTGACACACTTGTGGCATTAGATTGATCTGACCTACTCGGAGCTATTAAACCCAGAACTACTAGATCCATTTCTAACACATCCACAAAATCCATTAAACCTATTACAAGACCAATCATTCTCGTAGTAAAATATGCCTGTTATATTAATTTACACTTTTTAAAGTACATTCTATTATATTACCCAAATAATATTTTTGTAAATCATTATAAAATCCTATCCAAATCTATTAGCTTAAAACTCTATATCTTATTTTAACTCGACTAAATCGTTAATTATTGGGTATAAAAGTCCATACTATTAAACACATTATGCACAGAGTATTTGGCCTACAATCTGACCCTACTTACGTACTACAGACAACGGAAGATCTCCAGTTCGGCTATAACAATAATAAAGTACAGATGCACATTTTTTGGTATCTATATTCTGAATCAAAACTAGTTAGAACTTGCATAAGATATGTATTAAGTCAATCAACAAAATAATGAAAATGGATCAAGTATGGTACATTGGATAAGGTAGTGTAAAATATAATTAGAAGAGAGTAATTACGATAGTTAATTATGTAAGAGAGTAATTAAGATAGTTAATTACTTACATGGAAATGACACACAAGCCAAGGCCAGTAGTTTCCTAGCAGGAACAGAAGTCCGATTAACCTGCACATGTTGACCTCCACTCTTGAGTGCCAACACCAACTGCAACATCAAAGTAGCGCCTATCATTACTAAATGCAGATATTAAACCATTTTCATTTTTAACTGTGAGTTCAACAGCATACATTTGTAATTATAAACTTATAAATATGTACATACACACAGCCCGTAGGGGTAGGGGAAAGGTTCTATATACAGAGATGTGCACATGGTGCTACGCCATATAACCAGATGACCTGGTGCATTTTCCACTTGAACAAGGTAAACACATGATAAATGTCAAATACAAAATCTATAACATGACTAAAATCATTCATTGTCCAATTGAAAAACTCATATTGTTTAACCTAGAGAGATTAACATCGCCCACACTGAAAATACCCAAACACCATAAGCAGAAGAGAGAGGGAGGGGGGGGAATCCATGGACCAATACACGCAATAGCGAAAAGAACAAAATTCTTATCACTATTCTCATAGCTGCTATAGCTTCAAAGTGGTGCTAATTAGAAAAAAATTTAAAAACTATAATGAATATTTTTAACGTATTAATGTCAAAAATTCAATTCCCGAAGAATTAAGCGTGAAAATAAAGCATCATTATTATATTAGGATTGTCATCTTTTAAGTAGGGTTAAATATCAAAGTGGTCACTCAACTGAACGCCATATATCAGTTTAATCATCAAAGTTAATGGGATATCATTTGTATCACTAAAATCACAATAAATATCATACTTATACCTCAAAATATGTGCTCGAGAATTAAAGTTTATTTTATGGAGTTCTATATATTTTTCTTGAATCCTATTACAACAAATGAAAATGTATGAATTCTAGTATTTTCTATAATATAATAAGATTTTTTAAAATTTATCTATTATTTATTTTTAATTTTGTAGTCATTTGCTTTATTTAAATAAAAATAATTAGTATTTAAATTTTAAAAATATCAAAAAATCATCTAAAATACTATGAATTCATAACTTTTCATTTGGTTGTAATAAGATTTAAAAAAAAATGTTTAGAATTCCATAAAATAAATTTTAATTCTCGAGCACATATTTTGAGATATCTGTTTAATATTTATTATTATTTTAATGATTCAAATGATACCCCGTTAAGTTTGATGATTAAACTGATATATGACCTTCAGTTGAATGACCATTTTGATATTTAACCCCTTTTAAGTATCTTCACAATAATAAATTGGGTTGGACATTAGTTATCTATCTATATACTCGGTTGCACTAACCATTGGTGTGTACAAAATTTATCAAAAAAGTCTTTTGCAAGAGAAATTCTCTTGTTTTGCTTATTTCTCTGTCTTTACTCAAACAAACCCGATTTAGGCTCTGTTTGGGATTGGTGTTAAATATTACTGTGCTGTTAGAAAAAGTGCTGTTTTAAAAATCAGATGATTGTTTGATAATTTTTTTGATACGTATATGTTTTGATGCAAAAAATTAAAAATAATGATGCTTTTGGTAAGGTTTGATGGTGAAATCAGCATATGCTTCCCGCAACAGCTAAAAAGCAGCTTTTTCTAAAAGCATTGGAGGACTTGCTTTCTCTAACGACAGCTTTTAGGCCAAAAGCACTTTTCCGAAAAGCAGCTTTTAAATTTTACCAAACTATTTTTCACTGCTTTTCAGCGAAAAGCTGTTGTTGCTGTCTACAACAGCAATACCACACACCCTTAAATGATGTGTGAAACGATTGACTCGTACCTTTAGGAGTTAGAGAAGACATTGACATCACTTCAAGAACGAGCATCTCTTTCCACTAAACAAAAGGATAGAAAGTTGACCCAAGCATCCATAGCAGAACTATAAGTCTTCGTCAAAGAACTAGATGCCAAAAAAACTATAATTAATCGAATCGAAGTAGGTTCTACGTACAGAACCCAACACACAAAATGAGATAGTAAACCCACTCCATTAACCAATTGTTATGCTCACTTTCGGTCAAGGGCCCTAAACAGGTCCCCATGGATGCATTGAGTAGCTGGGCTCTCACATATGAGTTAGAATTGAGAATTTATATGACTTGGGCCAACACATACGAGTTGGGCTCGTGGCGTGCATGTTGGGCTCACACATGTGAGCTGGGCTCTCACGTACATGAGAGCTAAGCTCAGAGGCCCGAGCTGGGCTCAGGTGCCCATACGTGAGTTGGGCCCACGAGCCCACATCTTGTGGAAAATAAAGAGAACATCATATTTATTTATTGAGAGGAAAGGCAGTGTGGTCCGAGGTGACCGGGCCGACCCACATTAAAGGACTTTGTGTGCAGCATGGAAAGTAATTCATAGATGACTGAGTTGCTCGTAAATTTCGGGCCCGACACGGGGTATTCCTGCAATCAAGGGAAGAAATGCGGAGATGCCGCGAGATTATAGGAAGCGTGTGGAGCTGGTCTAAATTTACGTGACTAATTGGCTGAAAGCCTGACTTCATCATGGGCTTGGGCTGCACGAGTTGAAGAATCCTAGCCTATGTGACTTGTTCCCCAAGAACTACGTGAGGTTTGATCACTATAAATAGGGTACGTAGGCACTTGTATGAGACATGAGTCGACACTTGATAGAGTATAACAAAATCCTATTCTTTCTTAAGGAGTCAATATACAAGCTCAGCCACCACCATACATAACTTTCCTCCGCCCTCAAACACCATCCTTGATCTTTATTTCGGCCAACAACCTCCAAATCACTGTTATACGAAATTCTCCCTATAACATTTGGCGCTAGAATGAGGGGGATTTCATCTTAGGGAGAAGAGATGACCAAAGAAGGCAAACAAGTGGTGACACCAGGAAGCGGGGGCAAAAAGAAAGATCAGAACGAGGTCGAGCACACGCCCCTAGAGAATCAGGTACCACCACTACCAATTGTAACTGTCGATGGGCAGGCGGTCATGACGTATCTCGAGGGGCTAGCCGACCAGATGAACGAGATCAACACCCGGATGTCCAGGGTAGAGAAAAGCTCGGTCCGGAACGCCAAGCGCAAGGTTCGCTGCCTCAATATCTCCCAGCATTGCTGGAAGGGAAAGGGTCTTCAAAAAAAGGCTTATCCACGAGTTTGATGACACGGCAACCGAGACCAAACAGAAGAAAGAGGCATCACTAAGAGAGGAAGAGATACCCAGGATTGAATTGAGCGGGGAAGCCAAATCTCTAAGGGATCTGGGCAGAAGCCAGCTTCGTCCGAGGCAAGGTCGGCTGGTGTACTAGACCGTGTGGGCAAGAAGCTAAGTGAGCATGACCTCAGGCTCAAATTGGAGAATAGCAAGAAAGAGAGAGAAGCGAGGGAGCCCGAAGATCAGAGAACCCTAAAAAGGGGGCGTGCAACGTGTAATATCTGGAATATACCGTGTAATTATTTTGCTAATAAATAATTATTATATATGTCAGTATCTATTCTGTGAAATAATTGTCAAGTGTTAAATGTGTTTGGATGTTTAAAACTAATATTAATTGAGTATTTTTATTTTTATATGTCCAAAATAAAATATAGATAATTGTCATATCTTCCTAATTATTTTTATGTTGATTTATGATTTTATAGGAAATATATGGATTTTATAAAATCTTTTTCCGAGTATTTAAAAACTATTTTATATAATCGGGAATAAACCGACGTCATCCGTTTTTACGTTTTTATAACCCGAAACTCTTCCGAGAACTCCTTCCTAACCTAATTGTAATATTCAGAGCATTTTCCATGTTTCGACTTTTTCAATCTGGAGTACGGTTTGTCCTGTGCGGGTCCCGGCGCAACATTTTCGATCATTATTCGTTTTGGTAAATCAATAAAACTCGTATTTTTGATAAACGAGATCTTTTTATTAAACTATCACAATTATCACCTCGTAATACGTGTAACCAGGCGCTGAGACCAAGACTGTTGTACAAATTGTACTGATTTGGATAGTTATCCCGAAAACCGGTACCGTTTGGACCAGTTTTTATAAATAAACGTACCATTTTATATCCGGAATGATCCAACGGGATACTAATTTTACATAACTATAAATAGGTTCTACCGTATTTTATTTTGTACCAGAAATCATTTGCAAACAGTATTTACAGAGAAAATACTATAGATATATTTTGTAGTTCGTCATGAAGTTCCTATGTCTATCATATCAGATCGAGATCCAAGATTTAATTCAAGATTTTGGAAGAGTTTTCAAGAATGTTTGGGAACGAGACTGATATGAGTACGGCTTACCATCCACAGATGGACGGCAAAAGTGAAAGAACGATCCAGACAATCGAAGACAAGTTACGTGTTTGTGCTATTAATTTCAAAGGAAGTTGGGACGAGCATTTACCCCTGGTAGAATTTGCTTATAACAACAGTTATCACGCCAGTATTGGAATGCCACCCTATGAAGCCCTTTATGGACGCAAATGTAGATCTCCAGTGTATTGGGACGAAGTAGGAGAACGCAAAATACTTGGACCTGAATTAGTGCAGCAGCTGAAGGAAGTTATTGAAGTTATCCAAAAGAGATTGATAGCAGCACAAGACCGTCAAAGGAAGTATGCAGATCAATCAAGGAAAAATATAGAATTCGAAGAAGGGAATTTGGTATTACTGAAAGTATCACCGTGGAAAGGATTGACGAGGTTTGGAAAGAAAGAAAAACTGAGCCCAAGATATGTTAGACCTTTTGAGATCTTAAAGCGCATTGGCAAAGTAGCTTACGAATTAGCGTTACCTCCGCACATGGAGCACATTCATAATGTTTTTCACGTATCGATGCTTAAGAAGTATTATCCAGACTCCAGGTATGTAATAGAATATGAGCCAATAGAGCTTCAGGCAGATTTGTCATATGTAGAAAGTCCGATAGAGATTCTAGAAGAAAGAGAGAAAGTATTGAGAAATAAAGTGGTAAAGTTAGTAAGAGTATTGTGGAGAAACCCAAAGGTTAAAGAGCCAACCTGGGAGTTAGAAATTGATATGAGATAAAAGTACCCTCATTTGTTTTCTTAGGAGATTCTGAGGACAGAATCCTTTTAAGGGGGAAGGATGTAATATCTGGGATATACCGTGTAATTATTTTGCTAATAAATAATTATTATGTATGTTCAGTATCTATTCTGTGAATTAATTGTTAAGTGTTAAATGTGTTTAGATATTTAAAACTAATATTAATTGAGTATTTTTAATTTTTATATGTCCAAAATAAAATATAGATAATTGTCATATCTTCCTAATTATTTTTATATTGATTTATGATTTTACAAGAAATATATGGATTTTATATAATCTTTTTCCGAGTATTTAAAAACTATTTTATACAATCAGGTACCAACCGACGTCATCCGTTTTTACGTTTTTATAACCCGAAACTCTTTCGAGAACTCTTTCCTAACCTAATTGCAATATTCCGAGCATTTTCCATGTTTCGACTTTTTCGATCCGGAGTACGGTTTGTCCTGTGCGGGTCCCGGCGCAACATTTTCGATACATTATTCGTTTCGGTAAATCAACAAAACTCGTATTTTTGATAAACGGGATCTTTTTATTAAACTATCACAATTATCACCTTGTAATATGTGTACCAGGCGCTGAGACCAAGACCGCAGTACAAATTGTACTTATTTGGATAATTAGCCCGGAAATTGGTACCGTTTGGATCAGTTTTTATAAATAAACGTACCATTTTATATCCGGAATGATCCAACGGGATACTAATTTTTCGTAATTATAAATAGCCTCTACCGTATTTTATTTTGTACCAGAAATCATTTGCAAACAGTATTTACAGAGTTTTTACAGAGAAAACACTATAGTTATATTTTGTTCTTCGTAATCAAACACAAATTCGGAGGCGTAATCGATATCCGATTTTGGCGTACATATACTCAAAACGAAGCCACTGAAATCTAGAATCCAAATCTTTCATCAATTTCAAACCAGAAACATTAGGTGATTTTCTATTTAATTATTTATATTCGAATTTCTTGATAATTAAATTATGAATTTTTGTTCGAGAGATTGTTTTTATGATTTGATGATTGTATGTTGTAGAGCTTGTTTCCTGATCATTTTGGTATATTATACTTTTGATTTGGAGTTAAATAACATATTTAATTTTGGGTTTGATTCTTGGAATTTAGGAATTAGGGTCTATATTACTTTGAATATTTTCAATTCGATTCGGTGGTTTCTTATTTCCGGATTTTTAGATGTTCTAGAGGGGTGGGTTGTGTTCCTTATGCAATTTGCAATCGATTCATATAACTTTTGCAAATCGACGAGGCCTGTAGAGGAGTGAGTTGTGATTTAAAGTTTTCGCCGATTTTTAATCGAGTTAACCATAATTCTGTTGAGTTTTGATCGGAGTTCTATTTTCAGTCGTTGGTTGGTTCGATTGATGCTTGATTTGAACGCTGGGAACGATTTGGAATGCAAACCCCATCTAAATCACACGGAACCGTGTTGTTTTTCTCAGTTCAGGGCTCGCCGGAGTTGTTTCCCGGTCACCGAAAACTGGGTTCTTCGCGACCCGTTTCTTTTCATGGTGACCCGGATTCCTGACCCGGTTTGACCCGGTTTCAATCCGTTTTTATTCTAAAAATCTTCTAAAATCCTGTTTTTGCACATTAACCCCTGAAGTTTCCAGAACTTTACAAATTCTGGATTCCTGTTTTGAATTCTTTTAAAATTCGGATTTCTTTTTATAAATTATTTTCAAAATTGTTTTTAATTTCCAAAAATTCTGAAAATGATTATTTTAATTCCAAAAATTATTATTTTAATTCCAAAAATTATTTTTAATTCAAAAATAAATCCGAATTAATTAGTTAATTAATTTTAGTTAATAATTAATTGATTAATTGGTCAATTAATTTGAAAATAATTGATTAATTGATTTAATTAATTATTAATTGATTTTAATTAATTATTTAATTAGATTTAATTATTTAAAAATGATTTAAAAATTCCGAAAAATAGTTTCGAGTTTTAAAATATTATTTTAAATTGTTTTCAAGACTCGATAATTATTATAAAATTGGTTTGAAGCCAGATTTGGCCAACCGAACCCTGTTTATTACTTTAAAATTGATCCAACGACCCGTTTTAATTCTGAAAAATGTTTTAAAAATCATTTTAAATACCCGAAAGCCTGTTTACGACCTGAGACTCCTTTATAAACAATACATCATTGATTGTTTGATGTGTTATGTGTTATATATGACTTGTTGGTTGACTGTCGGTCTATATGTTCGGTGTTTACTTGTTTATAGCGTAACTTTCAATCCGTTAATCGGATTTGGGTGAAACGAAGGGTAGATAGAAGTGTGTATCGAATATAATCGTATAAGTTGAGTATTGATAGATGCTTATAATATGTGAGCAGAAGAGGCAAGGCGTAGGAAAGGAAAACAGATAGTCGAGGAGTAGACGGTTATGGTTGGAAGTTAGTGTAGTATAGCAAGCTAGTACCAGGCAAGTGTTCTGAACTTTCTCGAGATATATTGTAGTTGATTGATAGTCCTGTTTTATATTGCAAGTGCTTTGAAGCACTGAACCCTAAACCCTGATCCCAGTTATTGATCTTGAGCCGTAAAACTTATTCTTTCTAAACCATTGATTATTATATACCGAAATACGAACCATAAATATACGATACTACTCCATAAATACATACAAACTAAATACCAAACACTGAACCGGATTACTTACATATTCAAACCATTGTACCTTATGCTTTGAAAGACCAAATCCTTGAAACCTTGAAACGTTGATTCCTTTGCTATCCAATTCTTTCATTACCTAACAGCCAAGCTTTGAAATTGCCATATTGATCCTTGAAGGTTGAAACCATTTCATTATCGAGCATCCAATGTTGTTTATGATTCTGTTTATTGCTTTACATTGTTTATTCTGTTATTATGTTAGAATTTGATTATTTTTATAAAATTATGGACCAGATTCGTGGTCAGACCATATTAATGGTCAATTTAGGCCAATGTGTGCCTTGGATCCAGTAGATAGAGCAGTGTTGTGTGCTTTGCTCGGGGTTAGTGCGTGACTGATCAGCAGCCTAACCTTGGTTTTTAAAATAAAAATATAATATCCAATTAAAAATCATAATTCATTGTTCACTTAATATCATAACCATTTCCACTTAATTATTATTATTCTCAGTCTTGTCATTGATACTTGCTGAGCTAGTTAGCTCATTTGTGCGATGTTGTTTATGTTCTTTTCCAGTTAAAAAGGAACCAGTTGGTAGCGAGGATCCCCAATCTAGTGCGAGAGCTAGGGGTCCAGGTTGATCGAGTTAAGCTAGCAGGCATCTTTTGAGATAATTTAAGTTTGTAAAAGTTTGTAATAATGTTTAATACTCAGTTCTGAGCTTGAATAGTTGGGATTTGGACGTTTGTAATATAAAGTGTGTGTGTGCGTTATGTGCATACTTTAACCTGTTGCGGTCCGTAGTAGTTGGTAAGTAGGGTCACTACATATTATTATTATCTTTATTATTGTTATAAGCAGGTTATAAATAAGGTGTGTGTATGGACCCCAAACTTCTGACTCGGGTTTGGAGGGCGCCACAGGTTTGGTATCAGAGCTACAGGTTATAAGTCACTGACATAAGCCTAGGTTGACGGGAATGGGTAGAGGGTTAGGATTAGAAGTAAGAAATAGAAAAATAGAATGTTGAGAGGTTGAGTGTTACGGTATAATAGGTATTAGTATGATTCACATCATGGTTCGAGATTCTTATATTGTGATATGATTTCAGATAGCAGCGATGACCGACTCTTTCATCCCCGTATCAGCTGATCACTCAGAGCCTTCAGTTGGAGTACCATCCTCAGATCCTCATCCTGCTGTTCCACCAACATTGGCTATTCTACCTCCACCTGTGTTGCAGCCCGTACCCTTACAGGCTATTCCACCCCCAGGCATGAGGCCACCTATCAGAGGACCCCCACTTGCCGATTCAGGCTTTACTGGTCATTCAGTTATAGGTGTACCTTTCCAGTTCTCTTCTTATCCTGTCCCATATCATCAGTTCAAGGCTTGCCTTATGGAGCAGCGATTCCTACAGGGTCAGATTCAGGAGTTATTGCATATCATGCGTTCCAGAGAGGTTGGGAGTGGTGAGAGGCGACTTAGAGAGAGGCTCCAGGTGTTTCGTAGAGCAGTTGCTGTGAGAATTGCTGAAGCTACTCATGAGGACATCACCCCTGATTTCCTAGTAGAGTGGGCTAAGTGGGTTCTAGAGGAGCTTGAGGAGATTGGAGGTCCAGACTTGCCATGAGTCAGAGATCCAGAGATGGAGATGCTGATCAGAGTTGTTATGGCTGTGTAGTATGTACAGTAGTGTGTAGTATGTATCAGTAGACTTTTGAGTTGTATTTATAGACTAGATATGTTTACCAGTGAGTAGGTTATTGTACCCCTTTTTGTTTTTACTTCCGAAGCGTCTTTACGCTTGTACTACCTAAAACTTTTGATCTATATATATCAGTACCTTTTCCTTTCCAATATTGTCATCTACTTTACTGCACCTGTTTTACATTACCTTATTTATTGCACCAGTTATACCCCTGTGATACCATGTACCCTATCACTTTAACTATTTATATTCTATAAAGAAGCATGCAATTTACTTAACAACTGTTTTCAAAAAGAGATATTTCTGTTTTACAAAACTTTTCTTTTATGCAAAGGATTTGATTTAAAAGCTAAATACGTTGTTTGATTCTTTACTAGAAAATGCCTCCCAGAAGAAATACCCGCACCAACACCCAGAATGAAGAAACCAACAACAACAACAATAATAATCAAGATGATACGAACTAGAATGTGAACCCAGGACCCATAGAACCAGCAATAGCCCAGATTCTTCAAATCTTGGCCCAACAAACAGTTCACCTGGCACAACAACAACAAAGACAGACCAATCCCCAGGTAACTTTCAAATCTTCTCAGGCAGTAAACCCACCAAAATTTAAGGGTTCCTTAGAACCGTTTGAAGCAAATGTTTGGTTAAAGGAAATAGAGAAGTCATTTGCCTTAGTGAAAGTGAAGGAAGAACAGAAGGTTGCGTTTGCAAGTTATTAATTGAAGAATGAGGCCACTTATTGGTGGGAGACTGTGAAGACAGTGGAAGATACAGATGTTATTACTTGGGAGAGGTTTAAGGAATTATTTTTAGAAAAGTATTTTCCTCAGTTTGTCCAGTATCAGATGGAGCTGAAGTTTTTAGAGTTAAAGCAAGGAAATATGTCGGTGGTGAATTATGAAAGTAAGTTTGAAGAGTTGTCAAGGTATGTGCCATCATATGTGGATATTGACAGGAAGAAGGCTAAGAGATTCCAGCAAGGTCTGAAGCCATGGATCAGAGGGAAGGTAGCCATTTTTGAATTGGATACCTATGCAGGAGTTGTAGAGAAGGCCATGATTGTAGAGACAGAGAGTGAGATGTCACAGAAGGAAAAAGAAAGTAAGAAAAGGAAATTTGAAGGGAATGAAGGTCAGTCACAACCAGGGATGTTTCCAAATTTTAAGAAGGGCAATTTTCATCCAGGGAGAAATTTGAATTTCAAGAGACCAAATGCAGGCGACAGAGGCCAGGGCAACCGTCCAATCAATATGAATCAGTCAAATAAGTTAAGGTTAACTCTTCCAGATTGTCAGGTATGTGGGAAGAAACATGGAGGAGTTTATAACAAGTTGAATGTAGTTTGTTTTAAGTGTAACCAGAAAGGGCACTATTCGAGGGAGTGCCGAAATCAGCCAGCGAGAGAGCCAACAAACAAGGATCAGCCTATCCGGAATCCAGCAGTTAAGGTTCCAGCTATTGGATTTATGTGCTTTAAGTGGGGGAAGCCAGGACATATAGCCAGGGATTGCAAGACACCAGCCCCAGTCAGTAATGCATTGAGAATTATGGGATCTACCCCAGCAGTGAATGAGACTCCAAGGGCTAGAGTTTTCGATATGTCTATGAAGGACGCTATCCAGGATACTAATGTCGTGGCAGGTACGCTTAATATGAATTCTGTATGTGCCAAAGTGTTAATAGATTCGGGGGCAATTCGATCGTTTATTTCTCAAGATTTTGTTAGTAAGTTAAATTGTCCAGTAGAGTATTTAAATGAAATAATGACTGTGGAATTAGCAAATCAAGAACGTGTATCTGTTAATCAAGTTTGTGGGAAATGTGAGATTAAAATTTCTGGTAGTAAGTTTTGTGTAGATTTGATACCATTTAAATTAGGAGAATTTGATGTTATCTTAGGAATGGATTGGTTATCTAAGCATGATGCCCAGATAGATTGTCGAAATAAGAAGGTAATGGTGAAGACGCCAGACGAGAGGATAGTAATGTTTAAGGGCCAGAAGCAAGTAAAGAAATTCTTAACGATGATTCAAGCCAAGAAGTTACTACGACAAGGATGTGAGCATTTCGTTGTATATGTGATTAATAAAAGTCAGGAGCCAGCAAAACTTGAAGATATTCTAGTAGTTAATGAATTTTCAGACGTGATTCCCGATGAGCTACCAGGACTTCCTCCAGATAGAGAAATTGAGTTTGCAATCGACTTAGCACCTGGAACGGAACCAGTATCCAAGGCCCCGTATAGAATGACACCTATTGAGATGAAGGAACTAGCAAAGCAATTGCAAGAGTTGTTAGAGAAAGGAGTAATCAGACCCAGTGTATCCCCGTGGGGTGCACCGGTACTATTTGTCAAGAAAAAGGATGGAAGCATGAGACTGTGCATCGACTATAGGGAGCTCAACAAGCTTACAATCAAGAACAAGTATCCGTTACCCAGAACTGATGATTTATTTGACCAATTGAAAGGAGCCAAGTACTTCTCCAAGATCGATTTGAGATCAGGATATCATCAACTAAAGATTAAGCCAGAAGATATACCGAAGGCAGTTTTCAGAACAAGGTATGGACATTATGAATTTTTAGTGATGTCTTTTGGATTGACCAATGCCCCGACAACATTTATGGACCTGATGAACATAATTTTCAAGGAATACTTGGACAAGTTTGTTATTGTGTTTATAGACGATATTTTGATTTATTCAAAGGCAGAAGAGGATCATGCAGCACATATGAGAACAACTTTGGAAATTTTAAGGAAAAAGAAGTTATATACTAAATTCTCAAAGTGTGAGTTTTGGCTACAGGAAGTTTAGTTCTTAGGACACATAGTCAGTAATGAAGGAATCAAAGTGGACCCAGCGAAGATTGAAGCAATTACAAATTGGGAAAGACCGAGAACACCAACAGAGGTAAGAAGTTTCTTGGGATTAGCGGGATATTATCGCCGATTCGTTCAAAATTTCTCAAGGATTGCAACACCATTGACAAAGCTTATACGGAAGAATGAAAAGTTTATATGGAACGATAAATGCGAAGAAAGTTTTCAGGAATTGAAGCGAAGATTAATCACGACACCTATTTTATCACTTCCAGACGATCAAGGAAATTTCGTAATCTATAGCGATGCTTCTCATAAAGGACTCGGATGCGTTCTGATGCAGCACGATAAGGTGATTGCGTATGCATCAAGGCAATTAAAACCACACGAACAGAAATATCCTACTCATGATTTGGAGCTAGCAGCCATAGTTTTCGCTTAGAAGATTTGGAGACATTATCTATATGGAGAAAAATGTGAGATTTACACGGATCATAAAAGCTTGAAGTACATATTCACACAGAAGGAGCTTAATATGAGGCAGAGGAGATGGTTAGAATTGATTAAGGATTACGACTGCACGATTAACTATCATCCCGATAAAGCAAACATTGTAGTGGACGTGTTAAGTCGAAAAGAAAAGTTAAATGTGTTATCAGTACCCAAAGAAATATATAAGGAATTTCAAAAATTGGAATTAGAAATTAAAATTTGCAAGCCTGATGAAGCAAAAGTATATAGTATGACTTTCCAGCCGGAGTTGTTAGAGAAGATAAAGAAGTGTCAGGAAGAAGTAATGGATCAGGACATAAATCGTTTGGTAGGTGAAGAATTGTGCACGCAAAAGGACGATCAAGGTATTCTTAGGTTTTCTTCTAGAATTTGGATTCCATCAGTAACGGGGTTGAAGAATGAAATTTCACAGGAAGCTCATAGTTCAAGGTATTCCATCCATCCAGGGAGTACCAAGATGTACAGAAATTTAAAGGAAAATTATTGGTGGCCAGATATGAAGAGGGAAATTGCGGAATGGGTTAACAGATGTTATACATGTCAGAGAGTTAAAGCAGAGCATCAGATACCAAGTGGATTGCTACAGCCATTGGAGATTCCAGAGTGGAAGTTGGAGCATATTTCCATGGATTTCATAGTTAGATTACCAAGGACAAAGGCTAATCATGATACCATCTGGATTATAGTGGATAGACGTACCAAGTCAGCTCATTTTCTGCCTATAAATGAAAGATTTTCACTAGACAAGTTAGTCCATATGTACCTGAAAGAAATTGTAGTTCGTCATGGAGTTCCTGTGTCTATCGTATCGGATCGAGATCCAAGATTTAATTCAAGATTTTGGAAGAGTTTTCAAGAATGTTTGGGAACGAGACTGAATATGAGTACGTCTTACCATCCACAGACGGACGATCAAAGTGAAAGAACGATCCAGACAATCGAAGACATGTTACGTGTTTGTGCTATTAATTTCAAAGGAAGTTGGGACGAGCATTTACCTCTGGTAGAATTTGCTTACAACAACAGTTATCACGCCAGTATTGGGATGCAAACCTATGAAGCCCTTTATAGACGCAAATGTAGATCTCCAGTGTATTGGGACGAAGTAGGAGAACGCAAAATACTTGGACCTGAATTAGTGCAGCAGACGAAGGAAGTTGTTGAAGTTATCCAAAAGAGATTGATAGCAGCACAAGACCATCAAAGGAAGTATGCAGATCAATCAAGGAAAGATATGGAATTCGAAGAAGGGAATTTGGTATTACTGAAAGTATCACCGTGGAAGGGATTGACGAGATTTGGAAAAAAGGAAAACTGAACCCAAGATATGTTGGACCTTTTGATATCTTAAAGCGCGTTGGCAAAGTAGCTTACGAATTGGCGTTACCTCCGTACATGGAGCACATTCACAATGTTTTTCACGTATCGATGCTTAAGAAGTATAATTCAGACTCCAGGCATGTAACAGAATATGAGCCAATAGAGCTTCAGGCAGAATTGTCATATGTAGAAAGTCTGATAGAGATTCTAGAAGAAAGAGAGAAAGTATTGAGAAATAAAGTGGTAAAGTTAGTAAGAGTATTATGGAGAAACCCAAAGGTTGAAGAGTCAACCCGGGAGTTAGAAAGTGATATGAGAGAAAAGTACCCTCATTTGTTTTCTTAGGAGATTCTGAGGACAGAATCCTTTTAAGGGGGGAAGGATGTAATATCTGGAATATACCGTGTAATTATTTTGCTAATAAATAATTATTATGTATGTTCAGTATCTATTCTGTGAATTAATTGTTAAGTGTTAAATGTGTTTGGATGTTTAAAACTAATATTAATTGAGTATTTTAATTTTTATATGTCCAAAATAAAATATAGATAATTGTCATATCTTCCTAATTATTTTTATGTTGATTTATGATTTTATAGGAAATATATGGATTTTATAAAATCTTTTTCCGAGTATTTAAAAACTATTTTATACAATCGGGTACCAACCGACGTCATCCGTTTTTACGTTTTTATAACCCGAAACTCTTTCGAGAACTCCTTCCTAAACTAATTGCAATATTTCGAGCATTTTCCATGTTTCGACTTTTTCGATCCGGAGTACGGTTTGTCCTGTGCGGGTCCCGGCGCAACATTTTCGATACATTATTCATTTCGCTAAATCAATAAAACTCGTATTTTTGATAAACAGGATCTTTTTATTAAACTATCACATTTATCACCTTGTAATACATGTAACCCGGCGCTGAGACCAAGACCGCAGTACAAATTGTACTTATTTGGATAATTAGCCCAAAAATCGGTACCTTTTGGATCAGTTTTTATAAATAAACGTACCATTTTATATCCGGAATGATCCAACGGGATACTAATTTTCCGTAATTATAAATAGCCTCTACCGTATTTTATTTTGTACCAGAAATCATTTGCAAACAGTATTTACAGAGTTTTTACAGAGAAAACACTATAGTTATATTTTGTTTTTCGTAATCATACACAAATTCAGAGGCGTTATCGATATCCGATTTTGGCGTACATATACTCAAAACGAAGCCACTGAAATCTAGAATCCAAATCTTTCATCAATTTCAACCCAGAAACATCAGCTGATTTTCTATTTAATTATTTATATTTGAATTTCTTGATAATTAAATTATGAATTTTTGTTCGAGAGATTGTTTGTATGATTGTATGTTGTAGAGCTTGTTTTCCTGATCATTTTGGTATATTATACTCTTGATTTGGAGTTCAATAACATGTTTAATTTTGGGTTTGATTCTCGGAATTTAGGAATTAGGGTCTATATTACTTTGAATATTTTCAATTCGATTTGGTGGTTTCTTATTTCGGGATTTTTAGATGTACAAGAGGGGTGGGTTGTGTTCCTTATGCAATTTACAATCGATTCATATAAGTTTTGCAAATCGACGAGGCCTGTAGAGGAGTGAGTTGTGATTTAAAATTTTCGCCAGTTTTTAATTGAGTTAACCGGAATTCTGTTGAGTTTTGATCAGATTTCTATTTCCAGTCGTTGGTTAGTTCGATTGATGCTTGATTTGAACTCTGGGAACGATTTGGAATGCAAACCCCATCTAAATCACACGGAACCGTGTTGTTTTTGCTCAGTTCAGGGCTCGCCGGAGTTGTTTTCCGGTCACCGGAAACTGGGTTCTTCGCGACCCGTTTCTGTTCTTGGTGATCCGGATTCCTGACCCGGTTTGACCCGGTTTCAATCCGTTTTTATTCTAAAAATCGTCTAAAATCCTGGTTTTGCACTTTAACCGCTGAAGTTTCCAGAAGTTTACAAATTCTGGATTCTTGTTTTGAATTCTTTTAAAATTCGAATTCTTTTTTATAAATTATTTTCAAAATTGTTTTTAATTTCCAAAAATTCTGAAAATGATTATTTTAATTTCAAAAATCATTATTTTAATTCCAAAAATTATTTTTAATTCAAAAATAAATCTGAATTAATTAGTTAATTAATTTTAGTTAATAATTAATTGATTAATTGGCCAATTAATTCGAAAATAATTGATTAATTGATTTAAATAATTATTAATTGATTTTAATTAATTATTTAATTAAATTTAATTATTTAAAAATGATTTAAAAATTTCGAAAAATAGTTTCGAGTTTTAAAATATTATTTTAAATTATTTTCAAGGCTTGATAATTATTATAAAATTGTTTTGAAGCCAGATTTGGCCAATCGAACCTTGTTTATTACTTTAAAATTGATCCAACGACCCGTTTTAATTTCGAAAAATGTTTTAAAAATCATTTCAAATACTCAAAAGCCTGTTTACGACCCAAGACTCCTTTATAAATAATATATCATTGATTGTTTGACATGTTATGTGCTATATGTGACTTGTTGGTTGACTGCCGGTCTATATGTTCGGTGTTTACTTGTTTATAGCGTAACTTTCAATCCGTTAATCGGATTCGGGTAAAACGAAGGGTAGATAGAAGTGTGTATCGAATAGAATCGTATAAGTTGAGTATTGATAGATGCTTATGATATGTGAGCAGAAGAGGCAAGGCGTAGAAAAGGGAAACAGATAGTCGAGGAGTAGACGGTTGTGATTGGAAATTAGTGCAGTATAGCAAGCTAGTACCAGGAAGTGTTCTGAACTTTCACGAGATATATTGTAGTTGATTGATAGTCCTGTTTTATATTGCAAGTGCTTTGAAGCACTGAACCCTAAACCCTGATTCCAGTTATTGATCGTTAGCCGTAAACCTTATTCTTTCTAAACCATTGATTATTATATACCCAAATACGAACCATAAATATACGATACTACTCCACAAATACATACAAACTAAATACCAAACACTGAACCGGATTACTTACATATTCAAACCATTGTACCTTATGCTTTGAAAGACCAAATCCTTGGAACCTTGAAACGTTGATTCCTTTGATATCCAATTCTTTAATTACCTAACAGCCAAGCTTTGAAATTGCAATATTGATCTTTGAAGGTTGAAACCATTTCATTATCGAACATCTAATGTTGTTTATGATTCTGTTTATTGCTTTACATTGTTTATTATGTTATTATGTTAGAATTGGATTGTTTTTATAAAATTGTGGACCAGATTCGTGGTCAGACCATATTAATGGTCAAGTTAGGCCAATGTGTGCCTTGAATCCAGTAGATAGAGCAGTGCTGTGTGCTTTGCTCGAGGTTAGTGCGTGACTGATTAGCAGCCTAACCTTGGTTTTTAAAATAAAAATGTGATATCCAATTCTAAATCATAATTCATTGTTCACTTGATATCATAACCCTTTCCACTAGATGATCATTATTCTCAGTCTTGTCATTGAGACTTGCTGAGCTAGTTAGCTCATTTGTGCGATATTGTTTATGTTTTTTTCCAGTTAAAAAGGAACCAGTTGGTAGCGAGGATCCCCAATCCAGTGCGAGAGCTAGGGGTCCAGGTTGATCGAGTTAAGCTAGCAGGCATCTTTTGAGATAATTTAAGTTTGTAATAATGTTTAATACTCAGTTCTGAGCTTGAATATTTGGGATTTGGATGTTTGTAATTTAAAGTGTGTGTGTGGCTTGTGTGCATACTTTAACCTGTTGCGGTCCGTGGTAGTTGGTAAGTCGGGTCACTGCATATTATTATTATCTTTATTATTGTTATAAGAAGGTTATAAATAAGGTGTGTGTGTGGACCCCAAACTTCTGACCCGGGTTTGGAGGGCGCCACACAATGACTACTCCTGAAAGATGACAGCGCACCCCGCCCAGAAGGGAGGGACGACGTAGGCGCAGAAACAATCATGAAGAGGAGTCACAGGTGCAAGCTGGAGGAAGGGGATGCCATGAGCGACGTCAGGGCTCTCATCACTCTAGTAATGCAAATGGTGACAGAGAAAGAGAAGTCGTTAGAGTGGGTAATTTAAGGAGGATCTTAGATCAGATGGAACAGGAGAAGAAGGGACCCTTGCCCTTGATGGCCCCTTCTCCATTCACGACTGCTATTCACTCATCTCCCTTGCCTCAAGTATTTAGGCACAACCCCAATCTTCTGTTCAACGGCGAAGCCGATCCGGCGGAATATCTTATACAATTTAACATAGAGATGTAGGTCTATCATGTGCTAGAGCCAACCCGCTGCAGACTCTTTGTAGCATCACTCCAAGGGAGTTCCCAACAATGGTTCTCCAAGTTAGGGCCGGAAAGCATAAGTTAGCCTCCGGTGGAATACTTTCGCTGGTTCAATAATAAAGTTCATAAGGTGAGAGGTGCTAGCGAAGAGACCATCAAGAACTTTCTGATACCGGGGTTGAAAGAAGGGTCCAAATTTTGGTAAAGTCTCTAGGCTAGGGAGCCAAGGATCTTAGTGGAATTCTATGAGCAAGCTGAACCCTTTAAGAAGGTGGATAAGTCGATGAGAGAGCTGATCAGCGAGAACTATTTAGATAAGAGAGACCGATCCTTGAGCCCTGATGAGAGAGGGAAGACGTATCAGCGTAGTTCAAGCCCCAAGAAGTCTGCCCAGGGTAAAGAGATAAACAAAAATTCGGGGAGGCCCTATACAAGAAAATAGCAGACACACACCCCTCTAGTAGCCTCCATTGACCATATATATGCTGCCTATGCTGGGAAGGGGGTGTTCAGGAAGGCAACCCCTCTCACAGACTACAACAAGAGGGATACTTCGAAGTATTGTGCATACCATGAGGCCACGGGGCATGATACAGCTGATTGCAGACAATTGAAGGATGAAATCGAGATGCTAATAAGACAAGGGAAGCTTACAGAGTAGGTTGTCAAGGAGATTCGAAAGCATAAGACTGATTATCATATTGTCCCTCCTCCACCCCAGAAGAAAAAGAGAGGGTACCTCGGGCAACATTCATATTATTCTAGGCGGGTCTCACATTGGTGGAGATAGCCGGAAGGCGATGGATAGATATGCCCGGGAAGCAAAGGATAAGCCCCTCACCAACGTCAACCATCTGAGCCAAAGGCCCCGGAGCTCTTTGAAAAGGAGGTTGATGACATTGTATTTAGGGAGAATGATGCAAAATGGGTGCACTACCCCTATACTGATGCCCTGGTCGTAAAAATGAAGATTGAATGTTCATCGAGCATTGGTGGATACCGGGAGCTCGACAGACGTTCTAACCTATGATGCCTACAAGAAACTAGGGTTGCTGAATAGAGAACTAACCTCAACAAGTGGGCACTTGTACGGGTTCACAAGAAACTCAATCGGAGTAAAAGGGACAATTCGGCTCCCGGTGATCTTAGAAGAAGAGCCTTATGTGGCCACCCAAATTGTTATGTTTGCAGTTGTAGATCAGTCTTGTGCCTATAATGTTATAGTGGGCAGGCCCCTTATGAGGGCACTAAGGATGGTGACCTCGATCCATCACATGACAGTAACATTCCCAACCCCCACAAGGGTAGGCTTCTTGAAGAGATGTCAATACGAATCAAGGGTCTGCTACAACTAGGCACTTAGGGCAGCAGGGTTACGAAATGCATCGAAAGAGACGGTCAAACCGGGTGAAGGTGATGTCCTCATGGAAGAGGCAGATGGCAGGAAGAGAGTACGTCCTGAGGGACACGAGATTTGTAACATGATTTTAATTGAGGAATTGCCCGAGAACTATTTCGAGCACATGAGGATTCAGGTGGAACCGCGCCCAGGGGCCCTGCTAATAGACGCCTCTCAGCCCATCATGTTGGTACATGAAGGGATTGTAGAAGAGGCAAGTGATGAAGAAGAGAGCCCATAATAAATCACTACGAGACTCAGGAAAGGGAAGTTGGCACGCGAAGAAACAACAAAAACCATGGATCTTCCCAAAGGAATTACTTGCACGGTTACCATGACCTCTGAATGCTTGGTAAATCAGGTTCGAGCTCACAAGCCCGAGCTCGAGGACACGGAAGGTTTGACAATCACAGAAGTGGGAGAAACCAGTGAGGCTCGAGCAGACTTGGACCCGAGAATGCCCCCGATGGTTGAGAGGGTTTGAGCCGTAGATGACACAATCCCAATCTTGGTAGACCCGAATGATCCTTCCAAGGTACTTAGAATAGGCTCTAACTTAATCTCAGACCTAAGAGAAGACCTGACCCAATTCTTGAGGAAAAATTTGGATGTCTTTGCATGGTCACACTCTGATATGGTAGGGATTGACCCGAATGTCATGTGCCACCGACTCAACTTAAATCCACAAAAGAAGGGTGTCAGATAAAAGAGGCGGCTGATTAGTGGAGAGAGACCGGAGGCCCTCAGAGAAGAAGTGGATAGACTAATGGAGGCAGGGCTTGTAAGGAAAGCCTTTTACCCCATATGGCTGGCCAATTCAGTACTTGTCAAGAAACCAAATGGAAAATGGAGGACATGTGTGGACTTTACGGACCTAAATAAAGCTTGGCCGAAGGATAGTTTTTGTCACGCCCTCAATCTCGGGGTTAGGAAATGAGGACCCACACAATAATAAACTATCATAAAATATGCATAAACCCCGATTAACTACTAACAGGATCAAACAAGATAAAGTTTAAGACAAGATTACAACCAACAACCATAATATATAAATTACAACCCCAAAATAACACCAAATTTACACAATCGATTCCGACTTGGAACCGACAGATAATCCATTGTATCTTTACAAACTTTTTGACTAAGTGCTTGCTCACACATAACCTGTACTACCTGCTCTGGCATCTGGAAGCCTACAACATGGTAGGGACCACCAGGTACGCTCTTATGAGCAGTGTGCCTAAGTCTGGTCATCATCTTGCTTAACTTCCATGGTTAGAATAAAGCAAAACATATGAGTATAAAACTCAAGAAGTAACTATATGACAGTTCTACGATACAATATCAACAATATACCAATACTAATTTTGAGGCATTCTACTTTAAATCTCTAGGTGGCAGATTTCTGTCTTTGGGACATGAAAAGGTTATGAAGGAAGATTTGGTATTTCGGGAATCAAAGCTCAAGATAGGGTGGGAGCCGACAATCATCACTGATAGGGATAAATAAGTCCTGATTTTATAATTAATGGGCTGCTAGGCCCAATAATAATAAGATGTATAATATTCAGACCAGAAAGGTTAAGTCTGACGGACCAGATTAGGCCTGGTGGAATAAAAAAGGCCCAAAAAGCCCTGATTATTAATTAATTTCGTAATTAATTAATAAGGGAGAAATCAGATGTTGAAAAGAGTCCCGATGAGGATATAAATCCTTAGAGATTAGCCTCAAGGGGACCTGAAAGGATAAGGAATCAGCTTCCTACTTCCTAGGACTCCTAAATCTATCCTAATTCAGAGGCTTATCCACCAAGCCTCCTATACCAAGTCCAATTCAAGGACTCCCACATCTATATAAGGGGTCTCCCCCCACCCATCAGAACTACGTTTTTTGACTTGATCCTTGGCAATCAGCAAGGTACGTAGGCATCTTGTTAAGGCAGATTGAGTCACGAAACACAAGAGCAGTCAAATCGAGCCTCGAAGCTCACGTTCCTTAGTATTAAATACAGCAATTATATATAGTAGTTTTAATCCATAACATTTGGCGCCGTCTGTGGGAAAAACGGAACAACAACCATGGCGAGAACACGGAGAACAATTAGCACTCTGGAGGAGGGAACACCATCAGGGACAACCCAGGTGATTTCATCAACCGTGGAGGTTCCTCCCCATTCAACTTATGCATCTACTCAGGGGGAAGCCCAGACAGGGGCACCTCATCCTCAGCCACAAGGGACAACTCCCCCGACTATTCAAGGTACGAATCCTCAAGTTCAACAAATACATATACCTGTGAATTCTCGACCCGTCGGGTATGAATATTCAACTATTGTTACTACTAACCCCCCTTATGGGATGCCCCTTCATCCTGAGGTTGGAGGAAGCGGATATGCTGGGCGAAGCGAAGCACGAGGGCGGTCGCCCCCCTATATACGAGGTTTGGATCCTATCCCTGAGGATCGGGAATTTTCTGGTCCATACACTGAGAGAGACTCCGAATCTTCGGATGATGAAGTGGCCCCGAGAAGGAGGCGTCCTGGAAAAGAGCCAATGGCCGATGGAAGGCAACGCCCCCAAAGCACCCCAGGGGCGAATCCCCAAGAAGTGCAGGAAAAGATCAGGGCTCATGAGGCTGAAATCCAAAGGCTGAGACGGGACTTGGAGGCTCACCAAGCCACCAGAACCCACATATCTCCTAGGGGGAGAAATCCTCCTCCCATCATAGACCTGGATGGTCCGGTAAGAAGAAGGGCTGCTGTCCCAAGAACTGATCCAAGCAATCTCCTTCCCCTTGGAGATCCTGATGATCCAACTCCACCCTTCACAGAAGAAATAATGAATGCCCATATCTCAAGGAAATTCAAGATGCCCACTATCAAAGCCTATGACGGCACGGGAGACCCCGCTAATCATGTTAGGACATTCTCTAATGCACTGCTGCTGCAACCCGTGAACGATGCTATAAAATGTCGGGCCTTTCCTCAAACCCTGTCGGGTATGGCTCAAAGATGGTACAGTCGCCTACCCCCAAATTCTATTGGATCATTCAGAGAATTAAGTCAGGCTTTTATTAAGCAATTCATCAGTGGAAGAGTCCATGAGAAAAGTTCAGCATCTCTTATGAGTCTTGTGCAGGGAGCTAAGGAATCCTTAAGAGATTACCTGAATCGTTTTACAAAGGAGGCTTTAAAAGTCCCAGACCTTGATGATAAGGTAGCCATGATAGCACTGCAACAAGGAACTAGGGATGAGTTTTTCAAGATGTCTTTGGCCAAACGACCCCCTGAGAGCATGTTGCAGCTCCAAGAGAGGGCAGGGAAGTATATCAAGGTTGAAGAAAGTATGAGGAAGACCGTAGTAAGTAATGAGCCCACTGGAGGCAAGAAACGAAAAACTGATTTGGAGTATATCGCTAAGGATAAATATCCTAGAACTGAACAAAACCCTGATTCAACCCCCAAGAAGGGAGGACCTGGGCAAAAGTTCACTGAATACGCTAAGCTGAATGCTCCCAGAAGTCAGATTTTGATGGAGATTGAGAAAGACAGAGATATTCGCTGGCCTAAGCCCTTGAAGGCTGATCCCGCCAAGCTAGATAAGGGCAAGTATTGCAGGTTTCACAAAGATGTTGGCCATGACACCGATGAGTGTAGGCAGTTGAAAGATGAAATTGAGTTTTTGATTCGAAAAGGAAGATTGAACAAGTATACTGGAGATGGAGGAGACAGAAATAGTAATGGAAGGAAGAACTTTGAAGATCGTAGGAGGGACCAAGATGATCAGGGGCGGAATCCCCAACCTAGAGGACCAGTTATAAACACCATTTATGGAGGGCCGAGACCTCGAGGGCCTGTGATAAACACGATCTTTGGAGGTCCAACTGCTGCTGGATTGTCCAAAAATTCCAGAAAGGCATATACTAGAGAGGTTATGCATATTGTTGGAGAAGCCCCGAAGAGGGCCAGGACAGAAGTAACATTGGCTTTTGATGATTCCGACCTAGAGGGTGTGAAGTTTCCCCATGACGACCCGCTGGTCATAACGCCGATAATAGGAAATAGCCCGGTTAAGAGGGTCCTTGTGGATAATGGTGCTTCTGTGGATATCTTGCTCCACGACACCTTTCTAAGGATGGGGTATAACGACTCCCAGTTGACACCAACCGACATGCCGATATATGGATTTGCTGGAGTAGAATGTCCTGTGGAAGGGATAATTAAATTACCAACCACCATAGGTACGGAGCCAAGGCAAGCAACGCAGATGCTGGATTTTGTGGTGGTAAAGGCTAGTTCAACTTATAATGCTATCATGGGGAGAACAGGGATACATGCCTTCAAGGCAGTCCCCTCCTCCTACCATTCAGTCATGAAGTTCCCCACCCGAAACGGGATTGGAGAAGAGAGGGGAGATCAAAAGATGGCTAGAAGCTGTTATGTGGCCTCTTTGAGGGCAGATGGAGTCGGGGGGCAGGTTCTTCCTATTGAAGATATGGATGTTCGAGAAAATGATGAGAATAGAGGAAGGCCAGCAGAAGAATTGGTTTCGGTTCCTTTAGATCCCAAGAATCCTGAGAGGATGACTTTCATTGGAGCTACATTAGAGGAGCCCCTTAGAGGGAAGTTAGTGAAATTTTTGCAAGAAAATAGTGATGTGTTTGCATGGTCAGCAGCTGATATGCCAGGCATAGACCCGGGGTTAATTACCCACAAGTTAAACGTGGATCCAAGCCGGAAGACAGTGAAACAAAAGAAAAGAAATTTTGCCCCGGAAAGACAAGAGGCTATAAAGCAGGAAGTGGAAAAGCTCTTAGAGGCTGGTTTCGTTGAGGAGATTCAATTTCCGGAGTGGTTAGCAAACCCTGTAATGGTGAAGAAGGCTAATGGAAAGTGGAGGATGTGTATAGACTTCACCGATCTGAATGATGCATGCCCCAAAGACTGTTTTCCGCTGCCTAGAATTGATACTTTGATTGATGCCACCGCTGGACATGAGATGCTGAGTTTCATGGATGGGTTTAGCGGATACAACCAGATCAAAATGCATAAGGATGACATTCCAAAGGTATCATTTATCACTGACTTTGGTGTTTATTGTTATCTTGTTATGGCGTTTGGTCTCAAGAATGCAGGAGCCACCTATCAAAGGTTGGTGAATAAAATCTTTAAGGATCTTATTGGGAAGACTATGGAAGTCTATGTTGATGACATGCTAGTCAAGAGTCTAGTAAAGACTGATCATATAACCCATTTGAGGGAAGCTTTTGAGGTCCTGAGGTACCACAAGATGATGTTGAATCCCACGAAGTGTGCTTTCGGAGTAGGATCTGGAAAATTCTTGGGGTTGATGGTCTCAAAGAGGGGAATTGAGGCTAACCCCGATAAAATAAAGGCAATCCTGGACATGGAACCCCCAAAAACTGTCAAGGATGTTCAGAAACTCACAGGAAGGGTTGCTGCGCTAGGACGATTCATCTCCAAGTCAGGAGACAAGTGCTTGTCATTCTTCAAGTCATTAAAGAACATTAAAGACTTTGTATGGAGTGAGGAAAATCAGAAGGCATTTGAAGAGTTAAAGAAGTATATGGGCCAGGCCCCGTTGTTGGCCAAGCCAGTTCTGGGTGAAGTTTTATTCTTGTACTTGGCTGTTTCAGAAAGCGCCTTGAGCGCGGTGTTGGTTAAGGAGGAACTGAAAGTCCAGAAACCCGTATACTATGTCAGCAAAATTTTGCATGGTGCTGAGTTGAATTATTCAGCCATTGAGAAATTCGCTTTAGCCTTGGTGATGGCTTCAAGAAAGCTACGTCCTTATTTTCAAGCTCACCAAATTGAAGTGCTAACAAATCAGCCACTGAGAAATATCATTCACAGTCCCAAGGCAAGTGGGAGACTAATTAAGTGGGCAATAGAGTTGGGAGAGTTCGATCTCAAGTATAAGCCACGTATGGCCATAAAAGCCCAGGCACTAGCTGACTTCATGGTGGAATGTACCATACCCAACCAAGAAGTCGGGGGGCAGGAAGATACCACACCTCAAGACAAGGGAGTCGACAATGGGGACAAGGAGAAAGAATATTGGGTTCTCTATTTTGATGGAGCATCAAAAACAAATTCCAGTGGAGCAGGGTTGGTTTTGCAAAGCCCTGATGGATTCTTAATTGAGTATGCCATGAAGCTAGACTTCCCAACCACAAACAATGAGGCAGAGTATGAAGCCCTGATTGCTGGCCTTGGTCTAGCTGGGACACTTAGAGTCAAAAACTTAAAGGTCCGTGGAGACTCGAAGTTGATCATATCCCAGGTAAAGGGAGAATTTGAAGCAAGGGATGATACGATGGCAAAGTATGTTCGCCTAGTAAGGGCTGTGATGACCCAATTTAATGAATGCCATGTTGAACACATTCCAAGGGAAGAAAATGCTAAAGCAGATGCGCTATCAAAGTTTGCTTCATCTGAGATTGAAGAAAGTTCAGGAAGTGTGTACTTCCGTGTTTTGAAGACACGAAGCATAGATGTTAAGCTTGTGGCTCCCGTAGGCTTGGGGATGTCATGGATTGATCCCATCAAGGCTCACATTCAGACCGGTTGGTTGCCAAGCGATACAATTGAGGCACGGAAGTTAACTGTTCGAGCACTAAGGTACTCTTTGATAGATGGGATTCTATATAAAAGATCTTTCGTGGTTCCTTACTTGAGGTGTCTCAGGCCCGATGAGGCACGCTTGGCTCTTGAGGAAGTGCATGAAGGCATTTGTGGGCAACACTTGGGGGGCAGGGCCTTGGCTCATAAGATAACTCGTTTAGGCTTCTATTGGCCAGAAATGATGGCTGATGCCAAAGAATATGTAAAGAAGTGTGATCGTTGTCAGAAGCATGCACCAGTCGCCAGACAACCCCCCGAGATGCTGACCTCCATCAACTCACCTATTCCCTTTGCTATGTGGGGGATGGATATTCTAGGGCCTTTTCCTATGGCCACAGCACAAAGGAAGTTTCTGATTGTAGCCATTGATTATTTCACCAAGTGGATCGAAGCCAAACCTTTGGCCAAAATCACAACTAAGCAGGTTGCACAATTCCTGTGGGAAAACATTATGTGCCGATATGGAATTCCCCGTATCCTCGTCACTGACAATGGAACGCAATTCAACAATGAGGAATTCAAGAAGTATTGTGAAGAAAATGAAATTGAGTTACGATTCACCTCTGTGGCTCACCCGCAAGCCAATGGGCAAGCGGAAGTAGCAAATCGGATAATCCTGGATGGACTAAAGAAGAGGATCGAAAAGTCGAGAAATAATTGGGTAGATGAGATACTTCCCATATTATGGGCTTATAGGACTACCTGTAGAGTCACGACAGATGCAACTCCTTTCATGTTGGCATATGGGGCGGAAGCAGTAGTTCCCGTGGAGATATCACATTCTTCTCCAAGGATTCAGGCTTTTGATGAAAAAGAAAATGAGGAAGGGCAGAAGTTAGCCCTGGATTTAATCGATGAAGTACGAGATAAAGCACACGCAAAGATAGTAGAATATCAGAAAAAGGCTTCGTTCTACTACAACCTAAGGGTTAAAGAGAGGTTTTTCAAACAAGGTGACCTAGTCTTGAGAAAAATAGAGGCTTCTGGTGTCGGACAGAAAGGAAAGCTTGCCCCAAACTGGGAAGGGCCGTATAGAGTCAAGAGCGTTCAGGGTAGAGGAACCTACAAGCTGGAGACTATGGATGGTTTTGAAGTCCCGAGAACCTGGCACGCACAAAACCTGAAGGTTTACTACGTGTAAGATGGTCGAAGTACGATTCTCACTCGTCAGGATGGCGAGTAGGTTAAAAAGCACCTTGAAGCTTTGCTTGCTTAGGATTTATATGTTTTAGTTTTATTACGAAATTTATTAAGACTTGTGTAAGGGACGAATCCCAGACAATTTTATGAAATTCATAAGTTCTTCAAAGTATGTTTGTGGCCTAACAAATAAAAATCAAATGCATGGATGCAAAGCATAAAAGGTGATAAATGAGATAGATCTGATAGATGTTACAAAAGTTTGATAAATAAAGTCTCGAAAATAAAAAAAGCCACGCAGGGCTGAAAAAGCTCTAAGGAGCTGAGGTGCCCTCGGCGTCCATATCATCGTCTTCTCCGCTCTCGCTAGATGTCTCCGTCGTCTCGGAGGAGGAAGAGCTGTCATCCTCAGCGGGTCTGGAAGAGGACTCGGGAGGAGGAAGAAGTGGATCCTGAGGAACATGATCCGAGACGACTACTCGGGTACGAAACCTCTGTAGCAAAGCCTCATCGTCAGGGCAGATATAGTCCGCCGGGTTAATATCAGGACAAGCCTCGTTCACGGTCCCAAGGGCCGTGTCCCAACCAGTCCTAAAAAACTCGGGAAAGACTGAATCATCCCTAATCCTCATGGATTGGGCAAACTCCTCCGAGTCCAGATAATTGTCTATAGCTTTATCCTTCTCCGCCCGAAGTACCACCAGCTCGGCGTTAGACTCTCCGAGTTCTTCCTCCTTGCGCTTGAGCTTCTTCTCCAGGGTAGCATACTTCTTCTGCTGCCTCCTGAGGGCGTTATCGGCCTTATCAGAAGCCCGCTTCCATGATTCGGCTTGCCTCACAGCGCCTTGAAAGTAGGCGTTAGACTGAAACAAAACAATTAACAAAGTGTAAGGCAAGAAAGTGCTACAAGAACGAGAAATAAGTTTAAAAAAAGAGAAGGCATACCGAAGCCAGAGATTGGGCTCCCATGAGCTTAATCCTCTCAAGGTCAGGAGTGGCCACTACATCAGTAAAGTCCTTTGGAGTCACGCTATGGTAGGACCAATCCCAAGCATGCTTCGTGGAACCAACCACGGTATCCCCTCGGCGGAATCCCCAGAGAGGCTGAAAGGCGCCTGTAGCAGCAGCAGCAGGGGCAGCAGCAGTGATAGGAGCATTATGGCCCTCGGCTCCTTCAGTTGAGGCCTCCCCCATAGGCTCCTTGTGCTTTCTCAAGAAGATAGGCTCTGTCGCCTTTCCTCGGGTGTCTAGGCCTGCTAACCGAGCTTTCTTCATCCTAGCTGTTTCCTCGACCAAGGGGACATTGTCCTCGTTAATCTCCTTAGCAGCTGAAACAAAGCAAAAGACAAAATAAGTGATGTTAATAATGCGTGAAAGAAAGAAAAATTGAGAAGGGAAGAGAAATACCCTGTTGAGAAACAGAGGATAGTCCCACATGAATCAGGGAAAACTCTTCTAAAAGAGTCCAGCTGGTGGTGGTGCCATCATCCTGAGTGAGCCCATTATAAATGATAGTTTCTTCAGGAGTTAAGTGAATGGATTTGAGGCTAACATCACTGACCTTCCCGAAGGAAGATCGAAAGAGCGTGCCCCAATCGCCATTCTCCCAACGTAACCCGACGAAACTATTCCTCCAATTTGGATTATTATCCGGAATAGAGGCGCTGTTAAAGATATGTTTGCTTTTGGGCCTTTGTTTGACATAAACCCAGCCACAAATATTGGAAGAACTATTGTAACATTGAAAGACTTTCCTAAAAACGGCTACAGAAAGAGGAAAGCCCTCCCTAAGACAACAAACCATAAAACATAGAATATTCCTCCAGGCGTTTGGAGGAAGCTGACACGGGTTAATTTGTAAGTCAGCCAAAAGATGAGGGATAAAAGGATGGAAAGGGAACCTAAGCCCAGCATTAAGGGCGTCGGTGTAGATGAAGAGAGTATCAGGCCTCCAGTGGCAAGTACGGTCACCACCAGAGACTGGAACTAGTCTAAAGGGAGGAGGGACGTTATAACGAGCATTTAGTTTATTGAAATCTATGTTATGCCAAGTATTACAGTGATTAAAGGAGTCGAGATGTGCAGTGGAAGGATATTCATCCCCCCTAGTGTTAATCATATCGATCAAAGACATATACGAAGAACGAATATCGATATCCTTACCTCGTTTTGAAGCCGAGGCTATCTTTGCCGCCCTCTCGGAATTCTTGTCAGCCATTAGAAAGCTAGAAAAAGCCTGAAGGAGAGGTTGGAAAACTAAAGGAGGGATTTGAGAGAGGAAAGGCTAGAAAGTTGGAGGAAGGATGAGAAGAAATTTGTTGGAAGATTGAAGAAATGAAATGAGAGGTGTGAGGAATCACACTCTCATCCCACCTCTTTATAGCCAAGAAGAAGGGGATTTGGGCCTCAAAAAAGCCCATATGGGCCCAAAAATGGAAGGATCTGGAATGTTCCAGAATATTTTAGAAAGTCTTAGAAAAGTATGGAAAAATCTGGAATGATATGGAAGATTCCAGAATATTCTGGAAGTCAGGCTTAAGAGTTCAAGCCCAACCCAAGTTTGAACGGGCTTTGGAATTAAAGCATGATAGAGGCCCAGTCCAAGAAAGCCCAGAAAGAGGGCCCGATTAGTTGACAAATAAGGCCCAGATTTAAGAAATAAGCCCGTGAGCTAAAAGCCCAGTTAAAAAACAATGGGCCCAAAGGATAGCCCCATAAAATCCAGGCCCAAATCAAGGGCCCAATAGAGTCCAGCCCAGACGTATGACCCTAAGAAAATATATGCATTAACATGTTCTTGACCCAATTCGATCAAGGCACAAACTGTATTTTTCCTTGAATGAGTTATGGTCGAAAGGGCATCGACCAGGGCTGAGAGAAAGATTAATTCGGTCAAAATATTATTTCCTGACCGAAAGGGTCAGGATTCTGATCGAGAAAGCCATGCCTGAAACCTTGTCGACTAGAAACCAAGGGAAAATCCTGGTCGAACTAGCCCTGCCCGAAATAGCTTCGACCAAGGCAAGGAAGATGGTTTATTCGGTCAGAAGAACAGGACTCCTGACCAAAAGGAACAAAATTTCTGGTCGAAAATTTTCTGGTCGAAAATTGTAAAAAAAAAAAAAAAAAAAAGAGAGGAAGGGGTGAAAATCCTGGCCGAAATTCGACCAGGATTCCTGATCGAATGAGCCCTGCCCGAATTTGCATCGACCTGGGCAACAAATGAAGGTTAATTCGGTCAAAAAACAGGACTCCTGACCGAAAGGAACAAAATTTCTGGTCGAAAATTGTAAAAAAAAAAAAAAAAAAAAAAAAAAAAAAAAGGGTTAAGAGAAAAATCCTGGCCGAAATTCGACCAGGATTCCTGATCGAAAGCATCCTGCCCGAAAAGTTGTCGACCAGGGCAATATGGGGGTTAATTCGACCAGGATCCTGGTCGAATGGATTCCTGGTCGAAAACTGTATTAAAAAAAAAAAAAAAAAAAAAAGGAAAATTCCTTAAATAATTTCTGAAAAATATTAATATTTTCAGAAATAAGGAATAAATCCAGAAAAATTAGGATAAATCCCAGAAATTAAGGGAAAATCCAGAAAAAATAAGGAAAATTCCTTAAATAATTTCTGAAAAATATTAATATTTTCAGAAATAAGGAATAAATCCAGAAAAATTAGGATAAATCCCAGAAATTAAGGGAAAATCTAGAAAAAATAAGAAAAATTCCTTAAATAATTTCTGAAAAATATTAATATTTTCAGAAATAAGGAATAAATCCAGAAAAATTAGGATAAATCCCAGAAATTAAGGGAAAATCCAAAAAAAATAAGGAAATTCCTTAAATAATTTCTGAAAAATATTAATATTTTCAGAAATAAGGAATAAATCCAGAAAAATTAGGATAAATCCCAGAAATTAAGGGAAAATCCAGAAAAAATAAGGAAATTCCTTAAATAATTTCTGAAAAATATTAATATTTTCAGAAATAAGGAATAAATCCAGAAAATTAGGATAAATCCCAGAAATTAAGGGAAAAATCCAGAAAAATTGGGATAAAACCCAGAAATTAAGGGAAAAATCCAGAAAAATTGGGATAAAACCCAGAAATTAAGGGAAAAATCCAGAAAATTAGGAAAAATCCCAGAAAATTAGGGAAAATTCCAGAAAATTAGGGAAAAATTCCTGGAAATTAAGATAATTTCTGAATAAAAGGAAGATTCGTTGTAAATGTGTAGGTCGCTCCACACTTTACGCAAAAACGAAACCCTGTAAGGGAACGAATAGATTTAACTTCTGCGAAACCTAATCAATGTTTCCCAAAAGTTGGGGGGCAAATGATAGGGATAAATAAGTCCTGATTTTATAATTAATGGGCTGCTAGGCCCAATAATAATAAGATGTATAATATTCAGACCAGAAAGGTTAAGTCTGACGGACCAGATTAGGCCTGGTGGAATAAAAAAGGCCCAAAAAGCCCTGATTATTAATTAATTTCGTAATTAATTAATAAGGGAGAAATCAGATGTTGAAAAGAGTCCCGATGAGGATATAAATCCTTAGAGATTAGCCTCAAGGGGACCTGAAAGGATAAGGAATCAGCTTCCTACTTCCTAGGACTCCTAAATCTATCCTAATTCAGAGGCTTATCCACCAAGCCTCCTATACCAAGTCCAATTCAAGGACTCCCACATCTATATAAGGGGTCTCCCCCCACCCATCAGAACTACGTTTTTTGACTTGATCCTTGGCAATCAGCAAGGTACGTAGGCATCTTGTTAAGGCAGATTGAGTCACGAAACACAAGAGCAGTCAAATCGAGCCTCGAAGCTCACGTTCCTTAGTATTAAATACAGCAATTATATATAGTAGTTTTAATCCATAACAATCACAAATCATTATCAGGATCTCATAGGATCTTTCACATGGAAAGCAAGAATCTATTCATCTCTGGGAATCAATTATATGATTAATAACAATATCAGAATAGAATCAGGATTCTCAAAACTGAAAATCAAATAATATCTCAATCAACTCATCATGAATCATTTTAAACATGGCATTATTAAAGAATCAATTTTTGAATAAAGAATTCAATTTCTCTTTATTAAATGGTATGGAACCCTTGATTGGACTATTTCAACTTTCAATTCATAATAATAATACGGGTGATCAGTCCGTACCGACCTCCATCTGGTCTTTAAGGTACCTATGACTTAATTTCAGCCTTAAATTGGACTAGCCCCGCTAGTCTCTTATATGACTAGACTAGTCCCCCTAGTCTCTTATGTCTCAATCCAATCCATCAGGAATTCATTTGGAAAACCTTTTGTTGGAAAAGAAAGGTTTTACTAAGTTCATTTTAACATTACCAAGAATATGAAATCATTCAGACTCTTTCAAGTCGAAACTTATTCTTAAGTTCAATTTCAAGAATTCAAAGATTCGAATGAATCAAAGGTAAACAAGGTTCAACACTAAGGATCTTGATCAAATGATCATAAGGTATATAAGTTAGGGAATCAAAACAGTTCCGAGGATTATCATGGAATAAGATAAACAAAGGAATGCAAGATCATTACGCAAGGGGGTTCTAATAGGGTTCACAAGAATTCAAGGTATCAACAGGTGAGCGAGATATGAATAAAAAAGGTTATTATAAAGGTTTGAACACTAATCATATCAATAATAGGTCCACAAGAACAATAACAGGGTATCTTAAGAATCAATAATAGGTTCACAAGGAACAAGTGCTATAAAAGTTCAATACTCTATCATGGCATGAACAATATCCTCTCTATAAATAATTTGTACAAGTAAGCAGAGTTACTTGCCTGAATTCACTTTCTTATTTCACAAGGGTTAAACTACTGCCACCTAGTACACTTCTCCCTTTCCTAGCCCGAATGCTTTCACGCTCGGAATCTACAATCCAACAATCAAAACCCTAATTAGATTCTCACTCGACGTTCCCAGAACGCTTAACAATTAACCCTTATCGAGAAACCCTAAGAGTATATATATATACTCAATTATAACACAAAGCACGCTATACCATGACCCGTATACTTTAACCAAATAGTCATCGAATCACATATAACGACACAATTACGGCACATAGCATATAATCCTTGTATCCAAACTCTATACTCGAGTTATAATGGCAAGTATACAATCTCATATCAAAACGACTCAATCCTTCCTTTTATATCATCTAAGTCGAACCAAAATAAACCAATAAATCACATAACTCTTAGAAATCTCACATGCAATCACTTGGCAAGGTATTGGAATCAAATCTATCACTTTTATACTTAAAAACCATTCAGATTTAACACAAAACACAATCAAACATCAAGCAATGACATGCAAGTAATAAAATCACATATAAACTTGAGATCAAGCCTTCATTCATCCTTTTACATCATTTTTAGCTCAAATCTTAACATGCAAAACTATAACTTAACATGCATTTTATACTTCTTCCAAAACCAAAATCAAAATTATATCTACAATCCATTTAAATACATAAATCAACTTAATTCCTTAAGAACCATCAAGTACATTCGAAAATTTTAAAAATCAAGACATGCATGCATCATTTGGGATTCTTAAACCACAATTCCATCTATTTATTCATTAATCTCCCCGATCAATCAACAATAACCCATTTACATCATCAAAAATCAACTTAATAATCAAGAACCACTCGGGTTTCAAGAAAAACAACATATGCAACTTTTAATTCGATTTTTTAAATCATCAACTAATCTAATTTCTCAATTATTTCTAAGAATAAACATCAACAAGTCATTTTCATCAATGAACAATCAATTTTATTTTCTCAAAATCAAGAACGCATTCGGGTTTTAGGAAATCAACACATGCATCTATATATCTAAATAGATGAAGCAAAATCTCACATAACTATGTTCTCACAATCGAAAAATGATGAAGAACAAGGGGAGGATCGAAGAGAGAGGGAATACCGAGAGTGAGAGAGAAGACCCGAGAGAGAGAGAAGGAAATGAGAGAATGAGAGAAAAGAGAGAGTTCGGGTGAGGAAAAGAAATAAAGGGAGTGGGGTGGGGTTTATATACTACCAAGGAAGGGTAGTTTAGTAATTAGGTAATTACATTCCCGAATCTTCTTTTATCCTTTTCCAAAAACGAATTTGATTAATAAATATCTCTCTCGGAAAAGATGGATATGATACGAATAATAATTTTGGGATGTAGATCTTTAAATTAGCTTTTCAGCAAAATTTTTAAAATAATTTTTGAGCGAACGGTTGATTTAATACGAATTTTACAAGATTATGCTGAAAATAGCATTTTAACTCCATAAAATCATTTTAAAATGCACTGATCACAAAATAAATCTGTCTATCATTTTTAGAAAGTCTCTAGGACTATTTTGAAGATAACAAAACAAATTTCACGCCTTGACCATACTCGGATAATTTTATAAAAACATATAAAGGTTCAATAAACCTCATTTAAATCAAATAAATCCCTTAAAATCATTGAAAAATCAACAAAGCACATAATCATGCATACAGACAAGCAAACACATATATTCACACATCACATATCACAAAATTTCCCTTTTCAATTATTATGATTATTTTCTTTTTTCGCGTAGCGGGTTGCGTTCTGCTTGACGGCCCGACCCTGAGCGTTTCAATTACGCTTCACAATCAATCCTTATACTAACTGACACACCACTGAAAGACTTACTTAAACATTTCCATTTCACATAACAAAATATAGTTCACATTAAATACTTTTATTCTCTTTTAAAATGAGTCCCGTTCTACATGACGGCCCGACAACACAACTTATCCCCTAAGCTGACTCATCAAACTGGAATGCGTCATTTTACGTTCCTAGTTACTAATATACAATAAGAAAATTAACCATCAAAATCACTTAATCCCTTTATTAAATCACATAAATTATAATTACACCACAGAATCATACGTTATTCACTTAATTACATCACGAAATTCCCAGTCGTTACAATCTACCCCCTTAAAAGGATTCCGTCCCCAGAATCTAGTCTAAGCAAATAGATGGGGATACTTTTCTTGCATTTTACTTTCTAATTCCCAAGTTGACTCCTCTACTAAAGGATTTCTCCACAACACTCTAACTAAAGTTACAACTTTATTTCTGAGCGTCCTCTCTTTTCGATCTAAGATTCGAACTGGTTGTTCCACATAAGACAAATCTTGTTGTATTTCCACTAGTTCTAATTCGATCACATGGCTGGCATCAGCATCATATTTCTTTAGAAGAGATACGTGAAACACGTTATGAAGATGTTGCATCTGCGGGGTAACGTTAATTCATAAGCCACTTTTCGAACTTGTCGTAGTATTTCGAATGGTCCAATATACCTAGGACTCAACTTCCCTTTCTTTCTGAATCTGGATAAACCATTCCACGGAGATATTTTTAACAACACTTTGTCCCCGGGCTCGAATTGTATATCCTTTCATTCTCGATCCGCATACTTCTTTTCTCGATCTTGAGCAGCAATTAACCTTTTACGAATCATTCTCACTTTCTCTTTCATTTATTGAACTAGCTCTGGGCCAATTAATTTTCCCTCACCAACTTCGTCCCAATATGTAGGGGATCTATATTTTCTTCCATACAATGCTTCATAAGGCGGCATGCCAATACTCGCGTGATAACTGTTGTTGTAGGAAAACTCAATCAATGGCAAATGATCGTCCCAATTTCCTTTGAAATCTATTACACAGGTTCGCAACATATCCTCAATCATCTGATTGTCCTTTTACTTTTTCCGTCAATTTGCGGATGATATGCCGTACTCATTTTTAGCTTAGTTCCCAAATGATCATGAAGTTATCGCCAAAATCTCGAGTTAAACCTCGGGTCTCTATCAGACACGATAGACACTGGAACTCCGTGACGCATCACGATCTCATCCAAGATACACTTTGACCAACTTTTCTAATGAAAATCTTTCGTTTATCGATAAGAAATGTGCTGATTTCATCAATTAATTGATTATTACCCAAATCGCATCATGATTAGTCTTGGTCTTTGGCAATCCTACCACGAAATCCATCGCGATATGTTCCCATTTCCATTGTGGTATGTCCAGTGGTTGAAGCAATCCACTTGGTCGTTGATGTTCCGCCTTTACTCTTTGGCACGTATAAGACTTACTTATCCATTCTGCGATTTCCTTTTTCATGTTTGGCCACCAAATAACTCTCTTTTAAGTCCCTGTACATTTTCATACTTCCAAGGTGAATTAAAAATCTTGAGTTATGCGCTTCATGCAAAATCTAATGCTTTAGCTCCACAATGTTAAGTATCCAAATACGCGAATCAACGCCATATATTACTTTTTCATCCTTTTGAGCTTTAACCTCCTCTCCTGACAACTTATCTTTCTCGCGGTTCATCACTTGCTCTTAACAACATCGAATCTTTTCCAAAATTTCGGGTTGAAATGACATCGCATACATTGCTTCACCTCCAAATTCCGGAGTCTGCACCTCTATTTCCATCTTTTCAAAATCCTTGATCAAAATCTCTGACGAAGTTGACATATTCAATCTTTGCTTGCAACTTAAAGCATCTGCTACCATATTCGCCTTTTCAGGATGATAATTTATCGCACAGTCGTAATCTTTGATCAATTCTAACCATCTTGTTTGTCTCATATTCAACTCCTTCTGAGTGAAAATATACTTTAAACTCTTATGATCTGTATAGATCTAGCACTTTTCCCCACACAAATAATGCCTCCAAATTTTAAGGGCAAAGATAATTGCTGCCAATTCCAAATCATGCGTGGGATACTTCTGTTCATGCGGCTTTAGCTGCCTTGACGCATACACTATTACTTTCCCGTGTTGCATTAATACGCATCCTAATCCTTATACGAAGCATCATTGAAGATCACAAACTTTCCTTTTTCATCTGGTAATACCAAGACTAGGGCGATTACCAATCACTTCTTCAATTCCTGAAAACTTTCCTCGCACTTATCCGTCCACACAAACTTCTCGTTCTTTCTTGTAGTCAATGGAACAACAATCTTAGAGAAATCTTGCACAAACTTTCTATAGTATCTTGCTAATTCCAGAAAACTTTTGACCTCCATAGGAGTCTTGGGCCTTTCCCAATTCATCACAGCTTCTATCTTGGCTGGATCTACTTTGATTCCTTCTTTATTGACTACATGTCCAACAAACTATACTTCCTTCAGCCAAAACTCACACTTTGAAAACTTGACATATAACTTTTCTTTTTCTCAATATTTCTAAGGAAATCCTTAAATGCTCCATATGGTCTTCCTCCGCCTTGGAATACATCGATATATCATCAATAAACACTATAATGAACTTATCCAAATATTGCTTGAACACTCTGTTCATAAGATCCATAAATGCGGCTAGCGCGTTCGTCAACCCAAACCCCATTACCAAAAACTCATAGTGTCCATATCTCGTTCGAAACGCTCTCTTGGGTGTATCTTCTGCTTTAATCTTTAGCTGATGATACCCAGATCTTAAATCAATCTTGGAAAAACAAGTAGCTCCTTTTAACTGATCAAAGAAGTCGTCAATCCGCGGTAGAGGGAACTTATTCTTAACCGTGAACTTATTCAATTTGCGATAGTCAATGCACAACCTCATACTTCCATCTTTCTTTTTCACAAATAACACTGGTGCACCTTACGGGGATACATTTGGGCATATTACTCCTTTTATCCAATAGTTCTTGCAATTACATTGTTAATTCCTTCATCTCAACCGGCGCCATTCGATAGAGAGCTTTCGATACTGGTTCTGTTCCAGGAGCCAAATCAATCGTAAACTCTATCTCTCTATCTGGAGGTAATCCAGGAAATTCATCTGGAAACACATCTACTACCGGTCAATTCTCATTGATTCTTTCTCCACATATTTAACTTGAGCCAAAAAAGCTTCGCATCCTTGTCGTAACAATCTCTTTGTCTGAATAGCCGTTAAAAAATTCCTCTCTTGTCTTTTCCCCTTGAATATCACTTCAATGCCATCCTTGGTCTTTAACTTCACCTTCTTTATTTTACACTCTATTTGTGCCTCGTGGTCTAACAACCAATCCATTCCTAATATAACGTCAAATTCTCCTAACTTATAAGGAATTAAGTCAGCTGAAAAGTTCCGGCCTCCTATAACCACATTACAATCGGGACAAACCCTATTAACAGTGACTTTCTCTTGATTTGCTACTTCTATAATTAAATTGGGTTCAAGAGGGTACGCAACACATTTTAATCCATCAAGAATACTTTCAGCAATGAAGGATCTATTTGCTCCAGAATCCATTAATACTTTTACTTCTACTGAGTTTATAACGAGCATACCTGCCACCACATCCACATCTTGCACAACATCTTTCATTTTCATGTTAATGGTTCTTCCTCTAGGTTGAGCTGATGGTGCTGGGAGGAGCGGTGGTCCAGCAATCCTAAGAACATTTGCCTTTTGAACAGGCTCCTTGCAGTTTCCGGCCATATGGCCCACTTTTCCAGACTTGTAAAAAGGTTAAGTCAGGCTTCTTTGCTCCACTTGGGCATTTGGATGAATAAAATTCAAAGTATAATATATATAATTACTTTCTCAATAACACAGACCACCCTCCCTCCCCCCCAGTAAAAACATTTAGAATTATAATAATTACCCAATTCAATTAAAAGTGGAATCCACAAAAACCATAAAATTGAAAGGCTTTACATTCTGTGAAGCTAAACCCTTCCCCCTCTCGAACCAACAAAAGAAAAAAATGAATTAACAAATTGACAAGCTTTGGAAAAAAATAAATCAAATATCCAATTCAGGAAGAACACAAACAAGTAATTAAGTTATTAGTAGCTATTGTCCACAAGTTTGAGGAACCCCTGAACGACCTTAACAAGGTATATGTTTGGAAGACAGAATACTTAATCAGAAATGTGGCATGTATACGATACAGGGTTAGAATTTTTTTTATAACAAAATGGTTTAACGATTTCATGCAGGAAAAAGTTCATCTCAAGCAAGCAAAATTATTGGAATTGGCACTAACCTGAAGGGTAATAAATTCAAGGTTATGCAAACAATGGTGCAACGTGAGGCAGTAAAGGAAAAACGAATGTTTGGTTTTAAAATAAGGAATGGCTTGCACTTACATCAGAATAACAAAACAAATAGAAGAGATAAACACCGTGGGCAAATTCAATTTGTTTTGTAAAAGAGCCATTGAATGCTGCTGAGGTGGTACCTTTCAGAAATTACTATACTGGCGAATCTTAGAGGTGAGATTAAAGAGTAATGTACACTTGAGATATGTAGAGTGAGGGAGAAAAAGTCAAGAACCTAGAGATTAGATTATGTATTACATCTTCTGCTGAGTTGGAAATTTGGTAATATCTAAGATGATGTCGTAAACGAAAAACCGAAAAAGAAGACACTGTAAACAAAAACTCATAGAGAATAAACAAACTACAAAAACCAAAGGCGCACACATAAACCAGATCAGATGTTCAGTCGTATCAAAACTATAATTTACATTGTTACATATTACCTAAAGCTAAACTTCTGTTGCCAATTTTTTTTGAAAATAACATAAAAACATTTCACCGGGAACACATAGACATTAAAGTTCTTTTTGGATGCTAAAGTTAGACATTTTTCTAGTTTCTTTTTTCAAATAAATAAAGATATTATTTAATTATGTGGCGAAAATAATTTGGATTTTGAGTTGTTATTGTCAAATGCCAATTTGAACTTAAAATTCAATATGAGTACCCAGCTAATATATTCACGAAATAAAATCATAAACCTCCAAATTTTCAAAAGTAATCAAGTTATTCAAAAGTATATATGCTATAAATGACATGATATTGAAATTTATTTTGTTGATAACATTTCATTATTAAGTGAAAAAGTTATTGGGCCACCTTTATTAGTGATATTCAAATCTTATAGTAGATAATATTAAAGTAAAAGAATATTCTAATAAGAATACGATGCCAAGATTCCACTAAAAAAATCATATTTCCTAAAAAGAATGGCATACTTAAAAATTTAATTGCTATTTAAATCAAACTTAACTTGATTGAATATATATATATAGATATTTTAGGATGTCATATTTATAATATAATATCATTAATTCGATATTATTACATAGAGTTTAGTGATTTATGACGGGAAACAAATAATCCCCGAATTTATATGAATTTGAGCTTATTTGGACTTAAATCATAATAAACTCGGATTTATTGGGAAGCAGATGCATACATCATTGTTTGGACACTAATTTGAGTTCTACAAATCAGATTTGGGTGATTTTACAGCCCATACAAAGAAAACCGAATTACCTACAATCCTGAAGTGGTCCAACATCAAGATTCCAACTGAACCCGCCCATAATTAGGCCTGGAAGACAGATTACAAATTTCACATTCAGGATCCAATTTATATTGGGAAAATCATTAAAACTCTTTGATATATTAGGTTTTACATATATGGTAACTATAAATTATTGATATAAGTATTTATGTTTTGATTTGTTCTAAATTTTTAACAAAAATTATTTATATTGGAATTCTTTGTCTTTGTTATTCTGTTTCTTTTAGATAATTGGAATAATATATTAAAAACTCATATCATTACAATTTATTCGAAAATTATGCAAGAACACAAACTAATGAAATCGATAAATAGTTTAGCTTGAAACATAACAAAGAAATAAAACAAGACACTAAATAAAAATCCATAAAATGCTAGGAATTTCTTCCAGGCTTCATCATGCAAAAACTTAACACATCACTCATACTTTTTTGCGGGCTTAACATCAAAATTCTCCCCCTACACTTGATCAAAGTCTTTGTTAATATATTCGAAACCAAAATTTTCAATATTAGACCTTATTGCTCGTAATTAAATTTTGTAATGTAAATATTCCATATTAATATGTCGATGAGAGTTGAAAATTAAATATATATTTGTATTTTAGAAGTTATGAATATTATATATTAATATATTATTAATAAAATTCAAACTTTTAATCTTTGTTGATATGATGTTATACATATTAGATTTAAATGTGTTAGTACTGAGTATCCAACCTTTGACCTTCGGTAATACTTTCATATATCCCTCTTACACTTATGATAAATATGATATAATATAATTAAACGTTTTTAAAATTTTGAAAAATTATTGAGATGTAGATTAAAAAATAAAAAACTAGTTTATATTAAATATATATTTAATAAGTAGTACATATATGCAATTATACTAAATAAGTTTTTACTCTAAATAATCCAGCTTTTTTTTCATTAAACTGTATACTTTTTTAATCTAAACATGTTTATATAGTATTCATGATCTTATTTTTACCACGACTTTTTTTAAGTAGATTATATAATTATTATAATCAAAAGTTCATACATATATCATTTCAATCCATTATAAAATAATGATTAATCCATATTATTACTACTAAAAATTAAATTATTAGAACTTTAACTGGGCCCAAAAGGCCAACATATCCACCCTTTAGTTATTTAAACCCGGTCTGAAAGCCAACATATATCATTTCATTTTAATTCGCCAAATTATTATGAATTAATCAATCATGGTTGGTTAATTAAACACCCAACTTTTTATGACCTAATTGTCATTTTGAAGGTTGTCTTTAAATCATTTAACTATGATGCTATCACTACTTCATCTATTTTTTATCTTATCTTAAATATGGCCCGCGTCAAAAAGGGCATTGGCCCAATTTAGATCTCCCTCTCGTGATCATACAAGTTGAGGGTTCAGGACTCCCTAATAGTTAAAAGCAAAAATATACGACTATACATTGCACCAAAAAAAGATCCAAAATTCAAGTCACATTAATGGCGATGACCAAGGTGCATGATTATTAGAAATATGTGAGATCTAGAATTGTTCCTTTTTCTTATCATCAAGAACCAAGTATTGTACCTCTTCCGGTAATATAAATTAATCGCATAATCCAGTAATCTAATATAATTTGTTATAGTACCATATATCAAATGTACAATTTGATAGTTCATTTGTACGTCATAGATGAATTAAAGGGTAAGCTTTCATTGTGAAAATTAGGTAATTGTCAACATATACTTTCTTGCAATTATATACTATTTTCCTTGAAGGACTACCAAAATTATGTCGTTCCAAATTACTATTTATTTTAAGTCCCTTTAACTTTCATTTAATCACATCAGTATGATTACCAATGAATACTTGTTTAAAATACTCTCTTTTAATTCTCACATTCAGCTTATACACATGTAAAGTCTAAGAATAATACACTGACTATACATAAATTTTAAAAAATATAACAAATAGTCGAACACCCAAACTACGTATTCTTTCATTGGTAAACTAAGGCAACACACTGATTAAGAAAGATATATGGAGCTGAATATACATACAAAATTATTTAACCACCGCAAAAACTATCAAATAAATGTTTTCAATTTACGTGTGACTTAAAGAACTATTAAGATAATACTAAGTTTATTGAAAAAAGAGGACTAAAGTAAACTCTAATAACAAACGCCAAAAATTAGCATGAAAGAGCAAAATTGCATAAATGAAACTTTGTAAAATTAACCACAAATTTGAAAAATGTATGCTTACCGGTGTATCACAGTTTTAACATCAAGTCCACCATCTATAAATACTAATCACCAAATTGTACATGAAGTACTAAATTATCGAAACCTCAACTTTTACAATAAGCCCGTCGAATTAAGTATTCAAAAAAAGACGAAATTCCTACTCTGTCAATTATTAGTTTTTAACTTAATATACAGAGAATACAATAGAAAAAAATAATTTAAAAAAATTGATGAAATTAAGGAGGATGGAAGAAAATTTCACCTTTGCTAAATTAGGGCATGATTTCTCAAACAGTCGCTCCTAATGGCAACTTCAGCTTAGAAACATAAAAGTGTTTGATTGCATTTAAGAATAGCAACTGTAAAAAATTTACTACCTGAATGAGATTTCTATTTTCTTGACCATCATTAGTTAATCAACAAACAATACGATATCCGACCAACCTAAGTGGCTACTCTTCGACATTTAGGAGGATAGAGAAAAAGGAACTAAATGAGAACATTTGCGAATATCATGAGACACAAATTTTATTCACCGTAAGTTTGTATATTGAAATCCCACTCGGCAGCGTATATCTATGCCCTTCTGAAGCACAAAACACCCATATAGTTTATTGACACACTTGTGGCATTAGATTGATCTGACCCACTCGGAGCTGTTAAACCCAGAACTACTAGATCCATTTCTAGCACATCCACAAAAGCCATTAAACCCATTACAAGACCAATCATTCTCGTAGTAAAATATGCCTATTATATTAATTTACACTTTTTAAAGTACATTCTTTTATTGAAAGGCATATGTCATAGCCTACTCGTTTATTCGAGTATTTAACTCAACTCAAATAAGAATGTAATAAGTAAATAGTGGATTAATCATCAGAGAGATCTCACAAAGTAACATCTGTCAAAGAATAAAGAAACATTGTTCATCTGCAGACTTGAAGATTCACTGGAAGAAGTTCAAGAATTTGATCATGCCTCAGTGATATAAATCAAGATCGTGGATTTAATCAAGTGACAGAGATCTCGTCAAGGTATCATTTATTACAAGGATTCAATCAGAATATCAAAGTCAAGACATGAAGAAACGTCACCAAAGTTAGTCACTCATGAACCAGACAGTACATCGAGTGTCAGCATTGAAGTGGCGGAATTGATTCATAAGTCTCAGTAACTTTCAGAAGATTGTCAGAAGAATGAATGCTGCTCAGGGTTAGTATTAATTTTCTATTAATTAATTAAGTCATATAATTTAATTAAGAAAATAAATTATATCTGCAAGGATTAATTTATTGATTAATTGAATTAAATTGATTAATTAATTTAGAATTAATATTAAGGATTTACAGAATTTTAATTGGTTAAAATCTGTTTTAATTCTAAAAAGACAACTAATTGTACTAGTATGACAATCGGTATGACAATTGATAGTCATACCGAAAGTCATGCTAATTCAGTTGACTGTCTTGATGGAATTATTATTTAGATTAAAATCACTTATTAATTCAGTAAGACAATTTCATTTGTACTACTATGACAATCGGTATGACAATTGATTGTCATACCGAAAGTCTTGCTAGTTCATTTTAATTGTCTTGCTAGCTCTAAAGATTGTCACACCGAAAGTCTTATTGGACAAAGGATTGTCATACCAGTTCATTAATCTCAGCTGTGTTGATTAAAAGAAGTAGAAGCATCCAATTCATAAACACTTACAAAAAGCAATCAAACAGAACATACTCAAGAACAAAAAAGAAAAAGGAGCAGAAAAATATTATATCTCTTCTGCAACTTCAAGATCAATTTCTAGATTGTAAAGTTAAATCCAATCAACTAGAAATACTTATCTTGTTCTTGTGTATCAATCTAGCGGATTAAAATCCCTAGAACTTAATCTCAAATCGCATTTAGCATTTGATCTTTTTATTACAAAAATAGAAAAAGTTCATGTCGAATTTATTCTAAATTTGTAATAATTGATTTGAGATTAATCCCTTGTAACCGATACCGTAGTTGTAACACCTTTCAAGTTTAATAAAAGTTTTATTTAACTTGAATTTTGTTTCACAATTTTATTCCGCATTTTATTTGATTAAACGGTATTGTTTGCATTCAACCCCCCCTTCTACAAACAAATTGGGACCTAACAATTGGTATCAGAGCCTTCTGATTAACGTACAAATCTAGATCCTAGACTTTTGTGTTTCTTTCACTTCTTGAATTTTTTATTCACTCAAAAAATTCATAATGACTACACAAAAAGTTGGAACCGTTAAAATTCCACTTTTCGATAAAGAAAATTATGTTATGTGGAAGAAGAAGATGCTACTGTTTTTACAGGTTGCTAATCCCAAATATTTGCAAGTGTTGAAGAAGGGTCCAAAAATTCCTATGGTTATGGAACCAGAGGTAATAGAAAATGATGTGGTGATCACCAAAGCAAGAACTTATGTGAAGGATCCTGAGGACTTCTCTCCTGCTGAAATAGAAGAAGCTTCCCTGGATGCTAGCCTTCAATTAATCTTAGTAGATTCCCTTAATCCCCTGATGAATAGACATGTGATGAATTGTAAAGATTCCAAACATATCTGGGAAACTATTGAGATTATTAATGAAGGCACAGAGGAAGTTAGGGAGAACAAACTAGAAATCCTAACCTCTGAGTATGAATACTTTAAATCCAATCCAGGAGAAGGAATCACTGAAGTGTTTGAGAGGTACAATGCATTGATCAACAACCTGAACATTAATGGTAAATTCTATTCCATCAGGGAGGTCAACAAAAAGTTCCTTTTAACACTGCCAACTCATCTCGAACATAGAATCACTGCCATAAGAGAAGCAAGAGATCTGAGTGAGATTTCCTTGGAAAGGCTCTATGGTGTGTTAAAGACTTATGAGTTGGAGCAGATTCAGCAGAAGGAAGTTTACGGGAAAGGAAGAGTGGTCAGCACGTCTACTGCTCTAGTAGCTGATGAACAACAACAACAACCACAATATCAACATCAATCTCAACAGTCAGAAAGAATGGTACAGTCTTCCAAGGTTGAAGATAATGTGATAGTAGCAGAATTTGATTCTCCTACTACAAATCAATCAGGAGATGATTATTATTCCTTGGAAGAACTGGAGCAATTGGAGGATGAGTCAATGGCCCTGATTGTCAAGAGATTCTCAAATGTCAGATTCAAAAGGAATCCCAAATTCAAGTACAAGTCCAACTACAACAGATTCCAGAAAGGTGGATCTTCATCCTCTAACACCAGCAGTGGTGGGTATAAAATAGGGATGGTTGATCGAAGCACCATTCGATGCTTCAACTATAATGAGTTGGGACACTTTGCCACAGAATGCAGGAAGCCAAAACAAGCTAGGAAGAACTCTTACGATTCTAATCAAAAGAGTAAATCTGAAAGGGCGTACCTAGCAAAGGGAAGAAGCTGGGATGATACTGACAGTGAAGATGAAGAAGTTGAGAATCTTGCTCTCATGGCTAGTAATGCAAGCACCTCATCGTCAAGAAAAGAGGGCATTAAACAGGTACAACCGGTAGTGTGGATTCTTGACAGCGGATCGTCAAGACATATGACCGGAGATAGAGCCCTGCTATCAAATGTGGTTGAGAAAGCTGGCCCAGTGGTTACCTTTGGAGATAACAGCAAAGGTTTAACGGAGGGATATGGCTGTTTGCTAGCTGGAAATGTTATCATTGAAAATGTATATGTTGTGCAAGGACTTGAACACAATCTGCTTAGCATTAGTCAGTTCTGTGACAACGGCTACAATGTTTTATTCGACAAGCTGAAGTGTCAGATTTTGCACAAGAAAAGTGAAAAACCCTCCTTAATGGGAATCCGGAAAGGAAATCTGTTCGTAGCTGACATGAACTCTGGAAGCAATCTTGAAGTCAATTGTTTCTATGCAAAGGCATCGTCAGATGAGAGTTGGCTATGGCACAAGAGACTTTCTCATCTCAATTTCAAAACAATGAATTCTCTTGTCAAAAGAGAATTGGTAAGAGGTCTGCCTCAGCTGGAATTCTCTCCAGAAGGACTATGTGAGGCTTGCCAGAAAGGAAAGTCAAAGAAAGCAAGTCACAAAGGCACTGACACATCTTCCATAACTAGTGTTCTGCAATTATTGCACATGGATTTATTTGGTCCAGTTAATATCCTTTCTATGTCAAAGAAGTGTTACTGTCTTGTGATAGTTGATGACTATTCCAAGTATACGTGGGTTTTATTTCTTCACTCTAAGGATGAAACACCACAAGTTGTGATTGATCATATCAAGATGATTGAGTTAGATTCTAACGTCCCTGTTAGAGCAATAAGGTCAGATAATGGGACAGAATTCAAGAATGCTCTTCTCAATGGATTCTGTACAGACAAAGGGATTACCAGACAATTTTCAGCTCCTAGAACCCCTCAGCAAAATAGAGTGGTAGAAAGGAAGAATCGTACATTGATTGAAGCTGCAAGAACGATGTTAAGTGAATCAGGTCTTCCAATGTACTTTTGGGCTGAAGCTGTCAATACTGCATGTTATACTCAGAATCGAACTCTAATCAACAAAGACTTCATGAAAACTCCTTATGAGATTTTGATTGAACAGAAACCTTCTATCAAATACTTTCATGTATTTGGTGCCAGATGCTTCGTGCTTAAGGATGGAGATGATCGTCGTGGTAAGTTCGAGGCAAAGGCATATGAGGGTATTTTTGTTGGATATGGAAGAAGATCATATAGAGTGTATATCATTGATCAACACAAAGTAACTGAAAGTGTCAATGTTACATTTGATGACACTAAACTCCCTAGTATCCAAACTGAAGATCCTTCTGAGAAACTGAAGTTTGATGAGACATCAGATTCAGAATCAGAACATGGTCAAGAACCTGAGGTTGTTGCTGGTGAAGAACCTGTTAATCCTGATGATACTCAAGGTAATAGTGATGGAAACTTTGGCAACAATGGAGATACCACTGCTACTGACGGAGAATCTTCAAGTCAATATGGCAACAACTCAGGGGGAGATGCTGAAGGATCATCTAGTAGGACACAACATCACAATGAATTTCAAGGCGAATCATCAAGATCAAATCTTCCAAGACAGACTGTCTGGAATAAAGCTCACCCTTTTGAGTTGATTATTGGTGATCCAGATGTTGGAGTCAGAACTAGACGTGCTACTCAAAATGAGTGTCTGTTCTCGGGATTTCTTTCTGAGATGGAACCTAAGAAAATTGAAGAAGCACTGACTGATCCAGATTGGGTGATTGCTATGCAAGATGAACTCAATCAGTTTGAAAGTCAACAAGTCTGGAAACTGGTACCTAGGCCTGTACACAAGAAAGTTGTTGGTACTAGGTGGGTATTCAGGAATAAACTAGATGAAGATGGTGTGGTTACAAGAAACAAGGCAAGACTGGTAGCTAAAGGGTATTCTCAAGCTGAAGGCATTGATTATGATGAAACCTATGCTCCAGTGGCTAGACTTGAGGCCATCAGGATATTTCTGGCATTCGCAGCATTTTCAAACTTTAAAGTTTATCAAATGGATGTCAAGAGCGCCTTTCTGAATGGAAAGCTGGATGAAGAGGTATATGTAGAGCAACCTCCTGGTTTTGAAGATCCAGATCATTTGGATTTTGTCTTCTTTCTTTTCAAGGCTATCTATGGGCTAAAACAGTCTCCAAGAAAATGGTATGACACTCTCTCTGAATTTCTTATTGAAAATAGCTTTATTAGAGGTGTCATAGACAAAACTCTCTTTTCTAAAAAACATAAGAATGATACTATATTAGTCCAAGTCTATGTGGATGATATAATATTTGGGTCTACTAATGATAATCTCTGTAAGAGATTTGCTAAGTTAATGCACAGCAAGTTTGAAATGAGCATGATGGGAGAGCTGAAGTTCTTTCTTGGATTACAAGTAAATCAAAGGTTAGATGGAACATTTATTTGTCAATCCAAGTATCTCAAGGAACTCCTCAAAAAGTACAATCTAGAGGATTCTGCATCAGCAAGGACTCCATCAACTACAGCTGTCAAGCTTGGACCATGTGAAAACTCCATTAAGGTAGATGTCACAAGCTACAGAGGTATGATTGGCTCGTTACTCTATCTTACTGCAAGTAGACCAGATATTATGTATGCTACATGTTTATATGCAAGGTTCCAAGCGGATCCTAGAGATATTCATCTCGTTGCTGTTAAATGAATCTTAAGATATCTTAAGGGAACACCAAATCTAGGTATTTGGTACCCTAAAGAATCTGGTTTTAACCTTGTCGGATATACAGATTCAGATTATGCAGGAAGTGTTGTTGATAGGAAAAGCACCTCAGGAAGTTGTCAATTCCTAGGAAGCAGGCTAGTCTCTTGGTACAGCAAGAAACAGCAAACAGTTTCCAACTCAACGGCCGAGGCTGAATATATTGCTGCTGGAAGCTGCTGTGCTCAGATCTTGTGGATTAGGAACCAACTACGAGACTATGGCTCTGTATTGAACAAGATTCCTATTTTATGTGACAACACAAGTGCAATAGCCATCACCAACAACCCTGTGCAGCACTCGAGGACAAAGCACATTGACATCAGGTATCATTTTATTAGAGAGCACGTCATGAATGGTACTGTTGAACTATGTTTTGTTCCAACAGAAGAACAAATAGCAGATATTTTCACTAAACCACTTGACGAATCCACATTTACCAGATTAGTTGGTAAATTGGGCATGTTGAATAGTTTTAGTGATTAATTTAGGTAATATCTGTGATCTGTTCTTGAATGAATTTACAAATGAATTTTTCATAAATAAAAAAAATTCATTAGCAAATTTATGTTATCATTTTATCATATTTCTTGCTTATTTCTATGTAATAAATATTATCTTAACTATTTTTATTTTCCCTACTTGTTAATTTAAAATATCTCAGAATATTTTATTTCCTCTAAACATATTTTACTATGAATTTTATTTGCTAAAATTCAATAGAAATCTATTTTTGGAATAAAAAATAATAAATTCTGATATATTGTCTTTGGTTCTGTAAATATTATAGGTCTGTATTTCAGTTTTGATATTTTGTTATATAATTTCTGTACATATTTGAGTGTCTTTCTACTGAAATGACAATCGGCAAGACAATTGAACTTGTCTTGCTGAAAATCATTTCAGTACTTATATATATATACTTATTTTCATATTAATTCTGTGTGAAATCCTTTTATTTCCAGAATGACAATCGGCAAGACAATTGAAATTGTCTTGCTGAAAGTCATTTGCGAATATAATTGTCATTTCAGTGTTTTTCAGTATAGTTTTATACATATTTTATTTTATTTTATACTGGTATGACAATCGGTATGACTATCAGATTGTCATACCAGTTATATATTATCACTTGTTTTATTCTTATTCTTTTCGGTTATTTTCTTTCTTTTGCCTGGTATGACAATCGGTATGACAATCCAGGATTGTCATACCAGCTGTTATATAAAGGCGTTTGTTTTTTTTACCATCACAACAGTTTTTCTTTTCTTTCAAAAATTCGAACAGTTTCCTCATTCTCTCTCTTCGATCAAAAACATCTACAAATCTGTTTTGATTCTCCTTTGCTCGAGTTTTTACTCAGCTTACTAATTCATCACTTTGTGGTATATACATACAAGTATATACATACAAAGGTGCTGTTGAATTTTTGTTAAATCTATATTTTATTTTGATTTGTGTTTATTGATTTTGAGCATTTTTATTTCCTATTTTAATTTCTGATTTGTGTCGTTTGGTCTTTCAAAACTGTGTTTATGAGTTAGGAATTTTAACGAGATACATTTCTGTCTAAATTTTTCGATTATAATTAATTTAATTCGAATTATTAAATAAATTTAATTAATTCGAATTTTCTTAATATTATTCTTAAAATTCTGAAAGCGTGTGTCTTATTATTATTTTAAATGGCTCTCAATTTCCAAATTGTCGCGCATAATCAGGTTGGTTATTTTAATCCGGAAAAATGTGATGTGGAAAAATTTAAGCCATGGATTAGATTTTTAAATGACCATTCGATTGTTAGCTCTGCTATTAAATCAAATGTGATTTTAAACGTCGATCTACTTAGACTGATTTGCACAACCTCTACTGTGGCCGATGATTCAAAATCTTTTTCATTCACCGTCGCAAACACACAGTATGTAGTTGATGAAACAGTCGTCAATCGTGCGTTAAATTTTCCACTAGACAATTTCTGTAATTTACCCTCTGAAAATGATATCACAAATTTTTTCAATGCTATTCACTATCAGGGGGTGATCAATTTAACCAAACTTTCTAAATCAAATTTGGTGTCTGAATGGGATATTTTCTTCGATACACTTTCCAAAGTGTTTGCCAACTGCACAAAATCCAATTTTCATAACATCACTTCCACTCTGCAGTATATTGGTCTTGCGGTTGTTTTCAATCAAAGGATCAATTTTGGCAAACTACTTTTTCCCATTCTCTTGAGACGTCTAACTTTTGCTTTACGTGATCATTCTACAAATCGTAGGGTATCATGTTACCATGCTCGTTTTCTCATGCTTATAGCAGATCATCTTCTCACACCTGAACACAAAGCCCTTTTTGCTAACTCTGCAGTAACCGAACCCCCTCCAGTTAGCAAAAAGATTTACACTCGCCAAGACACAACCTTCAAATTTATGCAAGTTCCAGTACTTGTATCTGCTTTCATGGCCACTTATATTCCCTTACCTATTTTCATTCTTCCCAGCCATGAACAGCAACCTCAACCTCCAGTGGTTCAAGCCACCCAGGCTCTTCCATTACAGGTAGTAATTCCTCACTCTCACTCTCTTCCTACTTCTGTTGAAAGACCCCCAGTGGTTGATAGGGCTGACCATGAAGTTGTAGAACCACAGCTTCAATCCCAGGTCATAGAGCCAAACACAGAGTCACATTCTATCTCAACCTCTCCCCCACTGTCTAAAATGTTACCCAGGAGATTACTAGGAAGTAGTACATTGTTAAATATGAGTGAACCCTCAGCTCTGCCTCCTCCTAAGAAAAGAAGAACATATTCTGAGGCATCTGAAAGCCCATCCTTGTCCTCCCAACAGGACATGGACTTTGAAATGGCCAATGAACAGTTACTAGAGGCATTCTCTCAACAGGATGCATCTATTGAAATTCGCCATAGGGCCATGGCATCTTGTACTGAGTCAAGCACAATTCCATTACTCACAATGGAACCATACACTTCCCCAGATCATACTCAGGACACACAGCGAGGAGTGCACGTAGAGTCGGTTACAGTGCCTGCCATAGTAACGGCAGAAGAGCAGTCACATGCTTCAGAGGGAAAATCTGACTCTCCGCCATCTTTAATAGAGTCATTTTCTCCCCTCCCAGATCCAACACCTCTGGCTCCCTTATGGGATTCTCCACTCGCAGATTTATCTGGAGAAAGTGGAGGGCAACTCGGTCAATCTATCCCTGAAGCAATTCAGACATCTATTCCAAAAGATTTGATAGTATTGACTGAGGCTCGGGACTCGCGAATTCCCATTGCACCACCACTGACCTCTCTTGAAGAGGCTAGGGTGATTTTTAATGCAGGTACAGAAGAACAGCAACAGGAAGACTCCTCACGAGCAATTATATTGAGAGAAACACATGCACGTGAGATGAGTGAACCAAACACGAGTGAAATTCAGGTGAGAGCACACACAGACACTGATACTGTAAACCTGTTAGCTCAGATTGCTGCCCTAAAAGAAGAACTTGCTAAAAGCCAAGCTGAAGCTCAAGCATTCAAAGCACAAGTGGTTGAACGGTCTTCTTCTTCCACCTCTGTCAACAATCAGCTTGCAATCATAAGGAACGACATCTCAGATCTAAAGACCACTGTAATACCAAAGCTCAATTCTATTCAGGACACTCCAACTTTATCAGCTGATGACATATCCAACTTCTGCTCTTTACATACAAGAATGACTTCTCTTGAAGACCTCGTTGAGATGAATCATTCACTGGACTCCTCAAGATTTCTAAAGATAGAGACGGGCATGGAACATCTCAATGAAGGGATGAAGCACCTATATTACATGATCAAGAATTCTCATTGCCCTAATGAAGAACAAAGAACTTATTTTGAAGGACCGTCTGGTGGAGGATCAGGCTCTGGAGGTGATGGAGGTTCCAAAGGAAGATCAGAAGAGGATCCCTCAACTAAGGGGGAGAAGAAAGGAAGTAGTGCCAAAGGGAAAGAAAAAGATACCTCTGCTGGAAACAAAGGAAAGGCTGATGATGTCTACTACAGTGGAGAACAGGATGACTTTGATATTTTTGACATTCCCACTGAACCAGTTCAGGAAGATAAAGATGGGTTATTTGAAGCTGAAGAGGAAAGTGATTTTGAAGATTGGGAAGAGGAAGATACAGTGGATCCTATGTTTGAGAAAGAATTTTAGAAGGAGCAGTCAGAGATGAAAAGAAAAGAAGCTGAACTCAAGAAGGTCTCTCAGATCATTGACAGAAGGAAAGACATACAAAGAACAGAAACTCTTCAAAAGCAACGTCTTCATGACATTAAGGCTCAAGAAAGGAGAAGAGATGTCAGACTAAAGATTGGTGAAAAATGGGATGAAGCTAGGAGAGTACTTGATATGCCTCAGCTAAGCACTAACAATGATAGGCAGTTCTTACATCTTCTTGACAAGCTGGAAATCTCAAATCCTAACAATGACATGTACATGAATGCTATCAAGACTGAAGTCTCAAGGATCACAGCTGCTTTTGATAGATCCCTAAATGAGATGAGCATTTTTGTATATTGTCAGAGTGAAGGATCATTCAAGGTGTCACTTCATCTATTTGAGAATCGTTCTTTGTCAGAGATTTGGGTTCTTTTAAACAAAGTCAAAAGAAGCTCAGAATTGAATGAAGTTCTTCGAGAAAGGCTTAAAGAGTTTGCCAGCAGGGCTAGTCCTCAAGTGGTCAACAATCCTCATCAGGTGAGATTCTTTAAGTCTGATTGTCTTCAAATCTGTCAGCTAGATGTACAATCTCTTAAAGACTACTCAGCTAAGCATCTGGTCTGGATGGAACATCATTTGAGAACTGCTGGATATTTATCCATGTTGAAGACTCAAGCTGCTGACTTGATTCAAGCTTATTGTGAAAAGAATGTTAAAAGGTACAATCAACTCAAGAATAAGCTGAAGTCAGTTGGAGTTCAACCAGTCAGACCTGCAAGCTTCACTTCAGAAAAGGATCGTGTCTTTGACAAGGAATTGCTTCAAGATTTAGAAGAAGGTGAAGTCAGAAGAGAAGACAACTGAAGTCAATTAGCTCAAACTCAATGTAATATGATTAGAGCTTTATGAATCAAGATAGTCTAATGTAGTTATATGTTCAGGCTAGAGGAACATCTATCTTGTATTCACTTGTAAATTTCATTTGGAATCTGGAAAATGTTAAATATAATCCAGAACTTTTCTGCTATTTACTTTACATTACTGTTTATATCTTTTTCTTATTTGTTAGTTGAGTTATCCTCTAGGTATTTGTTGTTATTGTCTAACAAGCAAATAGGGGGAGATTGAAAGGCATATGTCATAGCCTACTCGTTTATTCGAGTATTTAACTCAACTCAAATAAGAATGTAATAAGTAAATAGTGGATTAATCATCAGAGAGATCTCACAAAGTAACATCTGTCAAAGAATAAAGAAACATTGTTCATCTGCAGACTTGAAGATTCACTGGAAGAAGTTCAAGAATTTGATCATGCCTCAGTGATATAAATCAAGATCGTGGATTTAATCAAGTGACAGAGATCTCGTCAAGGTATCATTTATTACAAGGATTCAATCAGAATATCAAAGTCAAGACATGAAGAAACGTCACCAAAGTTAGTCACTCATGAACCAGACAGTACATCGAGTGTCAGCATTGAAGTGGCGGAATTGATTCATAAGTCTCAGTGACTTTCAGAAGATTGTCAAAAGAATGGATGCTGCTCAGGGTTAGTATTAATTCTCTATTAATTAATTAAGTCATATAATTTAATTAAGAAAATAAATTATATCTGCAAGGATTAATTTATTGATTAATTGAATTAAATTGATTAATTAATTTAGAATTAATATTAAGGATTTACAGAATTTTAATTGGTTAAAATCTGTTTTAATTCTAAAAAGACAACTAATTGTACTAGTATGACAATCGGTATGACAATTGATAGTCATACCGAAAGTCATGCTAATTCAGTTGACTGTCTTGATGGAATTATTATTTAGATTAAAATCACTTATTAATTCAGCAAGACAATTTCATTTGTACTACTATGACAATCGGTATGACAATTGATTGTCATACCGAAAGTCTTGCTAGTTCATTTTAATTGTCTTGCTAGCTCTAAAGATTGTCACACCGAAAGTCTTATTGGACAAAGGATTGTCATACCAGTTCATTAATCTCGGCTGTGTTGATTAAAAGAAGCAGAAGCATCCAATTCATAAACACTTACAAAAAGCAATCAAACAGAACATACTCAAGAATAAATAAGAAAAAGGAGCAGAAAAATATTATATCTCTTCTGCAACTTCAAGATCAATTTCTAGATTGTAAAGTTAAATCCAATCAACTAGAAATACTTATCTTGTTCTTGTGTATCAATCTAGCGGATTAAAATCCCTAGAACTTAATCTCAAATCACATTTAGCATTTGATCTTTTTATTACAAAAATAGAAAAAGTTCATGTCGAATTTATTCTAAATTTGTAATAATTGATTTGAGATTAATCCCTTGTAACCGATACCGTAGTTGTAACACCTTTCAAGTTTAATAAAAGTTTTATTTAACTTGAATTTTGTTTCACAATTTTATTCCGCATTTTATTTGATTAAACGGTATTGTTTGCATTCAACCCCCCCTTCTACAAACAAATTGGGACCTAACATTTATATTAGCCCAACCATGTTTTTGTAAATCATTATAAAATCCTATCCAAATCTATTAGCTTAAAACTCTACATCTTATTTTAACTCGACTAAATCGTTAATTATTAGGTATAAAAGTCCATACTATTAAACACATTATGCATAGAGTATTTGGCCTACAATCTGACCCTACTTGCGTACTACAGACAACGAAAGATCTCCAGTTCGGCTATAACAATAATAAAGTACATATGCACATTTTGTGGTATCTATATTCTGAATCAAAACTAGTAAGAACTTGCATAAGATATGTATAAAGTCAATCAACAAAATAATGAAAATGAATCAAGTATGGTACATTGGATAAAGTGGTGTAAAATATTATTAGAAGAGAGTAATTACGATAGTTAATTATGTAAGAGAGTAATTAAGATAGTTAAGTACTTACATGGAAATGACACACAAGCCAAGACCAGTAGTTTCCTAGCAGGAACAGAAGTCCGATTAACCTGCACATGCTGACCTCCACTCTTGAGTGCCAACACCAACTGCAACATCAAAGTAGCGCTTATCATTACTAAATACAGATATTAAACCATTTTCATTTTTAACTGTGAGTTCAACATCATACATTTGCAATTATAAACTTATAAATATTTACATACACACAGCCCGCAGGGGCAGGGGCAAGGTTCTATATACAGAGATATGCACATGGTGTTATGCCATATAACCAGATGACCTGGTGCATTTTCCACTTGAACAAGGTAAACACATGATAAATGTCAAATACAAAATCTATAACATGACTAAAATCATTCATTGTCCAATTGAAAAACTCATATTGTTTAACCTAGAGAGATTAACATCGCCCACACTGAAAATACCCAAACACCATAAGCAGCAGAGAGAGGGAAGGGGGAGGGGGGCGAATCCATAGACCAATACACGCAATAGCGAAAAGAACAAAATTCTTATCACTATTCTCATAGCTGCTATAGCTTCAAAGTGGGGCTAATTAGAAAAAAATATAAAAACAATATTGAATATTTTTAATGTATTAATGTCAGAAATTCAAGTCCCGAAGAATTAAGCGTGAAAATAAAGCATCATTATTATATTAGGATTGTCATCTTTTAAGTAGGGTTAAATATCAAAGTGGTCCCTCAACTGAACGCCATATATCACTTTAATCATCAAAGTTAACGGGATATCATTTGAATCACTAAAATCACAATAAATATCATACATATACCTCAAAATATGTGTTCGAGAATTAAAATTTATTTTATGGAGTTCTATATATTTTTTTTGAATCCTATTACAACAAATGAAAATGTATGAATTCTAGTATTTTCTATAGTATAATAATATTTTTTAAAATTTATCTACTATTTATTTTTAATTTTGTAGTCATTTTCTTTATTTAAATAAAAATAATTAGTAGTTAAATTTTTAAAAATCTCAAAAAATCATCTAAAATACTATGAATTCATAACTTTTCATTTGGTTGTAATAAGATTTAAAAAAAATGTTTAGAATTCCAGAAAATAAATTTTAATTCTCGAGCACATATTTTGAGGTATCTGTTTGATTTTTATTATTATTTTAATGATTCAAATGATATCCTCGTTAAGTTTGATGATTAAATTGATATATGACCTTCGGTTGAATGACCATTTTGATGTTTAACCCATTTTAAGTATCTTCACAATAATAAATTGGGTTGGACATTGGTTATCTACCTATATACTCGGTTGCACTAAACATTGGTGTGTACAAAATTTATCAAAAAAGTCTTGTGCAAGAGAAATTCTCTTGTTTTGCTTATTTCTCTGTCTTAACTCAAACAAACCCGATTTAGGCTCTGTTTGGGATTGCTGTTAAAAATTACTGTGCTGTTAGAAAAAGTGTTGTTTTAAATCAGATGATTGTGTTGGTAATATTTTTGATACGTATATGTTTTGATGCAAAAAATTAAAAATAATGATGCTTTTGGTAAGGTTTGATGGTGAAATCAGCATATGCTTCCCGCAACAGCTAAAAAGCAGCTTTTTCTAAAAGCATGGGAGGACTTGCTTTCTCTAACGGCAGCTTTTAGGCCAAAAGCACTTTTCCGAAAAGCAGCTTTTAAATTTTACCAAACTGTATTTTCACTGCTTTTCAGCGAAATGCTGTTGTTGCTGTCTACAACAGCAATACCACACACCCTTAAATGATGTGTGAAACAATTGACTCACGCCTTTAGGAGTTAGAGAAGACGGTGACATCACTTCAAGAACGAGCATCTCTTTCCACTAAACAAAAGGATAGAAAGTTGACCCAAGCATCCATAGCAGAGCTATAAGTCTTCGTCAAAGAACTAGATGCCAAAAAACTATAATTAATCGAATCGAAGAAGGTTCTACGTATAGAACCCAACACACAAAATGAGACAGTAAACCCACTCCATTAACCAATTGTTATGCCCGCTTTCGGTCATGGGCCCTAAACAGGTCCCCATGGATGCATTGAGGAGCTGGGCTCTCACATATGAGTTAGAATTGAGAATTTATGTGACTTGGGCCAGCACATGCGAGTTGGGCTCGTGGCGTGCATGTTGGGCTCACACATGTGAGCTAGGCTCTCACATGAGGGCTGAGCTCAGAGGCCCAAGCTGGTTCCCATACGTGAGCTGGGCCCATGAGCCCACATCTTGTGGAAAATAAAGAGAACATCATATTTATTTATTGAGAGGAAAGGCGGTGTGGGCCAAGGTGACCGGGCCGACCCGCATTAAAGGACTTTGTGTGTAGCATGGAAAGTAACTCATAGATGACTGAGTTGCTCGTAAATTTTGGGGCCGACACGGGGTATTCCTGCAATCATGGGAAGAAATGCGGAGATGCTGCGAGATTATAGGAAGCGTGTGGAGCCAGTCTAAATTTACGTGACTAATTGGCTGAAGGCCTGACTTCATCATGGGCTTGGGCTAAGTGACCATGACCTCAGGCTCAAATTGGAGAATAGCAAGAAAAAGAGAGAAGAGAAGGAGCCCGAAGATCAGAGAACCCTAAAAAGGGGGCGTGCAACATGTCAGGTCACACACACTGTAGAAGGGGGTTGAATATAGTGTATTGCACAATCAAATCTAATTCAAATAACACAGATAACAGAAAACAGACTTTATTCAATGCAATAAACTCTGTTACAATATAGAACTGTCCTCTCTCAGTGATGGACAAATATCACGAGAGCTGCTAGGGTTACAATGAATAATATTCTCGATAATGATAACACTTATAGTGTAAACTCTATGTCTGTGTTTATATACTACACGGTTACAAGATAATCACTAATTGATATGGAATATAATTATGCTTCTTAAAATATATCAATCAGTTATCTTTTCTTCCAAGTATTCTATTCTTCATAGAATTCCTTCTTCAAGCACATCTCGTCTTGCATTTGTCTTGATCTTCTTTCCTTTCAATCAACCGCCTTCCTTATCTGAAAGTTTCCTTAAGTCCTGATATTATCTCCTGATAAATATCTCCTGAACCTTAAGTACTGATAACTTAAGTTCTGACTTGAGTATAAGTGCTGATTTCAGTTAAGTACTGATTCGTCTTGTTTAAGTAAGATCTGAAAACTAAACACAAATCATATTAGTCATGACATTATCAAATATATCTAACAATCTCCCCCAACTTGTAAATTAGCATAATATACAAGTTCAACGAATATTTGATGATGTCAAAAACATTAAGTACAAATGCATGAAAATTTGACTAGATAACCACAACTTACAGTCCTTAAAGCTTTACCAACTTTAACTTCTGATAACAACTCCAGTCTGTATACACATCAGAATTTATGCCGTTGTAGAACTTTGACTTGGCTTCAATTTCTGATCTCTTCAATATCAGGAGTTTTTCTGAGATAGTTCTTCAACAAACATCTCTCAGCATATCTGAGTTCATCAATCATTCTCCTTTTAGCATCTTTAAGCTCTTCAATATCTTCACCAGTTTGGAAGATAGCATATCTGAGATCATTAATTTTTGCTTTTCTCAACTCCTGATCTAGTCTAATGACATAGGCTTTGTCAGAATATAGATTGAATTCAAGTCCCTTAATACCAAGATATGTTCTAATCTTTGCAATATTAGGCTTCATTTCAACAATATCACCCTTGTGATCTCTGTACTTGGGACAATATATGCTGTCATACTTTACAGAAAAGAGCTTCTTCTGTCTCTGAATTTGAGTCTTCAAATAATTTGCAACACCATCTGTTAATCTGTTCTTCACTTGAATTAGGAATAAAACATGTTCTAATTCCTCATAGTACTTCAGTGGTATAGCATTATGCCTTATGTGGTAAACCCTTCCATTTATCATGAAGTATAACAAGATGTGTTCTTTCAAGTTGGTATGGTAAACCATCTGTACAGATTCTAGTCGATTCAATCTTTCAGGAGTTGCTCCAACACCTGGATCACTTAAGAAAGTTGGATCATTTGTTGTGTTCTGTACTCTTCTTTCATCATCACTACCCAATCCAGATTTATCTCTTGCTTCCTTTCCAGTAACCACTCTTGTTTCAAAACCACTTGCTGCAGTCTTCAAAGGTTGAGTCTGTTTGGCTTTAGTGAATCCTGGTAGGAGTAACTTTGAGGATTTAACATGAGCAATGTCAGAGGTTTCCTTTGACTTATCTTCTGATATCAAGCCAACTTGAGCTATGTCAGAGGTTGCTTGCTTCTTTGTTATATCAGAACTAACTACATCTTGACTCTGAACAACTTGAGCCATGTTAGAGATTGTCTTAGAAATCTTCTTTGAATCCAGAGTAAGATTAGCATCTTCAACATAAATTTCTTTATTCACAGGAGGCACATAAACCTTTACAGGTTCACTAACTTTTTCTTTGCCCTTGGACCTTGGATTTATCTGCAGTTGTGATTTGGCCTTGGTTGCCACATGATTTGTCCTTTCTTTTATCACAATGCCTTTAGCCTTAGGAAGTTTCTTTTTACCAACAGAAGCTTCATATTTGGAGTTGACTTTTTCTAGCTTAAGTCTAGCTTCTTCTTCCTTTAGACTCTCAAAGTCCATTCTTGGATTTTCTTTCAGAAATAACTGTCTTGAAATTTCTTCATCAAGATCGAAAAGTTCATCAGAACTTATCCTTTTACCAGTATCAGAAATTATTCTTCTCCTAGTATCAGAACTTGTTTTATGACTTGTAGTTCCAGCTCTACTTGATGAATGATCTTTACCTTGACTATGACCTCCACCCATTCCAGAGTTTCCCGAGTCATTACCATCATCCTTTTTCTTCAGTGTCTTAACTGGTGGTTTGCATTTGGACTTAATTACGTTCTCCCCCTTTTTGGCATCAGCAGTTAAAAGAAGAGAGACAAGCAATTCTACTGAGGATTGGATCTCATTGAGTTGATTTTGCTGAGAAGCTTGATTTTTAAGAATATCAGTAATCTGAGACTGTTGCTTCTCTTGTGTTTTCTCAATGTCAGCAACTTGAAAAAGTTTTTCTTTTCAAGTTTCATAGTCATTTCTTGCTTGAATAAGGCTTCTTGAATTTTATGCACCTCGGCATGAGTTGTTAAGTGTTGACCTTGAAGGTGTCTTGTACTCAATGCAGTAACTCGTAGCTGTGTCTTGAAATTATCATTAAGTAGCATCTCATCAGCTTTTGCCAAGTGCTCAGCAAGAGTTCTTTCATTTGGAACAAAGGTAACTATGTTCCACTCCTTAGTCCACTCATGTCCTCTAGGAGTTTCAATCCAAGGTACTGGTGCATCTCCTCTAACAACCTTTTTAACTAATTTAGCTTTTGAAGGAGCTTGTAGAGGTGCATGTCCAGAAGGACCAGCTGCATCATCATCAGCAGTTGTAGCATCGTTACCAGTAGTATCAACATTTGTAGCATCAGAACTTACAGAGTCAACAGCTTCAGCATCTTCTGATAAAAGAACAGTATGAGAAGCTATGGAGGCTTCAACATCATCTTCTAAGGGCTGATCTGCTTCCAAGTTCTGATCAATAGCCATATTCTGATGCTCACCTAAAATCTGATCTTCAGTATTTAGATGCAGAGAAGGTGTATGAGGCAATTCTGAATGAAGAGTAGCATCAAGAATTGATGTTGTTGGTGGAGTGATTGGAGCTGGTGGAGCTTCTAAGTACAAAACTGCAGGCATAACCAGGTTGTGAATATCAATTTTAGCACTTGTGCCTGGGTTTGCAGTAAGCACTGGTTCATCTACAGGAGACATAGGTGGTGTATATTCTTTCTCTTGAGCAGTTTCCTGAGTTGGTGACAATGGAGGTGGAGATGCAGTAGCTTCAGCAAGTTCTGGCTCCTTTGAGATCAGAGATTCCTGATCTCCTTCCTTAACTACTGCTTCCTCATCCTCTGAAACTGGCTTGGCCCTGTCCCTGTGAGCTCTCTGTTTCTTTCTTTTCTTTGAAGGTGAAGATACCTTGGGAGTTTCATCAGAATACATCCTTCTAAGCCTTTTGAGAAGCTGAGAACCCCCAATTCCAGTATCCTTCTGAGAAGAGACCTTCTCAGCTTCTGTAACAATAGGTTCTGATGCAGGAACCTATTCCTCAACATCTGATTCATCTCTCAGAGTAAATCTCCTTCTCTTCTGTTGTTGCTGAGGTACTTTCCTAGTCCTCTTAGATTTGGAAGATGAAGGCTGCACTATAGGTTCTGAAGGTTGAGGTTGAGAAGTTGTATCAGGATTTAAAAAATTATCAGAATATCAAATTACTCAGAGACAAAACTTGCATAAATATAAAATTTCATTAATATATTGAGCAAATACATTTCATGAAATTAAAATTACATGCTGAAAAGTACAAGATTGTCCTAAGCTACAAATCCTAACATCAACAGCTTTTGTCCTAAGCTAAGAAGCCAGCCAAAGCTGACGGTGAAGAGAAACAGGGAGCAAAAATTATTTCTTCTTCCTACTCTCAACAAAAAGAACAGCAAGACGAATAATACGCTCCTGCTGTCGGAGAGCTTCCAGCCATTCCTCTTCCAGTCGCTCAAGATGGCGATGGTAGTCCATGTAGAAGAACAAGAGGTCCGTCATAACCTCTTGGGGAACTGAGTCCCCGATTTCATCAGGAATGGCAGTAACATGCCATTCCTGCTGCCATTGAGTACATCTCAAAGTGATAGTGAAAGTGTCATAGTTCAGAACTAAGTTAAAGTGAACCATGTTTGTGATGAGAGAAAAGAATGAGGTTGAGAAAAAATGAGAGATGTATTGGCTGAACTGAGGTGTTGGTTTATATAGGCAATAGAATGCCAAGAGATGCAAGGAAAATTGAATGGTTATAGGTAGAAATAATTCTACCTCGTCTCCCTAGACTGATGAGAATAAAAACAGCCATTGGAAGTTTAAAACAGGATTTAATGCGCACATGAAACAAGTAAAAATTACTGTGCATAGATGTGTACCACTAACCCAAATTATATTGACTCATAATATCTCACCTAAACATATTCTGATTTCAAATAAGACTGTTTCAGATTTTGACCACAAATAAGTCAAGTAAAGAATCAGGTTTTAATATCAGAACTTAGACTTCTATCATAACTTAACAGTCATCAGAACATGATGTCTTAACTCAAAAAATGAATGTCTATTTCTGTAATTCTTCACACAAATTCTGATTTCGTTTCTTCAGAACTTAATCATCAGAACTGGTCCTCAGAAGTTGTGCAGTATGACACATGAACTGTTCATCTTAAATAACATTTATCACCACAGTAATTTTCATCATTCATATGGAGTGTATGTGTGTGCAGTAAGCTTAATATCAGATAAAGATTAAAGTCTGATTCACTTCTGTACATCTTAGAAATAAGGCATAACTAAGAACTTTGCTCAAAATCTGTCATGATTCTGAAGTCTACTTTAGAATGAGTTCATGCATGAGTCTACCTCAACTGTTTTATGCTCATTTTATGCATCTTTTGAAATTCCATTTTATAGTGGCTTCTCAGTGTAAGTGATTCACGACTGCTTATCAGAATTTATGCTAGTATCAGAGTATTTCTCCAGTAATCATAGAGTGTGAAAAGTCACCAAGAAAATTTTTATTTGCTTTTCTGATGCATATTACTTAATACCAATAATGCACTTGGGTCGTCCCTTCCATATTTTTACTCTAGATCTCAAAGGAGTACCTGATTTTTATTCCTTTTTCTTTTCCTTTTTCTTTTGATAAGTGAGGTTTATCAGCACTTAGTACATCCATCAGATTTACTAACTTCAGAACTTAACAGATAAGAAGCACTATTCTAGTTTTTGACTTAGTAATAAGATACACAAAGTAAATTTAACTAAGCTCAATATCATAATTTGCTTGTGTTAACAGATTTCCACATAAACAACTACTTCAAATATGGGATCTTTAGTATGTTAAAAACTACTAGGTCAGCATCTAGCACAGTTATCCTCATTGGATTGAATAGTCACAGAAACATTCATATCACTATTAGAGTTTAGAAATACACATCAGATAACAATCAGTACTTAAGCAATTTTCAATTTAAGCACAGAATACACAAAAATAGTAATATCTGTAAATACTGATCATAATGTCTGATGAAACAGAACATAAACTAAGCATACTTGGAGAAAGAACCTGAAACCATTCCAAGTTCATTTACTAATCTTGTAAAAGTAGCTTCACACAGTGGTTTTGTGAAGATATCTGCTAGTTGTTGATCTGTGGGAACAAAGTGCAATTACATTGTACCTTTATCCATATATTCCCTTATGAAGTGGTACCTAATGCTGATGTGCTTTGTCATTAAGTGTTGAACTGGATTACTAGTCATAGCAATAGCACTTTGATTATCACTGTAAATAGGGATTTTAAAGTAAGTTAACCCATAATCCAGTAACTGATTCTTCATCCAAAGAATCTGTACACAACAGCTTCCTGCAGCAATGTACTCTGCTTCTGCAGTTGATGTGGAAATTGACTTTTGTTTCTTGCTAAACCAAGAAACCAATCTACCTCCAAGAAATTGGCAGCTTCCATTTGTGCTTTTCCTGTCAATTTTGCATCCTGCAAGATCTGCATCTGAGTAACCTATTAGTTTAAAGTCTGACTCTCTAGGATACCACAATCCCAGATCAGCTATTCTCTTAAGATACTTGAAAATTCTTTTCACAGCTGTTAAGTGAGGTTCTCTTGGATCTGCTTGAAATATTTCACTAAAGACAGGTAGCATACATGATATCAGGTCTACTAGCAGTTAAATAGAGTAGAGAGCCAATCATACCTCTGTAATCAGTAACATCTACTGATATACAAGTATCCTTATCCAATTTTGTTGCAGTGGCCATGAGAGTGGATGCACTTGAACAATCTTGCATTCTAAATTTCTTCAGCAAATTTCTGGTATACTTGGATTGACAGATAAAAGTGCCTTCTTCATTCTGCTTGACTTGAAGGCCCAGAAAATAGCTAAATTCCCCCATCATACTTATTTGATATCTTGACTGCATCAGTTTGGCAAACTTCTTGCAATGTTTGTCATTTGCAGAACCAAAAATGATATCATCAACATATATCTGGACAAAAAGTAAGTCATTTCCATGGTTGAGGTAGAACAGTGTTTTGTCAATAGTTCCTCTGGTAAATCCACTTTCCAGAAAAAACTGAGCTAGAGTCTCATACCATGCTCTCGGAGCTTGCTTAAGGCCATAAAGTGCTTTATCAAGCCTGCAGACATGATTTGGAAGTTTAGAATCTACAAAGCCTGGAGGTTGTTCAACATATACTTCCTCTTCCAATTCTCCATTGAGAAAAGCACTTTTCACATCCATTTGAAAGACTGTAAACTTTTTGTGAGCAGCATAAGCCAAAAATATCCTTATGGCTTCTAATCTAGCAACTGGTGCAAATGTTTCATCATAATCAATTCCCTCTTGTTGAGAATATCCTTTTGCAACCAACCTTGCTTTATTCCTTTTAATTATGCCATTACTATCAATTTTGTTTCTGAACACCTACTTTGTACCAACAACAGATATGTTCTTTGGTCTTGGCACTAGGGTCCAGACTTTATTTCTTTCAAATTCATTTAACTCTTCCTGCATTGCTTGCACCCAATCAGCATCTTGAAGAGCTTCTTCCACTTTCTTTGGTTCAATCTGAGAGAGAAAAGAACTGTAGATACATTCGTTTGAAGTAACTGTTCTAGTTCTGACACCTGCATCAGGATTTCCAATAATTAAGTCAGGTGTATGTGATTTAGTCCACTTCCTTGCAGATGGAAGGTTTTCTCTAGAACTGGATGCTCCCCCATGATCCATGCTGTCTTCATCAATATTTTCTGATGCTCCCCCTGAAATTATGCTCTATGATTTTGATTCTTCAGAATTTGAGTTATCAGAACTATCAGAACTTGGCTTATCAGAACTTGATGAATCAGAACTTGAAGAACCAGTTGTATGTTCTGATGCTTCTTGAGATGTGGTTGTATCTTTAGTATGCTCCCCCTGCACAGGTTCATCTTTCTTTGGCGTAGTCACCACAGTTTCAATAACATCAGAGTTTAATCCTTCAGAGTTTGCAGTATCAGGATTTAGACTGTCAGGATTTTCAGTATCAAAATTTAGGTCTTCATTTTCAAATCTCAGTTGATCATGTTCATTGAAATCTTCAAGTCCAGTAATCTTCTTATCATCAAAAGAGACATTGATAGATTCCATGACCACCCTTGTTCTCAAGTTGTAGATTCTGAAGGCTTTTGTGGAAAGTGGATTTCCAATAAAAATGCCTTCATCAGCTTTTAGATCAAATTTAGATAGCTGTTCAGGGTGACTCTTAAGAACAAAACACTTGCATCCAAATACATGAAAATACTTTAGATTTGGCTTCTTTTTCTTAACCATCGCATATGGTGTTTTTCCATGCTTGTTAATGAGTGTTTCATTCTGAGTAAAACAAGCAGTCTGCTCAGCTTCAGCCCAAAAATAGGTTGGTAGCTTTGCTTCTTCAAGCATAGTTCGTGCAGCTTCAATAAGAGTTCTATTCTTTCTTTCAATAACTCCATTTTGCTGTGGAGTTCCAGGAGCAGAAAATTCCTGCTTGATTCCATGGTTTTTACAGAACTCTTCCATGATCAAATTCTTGAACTCAGTTCCATTATCACTTCTTAATATCTTCACAGAATCTTTGACCAGTTTATCCAGTTGCTTGATATGATCAATCAAGATAGATGCAGTTTCACTTTTTGTGTGCAAGAAATACACCCATGTGTATCTAGTGAACTCATCCACCATGACCATAGCATATTTCTTCTTTGCAATAGACATGACATTTACTGGACCAAATATATCAACATGTAGTAGGTGATAAGGCTCAAGAATTGATGATTCAGTCTTGCTCTTGAATGAAGATTTCCTTTATTTTGCCTTCTGACTTGAATCACAAAGGCCATCAGGAGCAAATACTGATTTTGGCAGTCCTCCCACAAGATCTTTCTTGACTAATTCATTTATATTGTTGAAATTTAAATGAGAGAGTTTCTTGTGCCAATTCCAGCTTTCCTCAATTGATGCTCTACTTAACTGAAAGATTGCAGAACCATCAGTACTTGTTGAAAGCTTGGCTTCATAAATGTTACCATGCCTGTATCCTTTCAGAATAACTTTTTCTGTCGATTTGCTTACAACTTCACAGTGTTCTTCAAAGAAATCCACATGATAACCACTGTCACAGATTTGACTAACACTTAGCAGATTGTGTTTAAGTCCTGAGACCAGAGCTACTTCCTTAACGATGACATTCCCAAGATTGATATTGCCATATCCCAGTGTTCTTCCAATGTTGCCATCTCCATAAGAAACACTTGGGCCAGCTCTCTCCACAAAGTCTGATAGCAGGGCTTTATTTCCAGTCATATGTCCTGAACATCCACTGTCCAGAATTAGGATATTTTTCCTGTTGCCCTGCAATCACAAAGACCACTAATGATTAGTTTTAAGGACCCAGACTTGCTTGGATCCTTTGGCTTTATTAAGTTTGTTAACATTTGCAGCAGATTTAGCATCAGAGTTTATGTTAACATTTTTCTTATAAGCATTTACACTATCAGACTTTGAATCGAGACTTACACTAGAAGAAACAATGCTAACTTTCTTTAAAGAATGTTTTATTTCATAATAATCATAGTAAAAACTATGATATTCCTTACAAGTATAAATGGAATGCGATAAACTACCACAATGAAAACAAGGATTTTGTGGCCTATATCTAATAGACTAACTCTTAACTCCTGACTTTGAAGGTAATGAGTTTAAGTTCTTATTCTTCCTGCAAAAAGAAGCCAGATGGTTAGAACTTCCACAGTTATGACATGTTTTTCTAGGAGCATCATGAACAGGCTTATAATCATTGCTTTTATTCACACCTTCCTTTCCATTCCTATTTTTCCTAGGTGACTTTACCTTGTTTACATTCTTAACATCTTTCAGCTTATACTTAAGCTGCTTCTTGGTCATTAAGCCTACGTTAACTTCAGTTGTCTTTTCCTATTTTAGTTTGTCAGAAGTTAATTCATTTTTAACTTCTGATTTCTCAATATCAGACTTTACGGCTACAAACTTAACAGGTTTTAACTTTGGCTTTTGTTTAACAACTATAGGCTTAATTTTTATAGTTCCTTTATCATTCTTATCATCTGCATAACCTAAGCCCTCTTTCCAGTTTCCACTACTTAACAAATTCTGAGTTGTTCTGCCAGAGTTAGTCCAAGTCCTGATAATCTCTCTTTCCTTTTCTAACTCAGTTTTTAGAGATTCATTCATTTTAAGTACTTCATCCCTAACATAGAAATCATCATCTCTATCTTTCTGAGTTTGATGGAACATGACTAACTCTTTTTCTAAATAATCATTCCTCTTTTTACAAGCAAGATTTTCAGAAGTTAATCTTTCATATGTTAAAGTTTGATCTCTATAACTAATGAACATGGTTTTAAGATATCTTCTCAACTCATTAATATCATCAGTATGAAAGGCATAAGTAGTTTGAGGTACCACTACTAGAAAAAGTAGAATAGACATCACCTCTTAGATATCAGTTGCTTTTTTGACCGATGTAAAAGGTGTTTTCTACATCGGTTTTTGGCAACCGATGTCTTTTGTTGTTATAAACATCAGTTTTTTAGCCCAACTGATGTTATATGTCTGTTTTAAAAAAATTAATCAACGCACCTTCCCCGTTCCCCCCTTAACCAAATTATTCATTCCCTCCAAGTGTTTCCCCCCTTGTTTTTTGACTTAGTAAAATTTTCCCCCTTTTTTCACCCACATCTTCCCCCTCTTTTTTATTAAAAAAAATAAAAATTAAAATCAAAAACTGAAAACAAAAACAAACAAAAACAAAAAACGTATGCATCATTTCATCACTCTCTCATCTCTCAGTTCATCACTCTCTCATCTCCCATTTTATCCCTCAATCAGCTCTCATTTCACCTTCCTCTCGTTTCTCTTTCTCACTCACTGAAACTCACCCCTCTATGAAGAACCCTAAATATCACCTCTGGCTCTCAGTCATCTCTCCCGACTATTTTTATGTGCTTTGTGTGCTCTCTGTGCTCGCTCTCTGTGCTCTCTCACCTCTCTCTTTTGGACAGAGTTTGAATTGGGTAAGGTCAAGTCTGAGTTTAAAGGTTAAAGATGTGAGATTAAAGCTTGGAGGTCGAGCATAAATTGGGTAAGATTAACCCTAATTTTTCACTTAGAGGTTTCATTTTAAAACCCTATTTATTAAATGATTAGTTAAATGTTTGAATTGAGCATGTTAATCTTTTATGCTTTTAGTTGAGTAATTGCTTGAATTATGTATGTGGGTATCAATTCTGATGTATATGTGGGTATATGTTTTTGTTTTGATTTTTGATTTATAAGTATTTATATTATTCTGTCACCCTTTATACAATACTGAGGAATCACGAAATTAGTTTAATTTATATAGTTGATCCGAACATTCATATTATATTTCCAATTAATCGAGTTCTTTCCTGTTGGAGCATAACGATGCTTCTGATTTTCTTACTTATACAAAATGGCGACTGGTTGATTTTTAGTATCCATATATAATGATAGTGAGAACACATATATGTTTGAGTTTGTATTAGAAGGCTTCACTACTTGTAATATGTACTTACTTATCCCTTTCCTGTTATTGATGTCTTCTTTGTCATTGCAGGTGTTTGTTAAGGGAGTGGACAAGGACGATGTAGTACTAATGGCTGCAAGAGCATCGAGGTTAGAGAATCAAGATGCAATTGATGTTGCTATCGTTACAATGTTGGCAGACCCTAAACAAGTATTTTTAGATGTTTTTAGATAATAGAGATGTTCCTCTTGTGATACGAAGCAGCTAAATTATACTTGAATTCATGTTTTACTGAAGGCACGAGCTGGAATAACTGAGATCCATTTTCTGCCATTTAATCCAACTGACAAAAGAACAGCACTGACATACATTGACAAAGCTGGTACAATGCATAGAGTTAGTAAATGTGCACCAGAGCAGGTAAAACTAGTTCTTGTAGTCTAAAGGTATCGGAGAAATTTCAGAGAATGCATTTGATAAGTTTGTTTGGTCTGGTGTTATGTAGATTCTTGACCTGGCACACAACAAAATCCAAAATTGAAAAGAAGGTACATTCAGTAATTGACAATTTTACAGAACATGGACTTCGATCACTGGGGGTTGCTCGTCAGGTAACTGATAAAGATCTCATAGACAATAGCTTAAGTACTTTTGATGCAAATGTTTATGTTAGTGTACTTAATTTTTTTTTCGGTTTCTTTCTACAGGAAGTGCCTGAGCGCAACAAAGACAGTTCTGGCGGGCCTTGGGAGTTCATTGCACTTCTTCCTCTCTTTGATCCACCGCGTCATGATAGTGCTGAAACAATTAGAAGAGCTCTGGAACTTGGTGTCAGTGATATTCTCCATTAGTAGTTGCAATTTCAAAAATCAGGTACTATGATATCGTATTTGTTTAAGTAAATATTTTATGTGCTTATCTATACAGTGGTAAAAGCATGGAGAACGCTATGCCTGCTTGTTGCAAAGGAATAAAGATTGGGAAAATTCTAATCCATCGTGATGGTGATAATGGTAAACAGGTATAGTGTTCTAATTTCTAAATTTATTTCTTTGAGTGTGTTTAACACTTTTTGCTGTTGAATTTTTTGCTCCTTGGTTTCTGAATAACATTCATTTGTATATTTACAGCTTATATATGAAAAATTTCCAAAAGATATCTCAGAACGACATGTCTTGCTCTTGGATCTAGTTCTTGGAACTGGTAATATTTGTTGCATATCAAGAGAGTGAGGGAGGGGGATTCCTTTTACTTTCACTTGTTTTTTGAAGTTATTACAAAATAACAAACTTCATTCTTTTATTGAAGGCAACTCAGCCCACCAGGCGATTGAATTACTCATACAGAAGGGAGTACCGGAATCCCATATTATATTTCTTAATCTTATATCTGTAAGTGTTATAAGTAAATTGTTTGCATTTACAGTTATGCCTTAGAGTTCCCTTGTCACTGATTCATTTGTCATTGATTCGTATAGGCTCCTGAAGGAATACATTGTGTCAGCAAGAGGTTCCCAACGCTTAAAATAGTTACTTCATAGATTGATGTAGCATTAAATGAAGAGTTTCATGTAATACCGGGTATGGGGGAGTTTGGAGATCGTTACTTTGGTACCGATGATTGATTACTCAGAAGAGTGATATAAAATCGATATATCTGAAAACCATAAATTTATGTTATAATTTCTTTAATTATTTGTATCACATTGGACTTGTTCTAATTTAAGAATCATTTGTGGCGAGGTTATTTTGTTGGGAAGGCAATTTGAAGTCATTTTAAATGTCAAAACTAAGACTTTTGGGACATCACTTGTTTATAATAAAGTATCAGGGCGTTTCACGAGAGATGATGTGAACTCTGAACTTTGAAGTATTTAGTTTTTCACTTTTTTAGGGTGCCAAGATATTTTCTTTTCATATAGAGCTTTCTACTTGTGTAATATAAATATTGCCTGTGTCATCAGACAGTTGGTATTTCTTTCACCATATTAATCCGATGTAGGATGGATATATCCGCTACTGACTTGCATACATTTTAAAAGGCATTTACCTACAGTTTTTAGGATCTAAAAATGATACAATTTATCTGTTGTATTCATAAGTTGTTTGCTTCATTTATATTTCAGTTTTCTGTAATATAATTTCAGGATCGGTATATGCTGGAGTTGATTTCTGCAAGAAATTGTGTGGAGTCTCGATTGTTCGAAGGTGAGCGCTGAGGAATCTTTAAAACAAAAGAGTATTATGTTTAAGACTTCTGTTTTGTTAGTCATGCTATGAAGGAGTTAATTACATATTTCAGCATTCCCTTCTTTTAAACATATATGAAACTCCAATATTATGTTACACCAGCAGGGAAGGGATTCACTACTGCACCAGGCGATTGAATTACTCATACAGAAGGGAGTACCGGAATCCCATATTATATTTCTTAATCTTATATCTGTAAGTGTTATAAGTAAATTGTTTGCATTTACAGTTATGCCTTAGAGTTCCCTTGTCACTGATTCATTTGTCATTGATTCGTATAGGCTCCTGAAGGAATACATTGTGTCAGCAAGAGGTTCCCAACGCTTAAAATAGTTACTTCAGAGATTGATGTAGCATTAAATGAAGAGTTTCGTGTAATACCGGGTATGGGGGAGTTTGGAGATCGTTACTTTGGTACCGATGATTGATTACTCAGAAGAGTGATATCAGCAATTATCTTGGTGTTTACTCTCGAAGGACGTACCACACCAACCTATGTAACATAGAGTTAGAGAGTGTAAATGTAGATCAACTCGTGCACACAAGTGAGTTTGTATTTTGTCTTTTATCTAGCAATTATGTTGGAGGAAGCTTTGAGTTTTGCATATATATATAAAATCTTTGGCTACTGCATGAGGAATGTGATGTATAATATTCTTAATTATTTAATGGTATTATTAACCCAGAAACCTGACAGTTTAAGTTTGATTCTGGCATTCAAGTGTTTGGGACCCGTACATATGATTATTGTCATCATACGGGACGAGGCTACATGAGCTTTACTAAGGAGTGGGAAGATGCAAAAGAACGAGGGCGTTCCTCAAATGATATTTTACATGCTATTGTCGGTACCAAGTCAAATTCTTTGTATAGACAGTAGTAGAATATATGAATGGATATGTGTAGTACTTGATATTTGGATTAGACGAATCTGTTGTACCTGATGTTTGAATATTGATTGTTAGATTTATAGATGACTGGTATTATGCAGCAATTGGTTTTGGTACTTCATTGGTTTTTGGAATCTATAGTTTTAAAATATGCATTAATAAAACAGGTACAAACATCATTACAATGGAAAATGATGTCTGTCAAAGCTTAATACATCAGTTCTAGTGGACCATTAACATCAGTAAAAACTGATGTTAAATACTACAACAAAAAAAATTATTAAAACAAAAAACTGATGTTATTAAGTATTATAGACATCAGTTTGTTACAAATAGACATCGGTTACCAATTAAGAACCGATGTTAAAGGTATTGTTAACATCGCTTTTTGATGAAAACTGTTGTTACTGGTACTAGTAACATCAGTTTATTGGTATATTTAAATTGATAAAAATATCATATTCTGATGATATATGAAGATTAGATATGTATGAGAAATTTAATATCAAGATATAGAAATCGGTTTTAAACAAAGAACTGATGTTATATGTTGTATTTAACATCAGTTTAAAACCGATGTTAAATGGGGGGTCTTTAACATCACCCACGAAGACATCGGATTTTTGCATTCATAGACATCGGTTTTTAGCCGATGTCTATTGACATATTTCTAGTAGTGTACCTTTAACTCAGCAGCATCAGAACTGCTATCAACATTTGCCATCAAGGCATAGTTCACCTCACTTTCAGAATCTGAAGTGTCTGTCCAGCTTTTCTTCTTTGTGACAAGAGCCTTGCCTTTGTCGTTCTTCACTTTCTTGCAATCTGGAGATATGTGGCCTTTCTCACCAAATTTGTAGCATTTGACATTTGTGTAATCTCCCCTGTTAGACTTCCCTCCTTTGCCTTCAGATTTTCTGAAATTCTTCTTATCAGAACTTACACCTTTCCTGGAAAACTTCTTTCCCTTCTTGAACTTTTTGTATGCAATCCTCGTGATTCCTTTCACTATAAGAGCACACAGCTTTATCATCTCTTCATTAGGATCTATCTCAGGCAAGCTTTCAGTTTCTGAGTCATCATCACTATCAGAACTTGATGACTCAGTATCAGACTTTGTGATGAGCGCTTTTCCCTTGCCTTTCTTTGAGGTAGCTGCTTTGGGGGATTCTTCCTCAGCCTTAAGAGCAACTGTCCTTGACTTTCCTCCTTTCCTCTTGCTTCTTTATTCCATCTCAAGTTCATGAGTCTTGAGCATCTCATAGATTTCATCAAAAGTTGTTTCTTCAAGATTATAGTTGTCTCTTATAATTGTGGCCTTTAAATCCCAACTTTCAGAAAGAGCTAACAGGAATTTAAGGTTTGAATCTTCAAGATCATACTCCTTATCAACTAGTGACAAATCATTCAAGAGTTTGACAAATCTGTCATATAGATCAGTCAATGACTCATTAGGCTTTGAGTCAAAGTGTTCATACTCTTGAGTGAGTATTGTCTTCCTGTTCTTCTTAATCGAATCAGTTCCCTGGCATCTTGTCTCCAAGGCATCCCATATCTCCTTTGCCGTCTTGCAGTTAATTACCCTGTTTGACATTACATTATCAATGGCACTATGCAGCAAGTGTCGTACCTTAGCATCCTTAGCAATTGAAGCGATATCTTCAGCAGTGTAATCACTTTTCTCTTTTGGTACTGACTTTGCTGCTTCACCTGCAACTACAACAGCGAGTTTTGTTGGCTTGTGAGGTCCTTCATTGATTCTATCAAGATATTCTTAATCTGTAGCTTCCAGAAACATAGTCATCCTCACCTTCCATATGGGATATTCAGATGGTTTCAGTATGGGAACTCTAATAGCCTCATATCGACTATGGATTTGAGTCTTTGGAGGTTCTTCAGTTTTGGTGGGCTTGGTTGGAGTTTCTGCTTCAAACATGATTATTTTTGGATCTTAAATTGTTTGTGTGTTAACAGATAAGCTCTGATACCACTTGTCAGGTCACACACACTGTAGAAGGGGGTTGAATACAGTGTATTGCACAATCAAATCGAATTCAAATAACACGGATAACAGAAAACATACTTTATTCAATGCAATAAACTCTGTTACAATATGGAACTGTCCTCTCTCAGTGATGAACAAATATCACAAGAGCTGCTAGGGTTATAATGAATAATATTCTCGATAATGATAACACTTATAGTGTAAACCCTATGTCTGCGTTTATATACTACACAGTTACAAGATAATCGCTAATTGATATGGAATATAATTCTGCTTCCTAAAATATATCAATCAGTTATCTTTTCTTCCAAGTATTCTATTCTTCATATAATTCCTTCTTCATGCACATCTCTTCTTGCGTTTGTCTTGATCTTCTTTCCTTTCAATCAGCCGCCTTCCTTATCTGAAAGTTTCCTTAAGTCCTGATATTATCTTCTGATAAATATCTCCTGAACCTTAAGTACTGATAACTTAAGTTCTGACTTGAGTATAAGTGCTGATTTCAGTTAAGTACTGATTCGTCCTGTTTAAGTAAGATCTGAAAACTAAACACAAATCATATTAGTCATGACATTATCAAATATATCTAACACAACCTGTAATATCTGGATATACAGTGTAATTATTTTGCTAATAAATAATTATTATGTATGTTCAGTATCTATTCTGTGAATTAATTGTTAAGTGTTAAATGTGTTTGGATGTTTAAAACTAATATTAATTGAGTATTTTAATTTTTATATGTCCAAAATAAAATATAGATAATTGTCATATCTTCCTAATTATTTTATGTTGAACCGATTGAAGCAAATGTTTGGTTAAAGGAAATAGAGAAGTCATTTGCCTTAGTAAAAGTGAAGGAAGAACAGAAGGTTGAGTTTGCAAGTTATTACTTGAAGAATGAGGCCACCTATTGGTGGGAGACTGTGAAGACATTGGAAGGTACAAATGTTATTACTTGGGAGAGGTTTAAGGAATTATTTTTAGAAAAGTATTTTCCTCAGTTTGTCCAGAATCAGATGGAGCTGAAGTTTTTAGAGTTAAAGCAAGGAAATATGTCGGTGGCGAATTATGAAAGTAAGTTTGACGAGTTGTCAAGGTATGTGCCGTCATATGTGGATACTGACAGGAAGAAGGCTAAGAGATTCCAGCAAGGTCTGAAGCCATGGATCAAAGGGAAGGTAGCCATTTTTGAATTGGATACCTATGCAGGAGTTGTACAGAAGGCCATGATTGTAAAGACAGAGTGTGAGATGTCATAGAAGGAAAAAGAAAGTAAGAAAAGGAAATTTGAAGGGAATGAAGGTCAGTCACAACAGGGAAGTTTCCAAATCTTAAGAAGGGCAAGTTTCAGCCAGGGAGAAATTTTAATTTCAAGAGACCAGGTGACGGAGGCCAGGGCAACCGTCCAGTCAATATGAATCAGTCGAATCAGTTAAGGTTAACTCTTCCAGATTGTCAGGTATGTGGGAAGAAACATGGAGGAGTTTGTAACAAGTTGAATGTAGTTTGTTTCAAGTGTAACCAGAAAGGGCACTATTCGAGGGAGTGCCGAAATCAGCCAGCGAGAGAGCCAACAAACAAGGATCAGCCTATCCGGAATCCAGCAGTTAAGGTTCCAACTATTGGATTTACGTGCTTTCAGTGTGGGAATCCAGAACATATAGCCAGGGATTGCAAGACACCCGCCCCAGTCAGTAATGCATTGAGAATTATGGGATCTACTCCAGCAGTGAATGAGACTCCAAGGGCTAGATTTTTCGATATGTCTATGAAGGACGTTATCCATGATACTGACATCGTGGCAGGTACGCTTAATGTGAATTCTGTATGTGCCAAAGTGTTAATAGATTCGGGGGCAACTCGATCATTTATTTCTCAAGATATTGTTAGTAAGTTAAATTGTCCAGTTGAGTATTTAAATGAAATAATGACTGTGGAATTAGCAAATCAAGAACGTGTATCTGTTAATCAAGTTTGTGGGAAATGTGAGATTGAAATTTCTGGTAGTAAGTTTTGTGTAGATTTGATACCATTTAAGTTAGGAGAATTTGATGTTATCTTAGGAATGGATTGGTTATCTAAGCACGATGCCCAGATAGATTGTCGAAATAAGAAGGTAATGGTGAAGACGCCAGACGAGAGGATAGTCACGTTTAAGGGCCAGAAGCAAGTAAAGAAATTCTTAACGATGATTCAAGCCAAGAAGTTACTACGACAAGGATGAGAGCATTTCGTTGCATATGTGATTAATAAAAGTCAGGAGCCAGCAAAACTTGAAGATATTCCAGTAGTTAATGAATTTTCAGACGTGTTTCCCGATGAGCTACCAGGACTTCCTCCAGATAGAGAAATTGAGTTTGCAATCGACTTAACACCTGGAACGGAACCAGTATCCAAGGCCCCGTATAGAATGGCACATGTTGAGATGAAGGAACTAGCAAAGCAATTGCAAGAGTTGTTAGAGAAAGGAGTAATCAGACCAAGTGTATCCCCGTGGGGTGCACCGGTACTATTTGTCATGAAGAAGGATGGAAGCATGAGACTGTGCATCGACTATAGGGAGCTCAACAAGCTTACAATCAAGAACAAGTATCCGTTACCCAGAATTGATGATTTATTTGACCAATTAAAAGGAGTCAAGTACTTCTCCAAGATAGATTTGAGATCAGGATATCATCAACTAAAGATTAAGCCAGAAGATATACCAAAGACAGCTTTCAGAATAAGGTATGGACATTATGAATTTTTAGTGATATCTTTTGGATTGACCAATGCCCCGACAACATTTATGGACCTGATGAACATAATTTTCAAGGAATACTTGGACAAGTTTGTTATTGTGTTTATAGACGATATTTCAATTTATTCAAAGACAGAAGAGGATCATGCAGCACATTTGAGAACAACTTTGGAAATTTTAAGGAAAAAGAAGTTATCTGCTAAATTCTCAAAGTGTGAGTTTTGGCTACAGGAAGTTCAGTTCTTAGGACACATAGTTAGTATTGAAGGAATCAAAGTGGACCCAGCGAAGATTGAAGCAATTACAAATTGGGAAAGACTGAGAACACCAACAGAGGTAAGAAGTTTCTTAGGATTAGCGGGATATTATCGCCGATTCATTCAAAATTTCTCAAGGATTGCAACACCATTGACAAATTACACGGAAGAATGAAAAGTTTATATGGAACGATAAATGTGAAGAAAGTTTTCGGGAATACAAGCGAAGATTAATCACGACACCTGTTTTATCACTTCCAGATGATCAAGGAAATTTCGTAATCTATAGCGATGCTTCTAATAAAGGACTCGGATGCGTTCTGATATAGCACGATAAGGTGATTGCGTATGCGTCAAGGCAATTGAAACCACACGAACAGAAATATCCTACTCATGATTTGGAGCTAGTAGCCATAGTTTTCGCTTTGATGATTTGGAGACATTATCTATATGGAGAAAAATGCGAGATTTACACGGATCATAAAAGCTTGAAGTACATATTCACACAGAAGGAACTTAATATGAGGAAGAGGAGATGATTAGAATTGATTAAGGATTACGACTGCACGATAAACTATCATCCCGGTAAAGCAAACGTTATAGCGGATGCGTTAAGTCAGAAAGAAAAGTTAAATGTGTTATCAGTACCCGAAGAAATATATAAGGAATTTCAGAAATTAGAATTGGAAATTAGAATTTGCAAGCCTGATGAAGCAAAAGTGTATAGTATGACTTTCCAGCCGGAGTTGTTAGAGAAGATAAAGAAGTGTCGAGAAAAAGTAATGGATCTGGACATTAATCGTTTGGTAGGTGAAGAATTGTGCACGCAAAAGGACGATCAAGGTATTCTTAGGTTTTCTTCTAGAATTTGGATTCCACCAGTAACGGAGTTGAAGAATGAAATTTCACAGGAAGCTCATAGTTCAAGGTATTCCATCCATCCAGGGAGTACCAAGATGTACATAAATTTAAAGGAAAATTATTGGTGGCCAGATATGAAGAGGGAAATTGCGGAATGGGTTAGCAGATGTTATACATGTCAGAGAGTTAAAGCAGAGCATCAGAGACCAAGTGGATTGCTACAGCCATTGGAGATTCCAGAGTGGATTTGGGAGCATATTGGATTTCATAGTTGGATTACCAAGGACAAAGGCTAATCATGATACCATCTGGATTACAGTGGATAGACTTACCAAGTCAGCTCATTTTCTGCCTATAAATGAAAGATTTTCACTAGACAAGTTAGTCCATATGTACCTTGAAGAAATTGTAGTTCGTCATGGAGTTCCTGTGTCTATCGTATCGGATCGAGATCCAAGATTTAATTCAAGATTTTGGAAGAGTTTTCAAGAATGTTTGGGAACGAAACTGAATATGAGTACAGCTTACCATCCACAGACGAACGGCCAAAGTGAAAGAACGATCCAGAAAATCGAAGACATGTTACGTGTTTGTGCTATTAATTTCAAAGGAAGTTGGGATGGGCATTTACCCCTGGTAGAATTTGCTTACAATAATAGTTATCATACCAGTATTGGGATGCCACCCTATGAAGCCCTTTATGGACGCAAATGTAGATCTCCAGTGTATTGGAATGAAGTAGGAGAACGCAAAATACTTGGACCTGAATTAGTGTAGCAGACGAAGGAAGTTGTTGAGGTTATCAAAAAGAGATTGATAGCAGCACAAGACCGTCAAAGGAAGTATGCAGATCAATCAAGGAAAGATATGGAATTCGAAGAAGAGAATTTGGTATTACTGAAAGTATCACCGTGGAAGGGATTGACGAGATTTGGAAAGAAAGGAAAACTGAGCCCAAGATATGTTGGACCTTTTGAGATCTTAAAGCGCGTTGGCAAAGTAGCGTACGAATTGGTGTTACCTCCGCACATGGAGCACATTCACAATGTTTTTCACGTATCGATGATTAAGAAGTATAATCCAGACTCCAGGCATGTAGTAGAATATGAGCCAATAGAGCTTTAGGCAGATTTGTCATATATAGAAAGTCCGATAGAGATTCTATAAGAAAGAGAGAAAGTATTGAGAAATAAAGTGGTAAAGTTAGTAAGAGTATTGTGGAGAAACCCAAAGGTTGAAGAGTCAACCTAGGAGTTAGAAAGTGATATGAGAGAAAAGTACCCTCATTTGTTTTCTTAGGAGATTTTGAGGACAGAATCCTTTTAAGGGGGAAGGATGTAATATTTGGGATATACCGTGTAATTATTTTGCTAATAAATAATTATTATGTATGTTCAGTATCTATTCTGTGAATTAATTGTTAAATGTTAAATGTGTTTGGATGTTTAAAACTAATATTAATTGAGTATTTTAATTTTTATATGTCCAAAATAAAATATAGATAATTGTTATATCTTTCTAATTATTTTTATGTTGATTTATGATTTTATAGGAAATATATGAATTTTATAAAATCTTTTTCCGAGTATTTAAAAACTATTTTTTACAATCGGGTACCAACCGACGTCATCCGTTTTTATGTTTTTATAACCCGAAACTCTTCTGAGAACTCCTTCCTAACCTAATTGCAATATTCCGAGCATTTTCCATGTTTTGACTTTTTCGATTCGGAGTACAGTTTGTCCTGTGCGGGTCCCGGCGCAACATTTTCGATACATTATTCGTTTCGGTAAATCAATAAAACTCGTATTTTTCATAAACAAGATCTTTTTATTAAACTATCACAATTATCACCTCGTAATACGTGTAACCAGGCGCTGAGACCAAGACCGCAATACAAATTGTACTGATTTGAATAATTAGCCTGAAAACTGGTACCGTTTGGATTAATTTTTATAAATAAACGTACCATTTTATATCCGGAATGATCCAACGGGATACTAATTTTTCGTAATTATAAATAGACTCTACCGTATTTTATTTTGTACCAGAAATCATTTGCAAACAGTATTTACAGAGTTTTACAGAGAAAACACTATAGTTATATTTTGTTCTTCGTAATCAAATACAAATTCGGAGGCGTTATCGATATCTAATTTTGGCGTACATATACTCAAAACGAAGCCACCGAAATCTAGAATCCAAATCTTTCATCAATTTCAACCCAGAAACATCAGATGATTTTCTATTTAATTATTTATATTCGAATTTCTTGATAATGAAATTATGAATTTTTGTTCGAGAGATTGTTTGTATGATTTGATGATTGTATGTTGTAGAGCTTGTTTCCTGATCATTTTATTATATTATACTCTTGATTTGGAGTTCAATAACATGTTTAATCTTAGGTTTAATTATCGGAATTTAGGAATTAGGGTTTATATTACTTTGAATGTTTTCAATTCGATTTGGGGGTTTCTTATTTCAGGATTTTTAGATGTTCTAGAGGGGTGGGTTGTGTTCCTTATGCAATTTGCAATCGATTCATATAAGTTTTGCAAATCGACGAGGCCTATAGAGGAGTGAGTTGTGATTTAAAGTTTTCGCCGGTTTTTAATCGAGTTAACGGGAATTCTGTTGAGTTTTAATCGGATTTCTATTTCCAGTCGTTGGTTGGTTCGATTGATGCTTGATTTTAACTCTCGGAACGATTTGGAATGCAAACCCCATCTGAATCACACAGAACCGTGCTGATTTTGCTCAGTTCAGGGCTCGCCGGAGTTGTTTTCAGGTCATCGGAAACTAGGTTCTTTGCGACCGTTTCTGTTCTTGGTGACCCGGATTCCTGACCCGGTTTGACCCGGTTTTAATCCGTTTTTATTCTAAAAATCTTCTAAAATCCTGTTTTTGCACTTTAACCCCTGAAGTTTCCAGAACTTTACAAATTTTGGATTCCTGTTTTGAATTCTTTTAAAATTCGGATTTCTTTTTATAAATTATTTTCAAAATTGTTTTTAATTTCCAAAAATTCCGAAAATGATTATTTTAATTCCAAAAATCATTATTTTAATTCCAAAAATTATTTTTAATACAAAAATAAATCTGAATTAATTAGTTAATTAATTTTAGTTAATAATTAATTGATTAATTAGTCAATTAATTCGAAAATAATTGATTAATTGATTTTAATTAATTACTTAATTAAATTTAATTATTTAAAAGTGATTTAAAAATTCCGAAAAATAGTTTCGAGTTTTAAAATATTATTTTAAATTGTTTTCAAGGCTCGATAATTATTATAAAATTGTTTTGAAGCCAGATTTGGCCAACCGAACCCTGGTTATTACTTTAAAATTGATCCAACGACCTGTTTTAATTCCGAAAAATGTTTTAAAAATCATTTCAAATACTCGAAAGCCTGTTTACGACCCGAGACTCCTTTATAAACAATATATCATTGATTGTTTGACGTGTTATGTGCTATATGTGACTTGTTGGTTGACTGTCGGTCTATATGTTCGGTGTTTATTTGTTTATAGCATAACTTTCAATCCGTTAATCAGATTCGGGTCAAACGATGGTTTATTGTTGTGTACTTGATGATCACTTAAACAAAACATCTAAGTAGATTTTACTTAGTGAAGTTATGTAGCACTCGACGGATAAGAATTATAGTCCCGATGGATAACTCATTATAGTCCCGACGGATGATTAACTTATTATCCATCGGGTGAGTCGCTTATGTAATAATAAGTTTATAGCACAGTTATGTATGCACCTTTGTATAGAATCTGTAGTAGCATATAAGTCATGTTGACTTTAACTAGATATGCAGAATAGGTTGATTAATTATACATAATTGATGTCTTGTAATTCTGCATAAGTGATATAGAGTCAAGGGCCAAAATAGCTACCGGCGAATGATTAACAAAGCCATCGACGGATGATCAAATGACTATCAACGGATGTTTAATATAGCAGTCGACGGATGATCAATTAAACCATTAATGGATGTTCTGAAAGTCGACGGATGATCATATGAAGAATTCAAACAGCAGTTGAACAGTAAAAGCTGAAACACACTGTGGAAGCCCATTAACTGGGTAATAGAGGACGAAAAGCAGCAAAGCTTAAGACTGTTAGATTTTATATTTGTTCAGTCTTTTTGACTTTGTAATCTTGGTATTATATAAACCAAAAGAGTAGCAAATAGAAAAATAACTGAGCTAACTGAGAGAAACACAAAAACAGAGACATCTTTGTAAGCAGAACCTTTAACATTTCCTGTAAACTCAGTATTTCATTTATAAGCAGCTGTGAGCATTCTTGCACACAGAGTCCTCTCGATATATTATATATATCTCTGGTGGAATTGTTTAAATCCACCAGAAAGTTTTTAAAGACTCTTGTTTTTAATTACTTATGTTTTGATTCATTATATTTCTATTCCGCATTGTGCCAATCAAAACATTATATCTATATTCGAGTTGAACATTTTTATTTCAAGAAAAAGGTTCAAGAATTCCATTCAACCCCCCTTCTGTAATTCTTGCTATATTGTTAAGGGACTAACAATTGGTATCAGAGCAAGCTCTTAATCTACAAAGAGTTTAAAGATCAAAACAATTCAGCAAGATGAACAAGAAAGATGTTGGAGTCAAGATTTCTTTTCTTGATAAAGATAATTACCATCATTGGAAGGTAAAGATGCATCTTCATATGTTTTCTCAAGATGAGGCCTATGTGGACTGCATAGAAAGAGGCCCTCATGTTCCAATGAGAGCTGCTACAGGAAACCAGCCATCTGTTCCAAAACTAAGACATGAATGGTCTGATCCTGACATTGATTGAACAAGCCAGGAAAGATAAAAAGGCCATGAACATTCTATTCAATGGTGTTGATGCAGACATGTTTGATAACATCATCAACTGCAAAACTGCCAAGGAAGCTTGGGACACAATACAGATAATTTGTGATGGCACTGAGCAAGTTAGAGAAAATAAAATGCAGCTCCTGATTCAGCAATATGAGCATTTTCACAATGAAGAAAGTGAGTCACTCACTGACATTTTTAGTAGATTCCAAAAACTGCTAAATGCTCTTAAGTTGCATGGAAGAGTCTATCAGACTAAAGACTCCAATCTGAAATTTCTCAGATCTCTTCCAAAGGAATGGAAACCAATGACAGTCTCATTGAGAAACTCACAAGATTATAAGGAGTTTACTTTGGAGAGACTGTATGGCATTCTGAAGACCTATGAGTTTGAGATAGAGCAGGATGAAAGAATGGAAAGAGGAAAGAAGAAAGGAGGATCCATTGCACTAGTTGCTGATCTGGAAAAGGAGAAGGAAGTGAAGATGGAAGCTGTAGAATCAACTTCAAAGGTCTGTGAGAATAAGGGTAAGGGGCTAGCTGCCAAAAGTGAAGAATCATTGAGCCAAGATGACATGGAGGACATTGATGAGCACCTAGCATTTCTTTCAAGGAGATTTGCCAAGCTCAAGTTCAAAAAGAACTTTGGAGCAGCCAAGCCAAATAGAAACATGGTGGATAAGTCAAAATTCAAATGTTTCAAATGTGGCTTGGCAGGGCATTTTGTAAATGAGTGTAGAAAGTCAGATTCCAGTAAGAAAAGGTTTGAGTCTGTAGATTACAAGCAAAAATACTTTGATCTACTTAAACAAAAGGAAAGGGCTTTTATTACACAAGAGAATGACTGGCAGCTGATGGTTTGGATGAAGATGAAGATGTCAGCTATGTCAATCTAGCCCTTATGGCCAAGTCTGATGAAACAGAGACAAGTTCCTCAAGCAATCAGGTAATCACTACAAACCTTGCACATTTATCTAAAGCTGAATGTAATGATGCATTAAATGACATGTCTACAGAATTATATCATTTGCGTGTTACACTTAAGTCTCTCACTAAAGAAAATGCTAAAATCAAAGAAAACAACTTATTTTTAAGTGAGAGGAATAATGTGCTTGAGTCTCAATATGTTGAGTTTGAGAAATTAAAAATTGAGTGTAAGATTGCCAAGGAGGAATTAACTGAGTCCTTGAAAAAGGAAGAAATTTTGAAGAAGCAGCTCGATCGTGAACAAGAGGTGATTAAAGCATGGAAAACAACCAGAGATGTTCATGCTCAAATCACCAAGGTTCAAGGAATTGAGTCTTTTTGTGATCAAGTCTGGAAAAAGAATAAGGAGAAACTAGAACCTATTTTGGTAGATGGGTTGCTGACAGATGTAGACTCGACGGATGATGAGGACTATCCGTCGGATAACAAAAAATGTTATCCATCGAATGATAAAAATCCTCATCCGTCGGCTGTAAGCAAACCCATTAGCAAAGCCAAATTAATCAAGCTAAATGAAAAGTATGGGTCTGTTTCCAAGAACTTTGTTTCAGGAGAGTCAAGTCAAGCTAAGAAAGGGAAAAAGGCTAATGTTGGTCACATGACTGTCAAACAGTTAAGTGACAGACTTGAGAAGATAGAGGTAAAAATAGAGACTAAAAAGAAAAACAATAGGAATGGTAAAGTAGGGATTAACAAACACAATAACTACACACCTGATAAATATGCCCCCAGAAAAATCTGTGTCAAGTGTGGTAGTGTAAATCATTTGTCTGTTAATTGAAAATCTACCATGCCTACTCCCATGTCTGTTCAACCTCAATTTCCTAACATGAATGCCATGCCTCCCATGCCTGTTAATGCTATACCTACACAGAATATGAATGCACAGTTTGCTAATATGCCATTTGCACCTAATCCATACTATGCTGCATACAATATGCCTCAAATGCCATTTAGCATGCCTTACTGGAATAACATGTTTACACCAAGAATGCCATTTCCTGTTAGCCATAACATGCATGTAATTCTGTTGCATTTAGTGGTTTTAAAGGTACAACCCAATTGACTAAGGAAGAATCTGAAATTCCTAAGTCAAATGAGATAAGACCTAAGAAATAGAAGAAGAAAGCTAACAAGGCAGGACCCAAGGAAACTTGGGTACCAAAATCAACTTGATTTGATTTTGATGTGTGCAGGGAAACAGAAAGAATCTTTGGTACTTGGATAGTGGCTGTTCAAGACACATGACTGGTGATTCTACCCCGCTCACAGAGTTTAAGGAGAGAGCTGGCCCAAGTATTACTTTCGGAGATGACAGCAAAGGTTATCCTGTGGGATATAGCTTGATTTCAAAGGACAATGTCATCATTGAAGAGGTTGCCTTAGTGGATGGTCTCAAACACAATCTGTTGAGTATCAGCCAGCTTTGTGACAAAGGCAACTCAGTAACCTTCAACAAAGAAGCCTGTGTTGTGACTAATAATCAAAACAACAAAGTGGTTCTCACTGGTGTGAGAAGAGGAAATGTGTACCTAGCTGACTTCAACTCAACTACAGCAGAATCTGTAACTTGTCTTCTCAGTAAAGCAAGTCAAGATGAAAGTTGGCTATGGCACAAGAAGCTATCCCATTTAAACTTCAAGACCATGAATGAGCTGGTAAAGAAAGAACTAATAAGAGGCATTCCTCTAGTGGAGTTTACAAAGGATGGACTGTGTGATGCCTGCCAAAAAGGAAAGCAGATCAAAGCATCATTCAGGAAGAAACTTGATTCAACAATTGAAGAGCCTCTGCAACTGCTTCACATGGATCTGTTTGGACCAGTCAATGTATTATCTATTTCAAAGAAAAGATTTTGCCTAGTAATTGTAGATGATTTTTCAAAGTTCTCTTGGACATATTTCCTAAAGTCTAAAGATGAGGCTAGTGAAATCATCATCAATCACATAAGGCAAGTTAACAATCATCCTGATTTCAAAGTTAGAAGAATCAGGAGTGACAATGGAACTGAGTTCAAGAACTATGTCATGAGAGCATTTTGTGAGGAAAATGGGATCTTGCATGAGTTTTCAGCAGCAAGGACTCCATAACAGAATGGAGTAGTGGAAAGAAAGAACAGATCTCTTATTGAAGCTGCAAGGACAATGCTTGAAGAATCAAAATTACCAACATATTTCTGGGCTGAAGCTGTAAACACTGCATGCTACACTCAGAACATCTCTCTGATTAATCAAGCAAGATGCATGACTCCTTATCAATTGTTCAAGAACAAGAAGCCAACTCTAAACTTTCTTCGTGTCTTTGGCTGTAAATGCTATATTCTGAGAAATCAAACTGATCAAAATGGGAAGTTTGATGCTAAAGCAGATGAATGAATTTTTGTTGGATATGCTGTTGGTAAAGCATATAGAGTCTACAATCTAAGAACCAACACTATTGTGGAATCTATACATGTTGTGTTTGATGATAAAAAGATTGAAGGACTGAGAGATGGAGATTACCATGAGAGCCTCAAATTCGACAATGTTGAGATGGTCAGTGATGGAAGTGATGATGAAAGTGATCAAGAAACAGTGTCTAAGGATAATGCAGACAAATCTACCACCAATAAAGCACAAAACTCAACATCCGTCGAGTTGCAAAATACTTCATTCGACGACGGAAGGCAATCTGTGTTATCCGTCGGTAGAAAACCTGCCTCATCCGTCGGTACTCAAAATTCACCATCCGTCGGGTTATCAAAAGGAGCAGGAAGACAAGGCAGATCACCCATAGAAAGTACCCCTTTCTCAAATCAAAGATCCACAAACTCAGGGGGAGTTTCTAGCAATCATAACTCAACCACACATCAAGACGACATTGAGGTCTCTTCATCTAGAGCTAATCTACCTCAACCAAGGAAATGGATAAAAGATCACCCCTTTGAACTGATTATTGGTGATGTTTCTTCTAGAGTTCAAACCAGAAGAGCATCTCAAGAAGAATGTCTATACAACAGCTTTCTGTCAAAGGAAGAACCAAAGAAGGTAGAAGAAGCCCTATTAGATCCTGATTAGATTTTAGCTATGCAGGAGGAGCTAAACCAATTTGAAAGGAATAAAGTGTGGAAGCTGGTACCCAAGCCTAAAGGAAAGAATCCAATAGACACCAAATGGGTATTCAGAAACAAGATGGATGAAAATGGCATAGTAGTAAGGAACAAAGCCAGATTGGTTGCTAAAGACTATTGCCAGCAAGAAGGAATGGATTTTGATGAAACTTTTGCTCATGTTGCAAGACTTGAAGCCATCAGAATCTTCTTAGCCTATGCAGCCCATGCCAATTTCAAGGTCTATCAAATGGATGTCAAAAGTGCCTTTCTGAATGGAGATTTGGAGGAAGAAGTGTATGTTAGTCAACCTCCTGGCTTTGAAGATCCAAATTTTCCAGAGTATGTCTATTATCTACTGAAAGCACTTTATGGACTGAAGCAAGCACCTAGAGCCTGGTATGACACTTTATCAAAGTTCCTTTTGGAATTCACTTCACAAGAGGTACTGTAGATAAAACTTTATTTTTCAGAAATGTTAATGGCTCTAGCATACTTGTTCAAATTTATGTAGATGATATTATCTTTGGCTCTACAGATGAGAAACTTTGTAAAAAGTTTGCCAAACTGATGCAAAGTAAGTATGAAATGAGTATGATGGGAGAACTAACTTACTTTCTTGGTTTACAAGTTAAGCAAGTTAGTGATGGAATATTCATTAGTCAAACTAAATATATTTTTGACCTTTTAAAGAAGTTTGATTTAATGGATTGCACATCTGCAAAAACTCCCATGGCCACTACAACTGAGCTTGAACTAAACACTACTGAAAAGGCTGTGGAAATTTCAAGCTATAGAGGCATGGTTGACTCACTTCTGTACTTAACAGCTAGTAGGCTAGATATAATATTTGCTACATGTTTATGTGCTAGATTTCAGGATGATCCTAGAGAGTCTCACTTGATAGCTATTAAGAGAATTTTCAGATATCTCAAGGGAACACCAAAACTTGGCATTTGGTATCCTAGAGATTCTGGTTTTGATCTAACTGGTTATTCAGATGCAGATTATGCAGGTTGCAGAATTGACAGAAAAAGCACAATAGGAACTTGTCAATTTCTAGGAAACAAGCTTGTGTCCTGGTTCAGTAAAAAGCAAAATTCAGTTTCTACCTCTACAGCCGAAGCTGAATATATTGCTGCTGGCAGTTGCTGTGCACAGATTTTAAGGATGAAAAATCAATTGCTAGACTATGGTTTGTAAGTTGAGAGGATTCCTATTTTCTGTGATAATACAAGTGCAATTGCCATCACTGAGAATCCAGTGCAACATTCAAGGACAAAGCACATAGACATCAAGTACCATTTCATAAGGGAACATGTAATGAATGGTACTGTAGAGTTACATTTTGTTCCAAGTGAGAAGCAACTTGCAGATATATTTACTAAGCCACTGGATGAATCCACCTTTTCTAGGTTGGTAAGTGAGTTAGGTATGCTTAATTACTCTTGAATCTATCTGAGTTATTTTGCAAAATGAAATGTAGCCAGAAATTTAACTGATTTTTTTAGTCATGGATGAAATTTTGGCTAAGTCAAAATTTGCATCTCGACAGATGACCATTATCCATCGAGTTAAGTCATCCGTCGATATACAATGTGCAAATAAAAGTCAATTACTTTTCTGGAATCTTTTAAAACTCGATGGATAACAGTTTATCCTCATTCGTTGAATTGTCTAAATCTTAACCGTTAATTCCCTGAACATTATCCATCGAGTATACTTACAGTTTGTAAGTATTACACGACGGATAATGGGTGGAATTTTTACAGTTTATTTTTAAACGACTATTTTAGGCAATTTCTATTGGGTAATTTACTTTTCTTTATTATTTTCATCCGTTGTTTTTGAGGGAGTATAAAACCTTATTTCATTCCAATTATTTTCTTTTATCATTCTCAAATTCATCTGCTTTTATTTTATTCTCTCTCAAGCAAATATCCTCTTTCTCTTCAAGCTTTCATTCTCTAATAATGGCACCTGTAGTAAAGATCATGCCTCAGAATGGGTTCATTTATGAGAAGCACAACTTCACTGCTTTGGTCAATAAAGGTATTCAGCAATCAGAAGACTATCACAAGATGATGGACTTCATGAAGAACTGCAAGTTAAGTTATGCCATGCTTAAATCACCCACAGTTTGCTGTGAAGTTGTTGAAGTGATGTGGACCACTGCAAACTACAACTCTACTGACAAAACCATCACTCTAACTATCAAAGGTAATGAGTTCTGTATCAATAGTGATGTGATAAAAGCATGTTTCAAAATTCCTGATGATAATGTAACTTTACCACACACTGACACTGATATTATCAATATGCTTAATTCCATGCATTATGCACTTCCTACTAATAAGCTAAGTGAGATTAGAAGATTAGGTCTTAGGAAGGAATGGAGTTTCATGTGTGATGTTGTGACTAAAGTTTTCTCTGGAAAAGTCAGTAATTTTGATTCTGTGAACATTTCCATGCTTAACATGCTATACATGCTAGTTACAGATAAATTTTACAATTTCAGTGACCTTGTCTTGTATGAGTTAGGCTTTAAACTAGGTGAGTTAGCCAAAAGGGGAAAGAATGTATATTATGCAAGATTTTTCATGATATTGGCTAACCATCTTTGTTAAGAGATTGTACTTGAGAACCCAAACAACAAATTAGCTTGTTGGGTTCAAGAGAGAAGAATCATTGCAGATTTGAATAGAGCCAACCATCATAGGGATGTGCCAATGTTCTACTTTCCTGTAATGCAGACACCTCAGGTAAGTGAGGTAAGTTCATCCATACCCTCAACTATTCCAATCTTCTTAATTTCTTTGAGTTCGGGAGTAGCTATGGCAACTGTGACAATGACCAAACAGTTGCCTACCAAAGCTGCCAAATCAACTACAATTTCTAAATCCAAGTTAAAGAAAACCCCCTCTGGTATCTCTCTTAAGGTACCATTTGAAAAATATACCAAAGCCAAAGAGGGAAGTGTGAAGGAGGGTCAGTTAGGTGAGGGAAGGGGTGAATATCAAAGAAACCCCAAGGATAAGATTGGAGAGTTGAGTGAATCCCAGCCTAGCCACACTGCAGGTTCCCAACAAACTGCAGTGCTTAAAAAGGACAGAAGCTCACTTCTAGCTGCATCCTCACAAAAGGATGTGGCTATTGAACAAAACTCTCAGCCAAGAGCACAGGCCAAAAGGGTTAGGGACACAAGCTCACCCCAAACTTACACAAGAAAGAAGAAAGCCAAAACAACTGGGGATGCACAGAGCACACATACAGTGCAAACTGGTGCTAAAGACACAGTCCCTGCACTTTCTCAAATTCAGATTGATGTGGCTCCAATAAATGTGGAGTCACAGCCAAAATCTCGTATAATAGAAGCCACTGAAACACCATACTCACCAACTAACTCACTGGAAGTGGATATGATAAACACTTCAATTCCTGATTCCCCTTCTTTAACTCTGTTGGGGAAGCCAAAATCTAGTGCAAGTGAGCATCATCTTTTAGATGATTTGTTGGCTCACTTACCAATTCTTTCAGATACTATTGTGACATCTGTGCCTTAAATAACTTCAATCAATACAGAGTTAACAATAGTTTCTCTTCCCACCTCATTCATTTCTACTATCTCGATGGATATTGCTCATCCATCGAGTAGTGATTGTATCCCGACGGATAAGCTTAACAGTAGTTATCCATCGGATAGCTTTACCACTCACCCGACGGATATCACTTATCCGTCGAGTGTCTCTGCACAACTTCAAACTTCAATTATTTCAAGTGCAGAAGATTTAGTGGTAATACAGTCACTCTTAGGACTGAGAGAGGAGAGTGCATTGAGTGAGAGGCTGGGTTGCTCCCAGGAAAAAGGAGAGGAAAAGAGTAAATCTCAGCAATCCATCTCTTCAGGATTGTCAAAAGTGGTGAGAGGAGTCCCACCTTAGTAGGTGAAGGTGAGGGTGTGAGGGTGGGGAGCCAGGGTGAGACCCTGATGCAACAAAAGAGAGAATATGGGAGAAAGGCAGATAAAGGAGAAATAAGGGTGAATCCAGCCATTGCTAATGAGTTAATGACTGTGGATGATGCTGAAAAGGAAAGACAATTTCAGCAACATTACAAAGCTGAAATTGATAACATTTCCTTGGATGCTGACACTTTTATTCATCCTGTGTCAGCCTATCAATTGTTGGCTGCTCAGGGCAATGTGGAGGCAGACCAGGCTTTGAATTTAGTGCACATCACAGAATCTCTTCAAAGAGATAAAGCTGCTGTTAACAGAATGTCTTCTCAAGCTGGAGAGCCATCTGAAGAATTTGGAGTAAATTCTAATGATGATGACTCTGGTTCTTTGGATGGAAGCATGAACTTAGGGGGAGCTGAAGGCCCAAGTTCTGCTTTAAGTTTACCTGAATGGGCATCGGCAAAGGAATCTACACCAGGACAATTTGAGGTGTCTTTGGTCAAACAAGTAATGGCTGTTCAACAGGCCCTTCAGGAAACTTCAGATGCTGGTACCAAGGTTGTTCTTCAAGCTCACCTAGACTCTCTACATCTAATGAAGATCCAGCACTTAAGACAAAATCTCAGTGTGGATGAATTGAAAAGAGATATAGCTGACTTGAAGACCTATAACTCTGAGAAGCTGGATTCAGTAATGCCATATGGTACCATGCAAGATCTACTACTAAGATTGAGGAGATAATCAGACTCTGAAAAGAAGCTAGCCAAGCTGGAAAACAGAGTTCAAGTAATTGAAGATTCAGTGGCTATTCTTCTTCAAAATCAACAGACTCAGACAAATCTTCTCATGCAACTGGCTAAAGCACAAGGCCTAACTCCTCAACTTGATGATAACAAAAAGAGGGAGAGAGAATCAAGTAAGGGGGAGAAAGGACCAACAGAGGGGGAGAAAATTCAAGTACAAATCAGCAAAGTAATTGTACCTTCAATTACTATCTAAGCCACCAGTTGCAGATGGTATAGATCTAATTGAAGCAGCAACAGCAAATTTGAAAGTTGTTGAAAAAGGAAAGTTGAGTTTAATCAACTGGGAAAAGATTGATGAGGAAATTCAGAGAAAGTTTAAACTAGTCAAGGAGCCAGTTCAGTCAGCCATCCATCACTCTCATGTCAAGCCAATCAGTGTGAATGAGATGAGCATGAACTATCTGGAAAAAGGATAATCTTCCTGCATCAAGTCTACAAAGGCTGAAACAATTCTTAAACCAAGGGCAAATTATCCAAAGTCATCTTGGAAGAACCCTATGGACACTGTGTATGAGACACCCAAGCCTGATGAAAAGAAGCTTCTGTCAAGATCTATTGTCTTCTATAAAGATCCAGCTGATTCAGCCTAAAAAAGGAGAATTGCTAAGATATTCAGAAATGGAAAGGAAATTTGTGTGGTAGCTGGACATCCATAATTTGCTCAAGCAAAGAAAGAAGAGAAAGCAAGATTAAAGAAGCAAAAGAGGCAAGCTGCTCTAGATGCAAAGAAATCTAAACAAAAGAAAGAGCAGATTGTCATCTTGGCCAAGCTACAGGCTGTAAACTCTTCTCAACAAATTCCCTCTCATCCATCTGAAGCTGCTGAATCAAAGAAGAAGATTGAAGAACAGAAGAAATCCCCAAGAAAGAAAGAATTGGCTAGAAGAACAAAAAGGAAACTGGATGTTGTTGACAAGGAATTGGAAAATCAATTTCCTAAGGAATCCACACCAGCTAAAACTCAAGCATCAAAGCCCTCTGTTGTATTTGAAGACATAAGGGTGGTGGACCCCTACAGGAACATACATGGAGAGTCTATTGTGCCAAAGGATGAGCCAATAGAGTGGGATAAATTACCAATTCCTGACTTCAACTTGCCAATCCTTACCAAGCCAAAAAGGACAAAATCAAGGGCAGTCAAGAAAGTGAAGCTGTCACCTCTCAAATCCATGTCAGTAGTTAAAGCTCAACCCAAGGTCAACAGGGAGACTACTTGTACTTGTGTGACATCAAAGAATTCTCATATCTAAAACTTTATCTGGATAAACTGGATGAAGTAAGGGCAATTGATGTGTAACACCCCCAGATCCGGGGTCAGGGATCCGGGTCATCACGGTCTTTCTTTCCACAATATCACTTCACTTAATTAATAATAATTAACCTTATGCTGTGACCCCACACTAACACACACCACAACCCGTTATAGTCTCAGAGATGAAATTGAAATAAGTACAAGTCTTTGAATCCACAATTTAAAAGTTATTACAACCCAAAATGATTACTTGATAAGTTTATAATTAATTGCCATTATCTGCCACAAGTTATAATTATACATAATTGATTCTCAAAAGTAGAAGGTCTGATCTACAGATAGATCTACCTCTGCAGCTATAGCAGCTATGATCTCAACGGGAAGGCGCGGGGCACTTCCCACGCTCTTGCGCTGGGTCTGCTTGAGTCTGGCCATCTTTCCTAACTGTTGTTGTGTGATGAAGAAATAAAGCAAGAGTGAGCATTACAGCTCGCAAGATAATATATAGTGTAAACAATAATGCAAGTATCTAAATGGATAACTTACTAGAATCCTTTATCAAGTGTAAGATAATTACTTACTGGATATAAGCAAAAACAAGGGATGAAGTTACCAAATGCTTTACTATACTTATATCATTTATAAAGCTACTTGAACTACCACTGTTCAAAGTATAATGAGCTTTCAACAGTTCATCACATAGATGAGACTACGAGACAAGATTTGAATAGATTAAATCTTTGCAGTATTATTGAAGGAAATGAAGCTATGATATACTTCATTAAGTTCCGATATATATATCCACATATATATCTGCTTTATACAGTTCCTGAAAACCTCTGTCATGTAAAGTATGAACAAAGTTTGTAACATCCAATGAATTTTTGGAAGGGAAAAGAATTTTGGCATAAACCCGATATCTTGCTGATCAGGAAAAGATACCAATAAGTAACCTTTTCTACTAGTAGATGGATGAATTCCCCACTGGTCATCACCCTGGTCGCAATAGGACCTTATGCTGGACTGCCACTCAGCCACTTACACATTTGATGGACTCCCACTGAGCCACTTACACTTTCATGGACGCCCACTGAGCCCATGTTGCTTATGCCGACTCAAATAGATGGACTTACTTCCCGAACGTTGGGTAAGTAATAAATTCATTTATCAAAACAGCAACCTCGTTGCGAATATAAAATACACCACAGAGCCGGATCCTTTAGATTTTTGAACGAGTATTCAAGTCCCCTTCAAAAAGGAAGATCTTAAATTTGAAAACGAGTTTTGGGATCCGCTCTAAACTTTAAAAATCATTTTGAAGACTCGAAAACATTTTTAAGAATGTTTGGAGTACTGCTGATTTATTAAAATAAATCAGTCCCAATATATTAGAAAATATCTGAATATTATTATTTAAATAATATTCCCATAAAGAATAGTCTTTATACAAATAATTGAAGTAGAAGTTGTAAAACTTATACTTGAAATGAGTATTAAATAACCAAAGATATACTTATACGAAAGTACTATCTTTATTTGAATAATCAAAGATAAGTTTGATTATCGACACCTTATTCTTTAATAAAATAAAGAATATATCTCAGCAAATAATCGAAGTCATAGATCCTCAAATGAATATTCAAATAATATTCATTAAATAATATAAACTGAGTCACAAGCCCTCGAATGAATATTCAAAATAATATTCATTTAATAAAATAAAAGGAGTCATAAGCCCTCGAATGAATATTCGTAATAATATTCATTAAATAAAATAAAAGTTATCGAATAAACCTTATCCGATTAATAGTTTTGAAAACTATATCAATATATAGATATATATATTTAATATATATATATATATATATATATATATATAATATACTTGGGAACATCGACTCCCGGTTTTAGAAATATGTTCACCTTTGGGTCCCCTATACTAAGGGTATACGCAACTACTGCTTATTTCTAGCATAGGTATTATGCAACTATAAGCATTGAAATCAACAGATAGATAACCAGATTACGAAACAGACATGCATATATACCATATCAGCATGTTCCAATATATCGCAAATTTGCTAATAACAATCATGCACTTATCACAAGATAATGCATATACATATATTTACATCACAACAACAGTTATACGGGTAGAAAACTTGCCTGAGTGACTGGGGGTTACAAATGGCTCGGGATGAGTCTGGTAACCTATAAACAACATGTAAGTTGGAATTAAACCAAAGTCACTTATAAATCTATACTTTAACTCACTTGTAAATCTATACTTTAACCAAATTAGACTCTAACGCTCGCTTTGCGCTTACTGATTCTCTTAAGTCGCTCGAGTACCCTCGGCTCCACCATTTTTAATAAATTAACCATTACGAGTTTTAAGGTGATTCTTTCGCGAGTACCTTACCAACTGCCTAATCCACTTAACATAATTGTTTCATACTCCAATTAGTCCTTTAAGGTCTTTAACCTATGTTTCAAAGTAAGGCGAGGGGTAATGGTTCGTTCGCGAAACGCCGTTACTTAAAATGGCCGTTTCTCCTAAACCGTACATCGGAATCAAACGAACCACATATCAAAACGAAGCTCATAACATGAACTATCTAAAAATGGCAATGGTCAAAATCTAGCAGGAAGTTCTCGGGTCCTAATGTTATGAACAAAAGCAGTCTAAAGTAAATCGGACATTACGACGGCTATGTTTACGCGATTTCCCAAATTTATACCATTCCAAATCAACCACCAATAAACCCCAATTCACAACCCAATCAAAACTCCATCCATACTACATTATAACAGCCCCAACAACTCAACATTAACAATTTTTACTTATTCTTAAACTTGAATTTAAAACTATACTTAAGTCCTTTACTAATCAACAAGATTCAACATCCAATTTACTACAACTCCGACCCAAACTCTAAACATGCAAGCATCAAGCTACTCTTTTACCATAACAATCAAAATCATCCTAATATACAAAGTAAAGCTAGGGTTTGGAGATGTTATACCTTCCTTGAAGTGATTGGAGTAGCTAGGAAGCCTTAAGAAGCCTTGAGATGTCTTAGGGATGCTTGGATCTTAAAGGAAAAATAAGAAAAATCAAGTTAAAAATATTGAAATCACTATTCATTATCTTCTTCATTGATTTCTTGGAGAAGATTGTGAATGATTTGGAGGCTTAAACTTATAGGATAGCTATATCTATGCATAAGGAGTACTAGATAATTATCTTACCAATTAAGGAAGCTTGGAACTTGATTTTTGAAATTCTTCTTCTTGAAATGAAGAAAAAGCCGAGAGCTCCTTGGTTGAAGAAAGAAATGATTTTGTGTTTTGCTTTGATTTGTTTTGGTTGGTTGATTTTTTGATTTGTTTTGTTTTGATTTCTTCCCTTTTTACCATGGTAATTATTGTGTGGTTCACAATCATCCAACAATTCCTTCCCTTATGTTATGCTTATGTCATCATGTGATGTCACCCTCCCTCCTTTGTCCTCTTCTCATTGGTTGGATGACATCATCCCCTCTAATCTCTTTGATTAGCTTCTAATTACTTGGCTAATGACCGATGATCTGTTATACGGTTCGCTTAACTTTCGTTTTCGTTTATCATTTGAGGGATCATACCCGGGATCTTATTACTTAGGTTCCCTTAACCTTTCTCAATACATTATATTCCTTTTTATGATCCTCTAATAAAATCCTTGAATTTAAATCCTTTTTATCCTGTTACCTTATACTCAATTCTTTCGATATCTGGTGGATTTTCGGGAAAAATCAAAAGGTTCAAATTTGGATTCTGACGATCTTTACATACACTTATATATCATATAGAGTACCCATAAAATCTCAGAATATCCATAAAAGAAACCCTACATAGTGTGGCATGAAAAGTTTTCTTGTTCAGAAATATCAGCAAAAACACTATTCATAAGGGTTACAAAAAGTTCAAAATTTTGGGGTTATTAGAGTCTCCCCTCCTTAAAAGGATTCCGTCCCGGAATCAAATAGAAAACAAATTGGGGTACTTTTCTAGCATTGTGCTCTCTAGTTCCCAAGTTGATTCTTCCACATTATGATTCTTCCATAGCACTCTGACTAGCTTGATCACTTTGTTTCGAAGCACCTGCTCCTTCTTATCTATAATCCTTACTGGTTTCTCCACGTAAGTCAGATCTGGTTGCATATCCACATGCTCGTACTCCACTATGTGTCTGGCATCCCGATGATACTTCCTTAGCATTGACACATAGAACACATTATGAACTTGTTGTAGGTTCGGGGGTAAGGCTAGCTCGTAAGCCAACTTCCCAATCCGTCTTAGTATCTCAAAAGGTCCAATGTATCTTGGGCTTAGGTTTCCTTTCTTTCCAAATCTCATTAACCCCTTCCAAGGGGATACTTTTAGTAGTACTAAGTCCCCTACTCCATACTCCTTGTCCCTTCGGGCTAGGTCTGCATATTTCTTCTGTCTGTCTTGGGCTGCTACCAGCCGCCCTCTGATAAGATCCACTATGTCTTTGGTCCTTTGGACCACTTCGGGTCCAAGCATCTTCTGTTCCCCTACTTCATCCCAGTATAAGGGAGATCGACACCTTCTTCCATACAGGGCCTCATAAGGCGGCATTCTGATGCTAGCATGAAAGCTATTGTTATAAGAAAACTCGATCAACGACAAGTGATCATCCCAACTTCCTTTAAAGTCTATTGCACAGACTCTCAACATATCCTCTAGTGTCTGGATGGTCCTTTCACTCTGCCCATCCGTCTGGGGATGGTACGCGATACTCATATTTAACTTGGTCCCCGCACATTCTTGAAAGCTCCTCCAAAATCTGGAGTTGAACCTGGGGTCTCGGTCTGAGACAATGGACGCTGGGACTCCATGTCGCGTCACTATTTCCTTAAGGTAAATGTCCACCAGTCTATCGACTGTGTATCTCTCACTGATAGGAATGAAATGAGCTGACTTTGTCAGTCGGTCTATGATCACCCATATGGCATCATGGTTGGCTTTTGTCCTTGGTAAAACGACAATAAAATCCATGGCTATCTGTTCCCATTTCCATTCGGGAATCTACAGGGGTCGTAAAAGTCCACTGGGTCTCTGGTGCTCTGCCTTTACTCTTTGGCAAGTCAAACATTTGCTTACCCATTCTGCTACGTCCCTCTTCATGTTGGGCCACCACTAATATTCCTTCAAATCCCTATACATCTTGGTGCTTCCCGGGTGAATGGAATACCTTGAACTATGGCTTTCATCCAAAATCTCATCTTTAAGCTCTTGAACGTTCGGAACCCAAATCCGGTAGGAGTACCTCATTATCCCTTTATCATCTTTCTCAGTATGGATCTCTTCTCCAGTCATTGACTCTCTGCCTTCATTCATTATTTTCTCTTGGCACAATCTGATCTTTTCCAATAACTCTGGCTGCATTGAGATCTCAAAAAGCTTTTCAGTTCCGGTTCCGGTTACCCTTACTTCTATTTCCATTATCTCAAAATCCTTTATCAATTCTTCCGAAGTCGTTATCATTCTGAGTCTTTCCTTTCTACTAAGGGCATCAACCACCACATTGGCTTTCCCCGGGTTATAGAGAATCTCACAATCATAGTCCTTGATTAGCTCTAACCATCTCCTCTGGCGCATGTTGAGCTCTTTCTGCGTAAATATGTACTTGAGGCTCTTATGGTCTGTGAAAATCTCGCACTTCTCTCCATACAAGTAGTGCCCCTAAATTTTTAGGGCAAAAACTATTACTGCGAGCTCAAGGTCATGAGTAGGATATCTAATCTCGTATTCCTTCAGTTGTCTCGACGCATACGCAATCACTTTACCGTGCTGCATAAGCACACACCCTAATCCTTTGTGCGACGCGTCACTATATATCACAAAATCTCCTTTTCCGTCTGGCAATGCCAACACCGGGGCCATTACCAACCTTTTCTTTAATTCCTGAAAACTGTTCTCGCATTTCTCCGTCCATTCAAACTTCTCTGTCTTACGAGTAAGTCGTGTCAAAGGGGCTGCGATCTTCGCAAAGTCCTGTACAAATCTACGATAGTAGCCGGCCAATCCTATGAAACTCCTTACCTCTATGGGTGTGGTTGGCCTTTCCCAATTTGAGACCGCCTCTATCTTGGAGGGGTCGACCACTACTCCTTCTTTATTATCACATGTCCTAAAAACTGTACTTCATTCCGCCAGAATTCACACTTCGAGAATTTGGCATATAACTGCTCCTCTCTGCGTATTCCTAAAGCTATCCTCAAATGCTCTGCATGTTCTGCCTCAGTCCTTGAGTAGATTAAAATATCATCGATAAAAACTATCACAAACTTGTCCAAGTACTTCTTAAATACTCTGTTCATTAAATCCATGAAAGCCGCTGGGGCGTTGGTTAATCCAAAGGACATTACCAAGAACTCATGATGCCCATACCTGGTACGGAACACTGTCTTGGGAATATCTTCGGGTTTAATCTTTAGTTGGTGATATCCAGTTCTCAGGTCAATCTTGGAAAAATAAACAGCATCCTTTAGCTGGTCGAACAGATCGTCTATTCTAGGTAACGGGTACCTGTTCTTTATGGTTAGCTTGTTCAACTCTCGATAGTCGATGTACAGCCTCATGCTCCCATCCTTCTTCTTAACAAATAACACTGGTGCTCCCCACGGAGACACACTGGGTCTTATCATACCCTTATCCAAGAGTTCCTCCAATTGGGTAGCTAATTCCTTCATTTCTAATGGGGCTAACCGGTAAGGTGCCTTTGAAACTGGCGCCGTCCCTGGAGCCAACTCAATAGCAAATTCAATCACTCTATCGGGTGGTAATCCCGGAAGTGTTGGATTTTTAACGCAACGGGGTCATGGCAAAACACTTTTACACATATAAAATCCAAATAAAAGCATATAAATCGCGAATAAAAATTCGAGGGATCGAATCTAACCTTTTAAAATAATTCGGAGATAACGATCAGAGATCCTTAGCAGTTGCTCCTCAAGTGTGAAGCACTCCACCGGTATCCACCAAGAAAACGATGTTAAGGAGGAGGAAGGAGGTGGAGAGAATTGGGTTTTCCAAACTTTTTGGGTTTTCGGGTTTCGATGGGGTTAGAATAAAATTAGGGTCTATAATAGTGTATTTATAGGCAAAATTTTCAGCTGAAATTTTCCCATAAATATTATTATTACTATCCCATTTATTATTCTTATTAATAATTAAAACACCTTTTAATCATTAATCCTTTTTCTAAACACTTTAGAAATAATTCTCTCTCTTGATTTAATTTCCAAAAATTAAATCCTTTAATTAATAATATTAAGAACTTTTCTTAATTAATTTATAATCAATTAAATCTCATTTAATCAAATATTAAATTTTCCAATTAATTATTTATTTCATAAATAAATAATTATTAGCCATTATTAATTAATTCCTCCACCATTAAATCATTCTCTTTTTATGGTGTGACCCTGTAGGTTCAATATTAAGCCGGTAGTAGAAATAAATAATAATAAAACTATTTTATCATTATTTATATAAATTCTCTAATTTATTAAATATGATTAATTAATTAATCACATTTATTCTACATCGTGAGGGATACTTCTCAGCATATCGCGACTATCCGAATAATATGAATTCACTGCTTAGAATACCAAGAACCTATTCAGTGAATAGTTACCGTACAATAAACTCCTTCTACCCTACAATGTCCCGATTAAATACAAGGCATGGATCTCGTGTCAAGCCTATCTAATTCAATCACTTGCTTACCATTTACTATGCGTAGTTCTATGCAAATTAGAAACTCCTTTCTAATTTCATTCACTCTGGCCAGAGATTCCTGAACTAGCATAAGTGGATCAGCCTTGAACATTCGCTTCCTTCACTGGAAGGGGTAGATCCTTTATTGATCATACACTATCTTCGTGTACAAATTCCTATACCCAGAAAAGCCCTAATAATTGTCCCTGGAGACTAAGAACTAAACCAAAGCATAGTTCAGTGTACACAAGATGACTATGATGACCTCAAGTCTAAGGATACTTGTACAACTATCACTAATAGAATTTGATTTATCTAGCAATGAATTGTTTCAAAACCGATCAAAAATAAATTTGTTTGATTGATACATGTACACCTATCAATTAGACATAGATATAGATTCAAGAAATTTAATCGAAAAATGTGATGAATAGATTCTACTTGTCCCCGAACGAACTTCTTATAGGAATATAAATTTTTTTCGAGAACTTCTTGATCCTTCTTCTCTTTTTTTTTTCTTTTCTGTAAACTCAGTAGTTCATTTGTAAGCAGCTGTGAGCATTCTTGCACACAGAGTCCTCTCGATATATTATATATATCTCTGGTGGAATCGTTTAAATCCACCAGAAAGTTTTTAAAGACTCTTGTTTTTAATTTCTTATGTTTTGATTCATTATATTTCTATTCCGCATTGTGCCAATCAAAACATTATATCTATATTCGAGTTGAACATTTTTATTTCAAGAAAAAGGTTCAAGAATTCCATTCAACCCCCCTTCTGTAATTCTTGCTATATTGTTATGGGACTAACATTTAAAATGCAAGTGCTTTGAAGCACTAAACCCTAAACCCTGATTCCAGTTATTGATCTTGAGCCGTAAACCTTATTCTTTCTAAACCATTGATTGTTATATACCCAAATACGAACCATAGATATACGATATTACTCCACAAATACATACAAACTAAATACCAAACACTGAACCAGATTACTTACATATTCAAACCATTGTACCTTATGCTTTGATAGACCAAATCCTTGAAACCTTGAAACGTTGATTCCTTTGTTATCCAATTCTTTCATTACCTAACAGCCAAGCTTTGAAATTGCCATATTGATCCTTGAAGGTTGAAACCATTTCATTATCGAACATCCAATGTTGTTTATGATTCTGTTTATTGCTTTACATTATTTATTCTGTTATTATGTTAGAATTGGATTGTTTTTATAAAATTGTGGACCAGATTCGTGGTCAGACCATATTAATGGTCAAGTTAGGCCAATGTATGCCTTGGACCCAGTAGATAGAGCAGTGATGTGTGCTTTGCTCAGGGTTAGTGCGTGACTGATCAGCAATCTAACCTTGGTTTTTAAAATAAAAATATAATATCTAATTCTAAATCATAATTCATTGTTCTCTTGATATCATAACCCTTTCCACTTGATGATCATTATTCTCAGTCTTGTCATTGAGACTTGCTGAGCTAGTTAACAAATTTGTGCGATGTTGTTTATGTTCTTTTCCAGTTAAAAATGAACCAGTTGGTAGCGAGGATCCCCAATCCAGTGCGAGAGCTAGGGGTCCAGGTTGATCGAGTTAAGCTATCAGGCATCTTTTGAGATAATTTAAGTTTGTAAAAGTTTATAATAATGTTTAATACTCAGTTCTGAGCTTGAATAGTTGGGATTTGGACGTTTGTAATATAAAGTGTGTGTGTGGCTTGTGTGCATAATTTAACCTGTTACGGTCCGTGGTAGTTGGTAAGTAGGGTCACTGCATATTATTATTATCTTTATTATTATTATAAGAAGGTTATAAATAAGGTGTGTGTGTGTGGACCCCAAACTTCTAACCCGGGTTTGGAGGGCGCCACACAACGACTCCTCCAGAAAGACGATAGCGCACCCCGCCCAGAAGGGAGGGATGATGTAGGCGCAGAAATAATCATGAAGAGGAGTCACAGGTGCAAGCTGGAGGAAGGGGACGCCATGAGCGACCTAAGGGCTCTTATCACTCTAGTAATGCAAGTGGTGACAGAGAAAGAGAAGTCGTTAGAGTGGGTGATTTAAGGAGGATCTTAGATCAAATGGAACAGGAGAAGAAGGGACCCTTGCCCTTGATGAACCCTTCTCCATTCACGACTGCTATTCACTCATCTCCCTTGCCTCAAGTATTCAGGCACAACCCCAATCTTCTGTTCAACGGCGAAGCCGACCCAGCGGAATATCTTATACAATTTAACATAGAGATGGAGGTCTATCAGGTGCCAGAGCCAACCCGTTGCAGACTCTTTGCAGCATCACTCCAAGGGAGTGCCCAACAATGGTTCTCCAAGTTAGGGCCGGATAGCATAAGGACTTGGCGGCTGTAGGAAGATGTTTTCATCCGATAATTTCAATCCACCCTCCACTACCCACCTCATGTGGCCACGCTAGCCAACAGTAAGCAAAGGGAGGGGGAACCTCTGGTGGAATACTTTCACCGATTCAATAATGAAGTTCCTAAGGTGAGAGGTGCTATCGAAGAGACCATCAAGAACTTTCTGGATAGAGGGGTTGAAAGAAGGGTCCAAATTTTGGTAAAATCTCCAGGCTAGGGAGCCAAGGACCTTGGCGAAATTCTATGAGCAAGTTGAACCCTTTAAGAATGTGAATAAGTCGATTAGGGAGATGATCAGCGAGAACTATTTAGACAAAAGAGACCGGTCCTCGAGCCCTGATGAGAGAGGGAAGACGTATCAGCGTAGTTCAAGCCCCAAGAAGTCTTCCCGGGGTAAAGAGACAAACAAAAATTCGGGGAGGCCCTATACATGAAAATGGCAGACACACACCCCTCTGGTAGCCTCCATCGACCATATATATGCTACCTATGCTAGGAAAGGGGTGTTCAGGAAGGCAGCCCCTCTCACAGACTACAACAAGAGGGATACTTCGAAGTATTGTGCATACCACGAGACCACGGGGCATGATATAGCTGATTGCAGACAATTGAAGGATGAAATCGAGACGCTAATAAGACAAGCGAAGCTTACAGAGTAGGTTGTCAAGGAGGTTCGAAAACACAAGACTCATTATCATATTGTCCCTCCTCTACCCCTAGAAGACAAAGAGAGGGTACCTCGGGCATCATTCATATTATTCTAGGCGGGTCTCACATTGGTGGAGACAGCCGGAAGGCGATGGACAGATATGCCCGGAAAGCAAAGGATAAGCCCCTCACCAATGTCAACCATCTGAGCCAAAGGCCCCCGGAGCTCTTTGAAAAGGAGGCTGATAACATTGTGTTTAGGGAGAACGATGCAAAATGGGTGCACTACCCCCATACTGATGCCCTGGTCGTAAAAATGAAGATTGAATGTTCATCGAGCATTGGTGGATACCGGTAGCTCGATAGACGTTCTAACCTATATTGCCTACAAGAAACTAGGGTTGCTGGATAGAGAACTAACCTCGACAGGTGGGCACTTGTACGGGTTCACAAGAAACTCAATCGGAGTAAAAGGGACAATTCGGCTCCCGGTGATCTTAGGAGAAGAGCCTTATGTGGCCACCCAGATCGTTATATTTGCAGTTGTAGATCAGTCTTGTGCCTATAATGTTATAGTGGGCAGGCCCCTTATGAGGGAAATGAGGATGGCGACCTCGATCCATCACATGACAGTAAAATTCCCAACCTCCACAGGGGTAGGCTTCTTGAAGAGATGTCAATACGAATCAAGGGTCTGCTACAACCAGGCACTCAGGGCAGCAGAGTTACGAAATACATTGAAGGAGACGGTTAAACCGGGTGAAGGTGATGTCCTCATTGAAGAGGCAGAGGGTAGGAAGAGAGTACATCCTGAGGGACACGAGACTTGTAACATGATTTTAATCGAGGAATTGCCCGAGAACTATTTTGAGCACATGAGGATTCAGGTGGAACCGTGCCCAGGGGCCCTTCTAATAGAGCCCTCTCAGCCCATCATGTTGGTACAGGAAGGGATTGTAGAAGAGGCAAGTGATGGAGAAGAGAGCCCATAATAAATCACTACGAGACTCAAGAAAGGGAAGTTGGCACGCGAAGAAACAACAAAAACCATGGATCTGCCCAACGGAATTACTCGGACGGTCACCATGACCTCTGAATGCTTGGTAAATCCGGTTCGAGCTCACCATCCCGAGCTCGAGGACACAGAAGGTTTGATAATCACAGAAGTGGAAGAAACCAGTGAGGCTCGAGCAAACTTGGACCCGAGAATGCCCCCGATGGTTGAGAGGGCTTGAGCCGCAGATGACACAATCCCAATCTTGATAGACCCGAATGATCCTTCCAAGGTACTCAGAATAGGCTCTAACTTAATCTCTGACCTAAGAGAAGACCTGGCCCAATTCTTGAGGAAAAATTTGGATGTCTTTGCATGGTCACACTCTGATATGGTAGGGATTGACCCGAATGTCATGTGCCACCGGCTCAACTTAGGGGTCCAGACAAAAGAGGCGGCTAATTAGTGGAGAGAGGCCGGAGGCCCTCAGAGAAGAAGTGGATAAACTAATGGAGGCGGGGCTTGTAAGGAAAGCCTTTTACCCTATGTGACTGGCCAATCCAGTACTTGTCAAGAAACCAAATAGAAAATGGAGGACATATATGGACTTTACGAACCTAAACAAAGCTTGCCCGAAGGATAGATTTTGTCACGCCCTCAATCTTGGGGTTAGAAAATTAGGACCCACACAATAATAAACTATCATAAAATATGCATAAACCCCGATTAACTACTAACAGGATCAAACAAGATAAAGTTTGAGACAAGATTACAACCACCAACCATAATATATAAATTACAACCCAAAATAACACCAAATTTACACAATCAATTCCGACTTGGAACCGACAGATAACCCATTGTATCTTTACAAACTTTCCGACTAAGTGCTTGCTCACACATAACCTGTACTACTTGCTCTGGCATCTGGAAGCCTACAACATGGTAGGGACCACCAGGTACGCTCTTACGAGCAGTGCGCCTAAGTCTGGTCATCCTCTTGCTTAACTGCCATGGTTATAATAAAGCAAAACATATGAGTATAAAACTTTACAAGTAACTATATGACAGTTCTACGATACAATATCAACAATATACCAATACTGATTTTGAGGCATTCTACTTTAAATCTCTATGTGGCAGATTTCTATCTCTGGGATATGAAAAGGTTATGAAGGAAGATTTGGGCTTTCGGGAAACAAAGCTCAAGATAGGGTGGGAGCCGAAAATCATCAGAAATCATTATCAAGATCTCAAAGGATCTTTCACATGGAAAGAAAGAATCTATTCATCTCTGGGAATCAATTATATGATTAATAAAAATATCATAATAGAATCAGGGTTCTCAAAACTGAAAATTAAACAATATCTCAATCAACTCATCATGAATCATTTTAAATATGTCATTATCAAAGAATCAATTGTTGAATAAAGAATTCAATTTCGCTTTATTAAATGGTATGGAACCCTTGATTGGACTATTTCAACTTTCAATTCATAATAATAATATGGGTGATCAGCCCGTACCGACCTCCATCTGGTCTTTAAGGTACCTATGACATAATTTCAGCCTTAAATTGGACTAGCCCCGCTAGTCTCTTATATGACTAGACATAATTTTTTAAGTTCAATTTCAAGAATTCAAAGATTCGAATGAATCAAAGGTAAGCAAGGTTCAACACTAAGGATCTTGATCAAATGATCATAAGGTATATAAGTTAGGGAAACAAAACAGTTCCGAGGATCATCATAGAATAAGATAAACAAAGGAATGCAAGATCATTACGTAAGGGGGTTCATAAAGGTTCTAATAGGGTTCACAAGAATTCAAGGTATCAACAGGTGAGCGAGATATGAATACAAAAGGTTATTATAAAGGTTTGAAAACTAATCATATCAATAATAGGTCCACAAGAACAATAACAGGATATCTTAAGAATCAATAATAGGTTCACAAGGAACAAGTGCTATAAAAGTTCAATACTCTATCATGGCATGAACAATATCCTCTCTATAAATAATTTATACAAGTAAGCAGAGTTACTTGCCTGAATTCGCTATCCTGTTTCACAAGGGTTGAACTACTGCCACCTAGTACATTTCTCCCTTTCCTAGCCCGAATGCCTTCACGCTCCGAATCTACAATCCAACAATCAAAACCCTAATTAGATTCTCACTCGACGTTCCCAGAACGCTTAATAATTAACCCTTATCGAGAAACCCTAAGAGTATATATATATATATACTCAATTATAACACAAAGCATGCTATACCATGACCCGTATACTTTAACCAAATAGTCATCGAATCACATATAGCGACACAATTACGGCACATAGCATATAATCCTTGTATCCAAACTCTATACTCGAGTTATAATGGGAAGTATACAATCTCATATCAAAATGACTCAATCCTTCCTTTTATATCATCTAAGTCGAACCAAAATAAACAAATAAATCACATTACTCTTAGAAATCTCACATGCAATCACTTGGCAAGGTATTGAAATCAAATCTATCACTTTTATACTTAAAAACCATTCGGATTTAACACAAAACACAATCAAACATCAAGCAACAACATGCAAATAATAAAATCACATATAAACTTGAGATCAATCCTTCATTCATCCTTTTACATCATTTTTAGCTCAAATCTTTACATGCAAAACTATAACTTAACGTGCATTTGATACTTCTTCCAAAACCAAAATCGAAATTATATCTACAATCCATTTAAATACATAAATCAACTTAATTCCTTAAGAACCGTCAAGTACATTCGATATTTTTAAAAATCAAGACATGCATGCATCATTTGGGATTCTTATACCACAACTCCATCTATTTATTCATTAATCTCCGGGATCAATCAACAATAACCCATTTACATCATTAAAAATCAACTTAATAATCAAGAACCACTCGGGTTTCAAGAAAAATAACATATGCAACTTTTAATTCGATTCTTTAAATCATCAACTAATCTAATTTCTCAATTATTTCTAAGAATAAACATCAACAAGTCATTTTCATCAATGAACAATCAATTTTATTTTCTCAAAATCAAGAACCCATTCGGGTTTTAGGAAATCAACACATGCATCTATATATCTAGATAGATGAAGCAAAATCTCACATAACTATGGTCTCACAATCGAAAACAAGGGGAGGATCGAAGAGAGAGAGAGAGAGTACCGAGAGTAAGAAGAGAGAAGACCCGGATGAGAGATGAGAGAGATGCAGAGGGGACGAAGAGGATGAGGAGAGAGCGAGACGAGCAGAGTGCGAAGAGGAGGAGGAGAGATGAGAGAGAGACGAGAGAGAGAAATGAGAGAATGAGAGAAACGAGAGAGTTCGGGTGAGGAAAAGAAATAAAGGGAGTGGGGTGGGGTTTATATACTACCAAGGAAGGGTAGTTTAGTAATTAGGTAATTACATTCCTGAACCTACTTTTATCCTTTTCCAAAAATGAATTTGATTAATGGATATCTCTCTCGAAAAAGATGGATATGATACGAATAATAATTTTGGGACGTAGATCTCGAAATTAGCTTTTCAGCCAAATTTTTAAAATAATTTTTGAGCGAACGGTTGATTTAATACGGATTTTACAAGATTATGCTGAAAATAATATTTTAATTCCATAAAATCATTTTAAAATACACCGATGACAAAATAAATCCGTCTATTATTTTTAGAAAGTCTCTAGGACTATTTTGAAGATAACAAAACAAATTTCACGCCTTGACCATACTCGGATAATTTTATAAAAATATATGAAGGTTCAATAAACCTCATTTAAATCAAATGAATCCCTTAAAATAATTTAAAAATCAACAAAGCACATAATCATGCATACAGACAAGCAAACACATATATTCACACATCACATATCACAAAATTTCCCTTTTCTATTATTATGATTATTTTCTTTTTTCGCGTAGCGGGTTACATTCTGCTTGACGGCCCGACCCTAAGCGTTTCAATTACGCTTCACAATCAATCCTTATACTAACTGACACACCACTGAAAGACTTACTTAAACATTTCCATTTCACAAAACAACATATAGTTCATATTTAAATACTTTTATTCTCTTTTAAAATAGGTCCCGTTCTACCTGACGGCCCGACAACACAACTTATCCCCTAAGCTGACTCATCAAACTGGAACGCGTCATTTTACGTTCCTAGTTACTAATATACAATAAGAAAATTAACCATCAAAATCACTTAATCCCTTTAATAAATCACATAAATTATAATTACACCACAGAATCATACTTTATTCACTTAATTACATCACGAAATTCCCAGTCATTACAATCTACCCCCTTAAAAGGATTCTGTCCCCAGAATCTAATCTAAGCAAATAGATGGGGATACTTTTCTTGCATCTTACTTTCTAATTCCCAAGTTGACTCCTCTACTAAAGGATTTCTCCACAACACTCTAACTAAAGGTACAACTTTATTTCTGAGCGTCCTCTCTTTTCGATCTAAGATTCGAACTGGTTGTTCCACATAAGACAAATCTTGTTGTATTTCCACTAGTTCTAATTCGATCACAAGGCTGACATCAGCATCATATTTATTTAGAAGAGATACGTGAAACACATTATGAAGATGTTGCATCTGCGGGGGTAACGCTAATTCAGAAGCCACTTTTCGAACTTGTCGTAGTATTTCGAATGGTCCAATATACCTAGGATTCAACTTCCCTTTCTTTCTGAATCTGGATAAACCTTTCCACGGAGATATTTTTAACAACACTTTGTCCCCGGGCTCGAATTGCATATCCTTTCATTCTTGATCCGCATACTTCTTTTGTCGATCTTGAGCAGCAATTAAACTTTTACGAATCAGTCCCACTTTCTCTTTCATTTGTTGAACTAGCTCTGGGCCAATTAATTTTCCCTCACCAACTTCATCCCAATATGTAGGGGATCTATATTTTCTTCGATACAATGCTTCATAAGGCGGCATGCCAATACTCGCGTGATAACTGTTGTTGTAGGAAAACTCAATCAATGGCAAATGATCGTCCCAATTTCCTTTTAAATCTATTACACAGGTCCGCAACATATCCTCGATCGTCTGAATTGTCCTTTCACTTTGTCCGTCAGTTTGTGGATGATATGTCGTACTCATTTTTAGCTTAGTTCCCAAATGATCATGAAATTATTGCCAAAATCGTGAGTTAAACCTCGGGTCTCTATCAGACACGATAGACACTCGAACTCCGTGACGCATCACGATCTCGTCCAGATACACTTTGACCAACTTTTCTAATGAAAATCTTTCGTTTATCGACAAGAAATGCTTTGATTTCATCAATTAATCGATTATTACCCAAATCGCATCATGATTAGTCTTTGGCAATCCTACCACAAAATCCATCGTGATATGTTCCCATTTCCATTCTGGTATGTCCAGTGCTTGAAGCAATCCACTTGGTCGTTGATGTTCCGCCTTTACTCTTTGCACGTATAAAACTTACTTATCCATTCTGCGATTTCCTTTTTCATGTTTGGCCACCAATAACTCTCTTTTAAGTCCCTGTACATTTTCGTACTTCCAAGGTGAATTAAAAATCTTGAGTTATGCGCTTCATGCAAAATCTCATGCTTTAGCTCCACAATGTTAGGTATCCAAATACGCGAATCAACGCTATATATTAGTTTTTCATCCTTTTGAGCTTTAACCTCCTCTCTTGACAACTTATCTTTCTCGCGGTTCATCACTTACTCTTGACAACATCAAATCTTTTCCAAAATTTTGGGTTGAAATGACATCGCATACATTGCTTCACCTTCAAATTCCGGAGTCTGCACCTCTATTTCCATCTTTTCAAAATCCTTGATCAAAATCTCTGACGAAGTTAATATATTCAATCTTTCCTTGCGGCTTAAAGCATCTGCTACCACATTCGCCTTTTCAGGATGATAATTTATCGCACAGTCGTAATCTTTGATCAATTATAACCATCTTCTTTGTCTCATATTCAACTCCTTCTGAGTGAAAATATACTTTAAACTCTTATGATCTGTATAGATCTCGCACTTTTCCCCACATAAATAATGCCTCCAAATTTTAAGGGCAAAGACAATTGCTGCCAATTCCAAATCATGCGTGGGATATTTCTGTTCATGCGGATTTAGCTACCTTGACGCATACGCTATTACTTTCCCGTGTTACATTAATACCCATCCCAATCCTTATACAAAGCATCGCTGAAGATCACAAACTTTCCTTTTTCATCTGGTAATACCAAGACTAGGGCGGTTACCAATCACTTCTTCAATTCCTGAAAACTTTCCTCGCACTTATCCGTCCACACAAACTTCTCGTTCTTTCTTGTAGTCAATAGAACAGCAATCTTAGAGAAATCTTGCACAAACTTTCTATATTATCCTACTAATTCCAGAAAACTTCTGACCTCCGTAGGAGTCTTGGGCCTTTCCCAATTCATCACAGCTTCTATCTTGGCTGGATCTACTTTGATTCCTTCTTTATTGACTACATGTCCAAGAAACTGTACTTCCTTCAGCCAAAACTCACACTTTGAAAACTTGGCATATAACTTTTCTTTTCTAAATATTTCAAAGGAAATCCTCAAATACTCCATATGGTCTTCCTCCGCCTTGGAATACATCAATATATCATCGATAAACACTATAACGAACTTATCCAAATATTGCTTGACCACTCTGTTCATAAGATCCATAAATGCGGCTGGCGCGTTCGTCAACCCAAGCACCATTACAAAAAACTCATAGTGTCCATATCGTTCGAAACGCTCTCTTGGGTATATCTTCTGCTTTAATCTTTAGCTAATGATTCCCAAATCTTAAATCAATCTTGGAAAAACAAGTAGCTCCTTTTAACTGATCAAACAAGTCGTCAATCCGCGGTAGAGGGTACTTAATCTTAACCGTCAACTTATTCAATTCGCGATAGTCAATGCACAACATCATACTTCCATCTTTCTTTTTCACAAATAACACTGGTGCACCCCACGGGGATACACTTGGGCGTATTACTTCTTTTTGTCCAACAGTTCTTGCAATTACGCTGCTAATTCCTTCATCTCAACCGGCGCCATTCGATAAAGAACTTTCGATACTGGTTCTGTTCCAGGAGACAAATCAATCGTAAACTCTATCTCTCTATCTAGAGGTAATCCAGGAAATTCATCTGGAAACACATCTACTACCGGTCAATTCTCACTAATTCTTTCTCCAGATCTTTAACTTGAGCCAAATAAGCTTCGCATCCTTGTCGTAACAATCTCTTTGTCTGAATAGCCCTTAAAAACTTCCTCTCCTGTCTTTTCCCCTTGAATATCACTTCAACGCCATTTTTTGGTCTTTAACTTCACCTTCTTTATTTTACACTCTATTTGTGCCTCATGGTCTAACAACCAATCCATTCCTAATATAACGTCAAATTCTCCTAACTTAAAAGGAATTAAGTCAGCAGAAAAGTTCCGACCTCCTATAACCACATTGCAATCGGGACAAACCCTATTAACAGTGACTTTCTCTTAATTTGCTACTTCTATAATCAAATTGGGTTCAAGAGGGTACGCAACACATTTTAATCCATCAAGAATACTTTTAATAGTAAAGGATCTATTTGCTCCAGAATCCATTAATACTTTTACTTCTATTGAGTTTATAATGAGCATACCTTCCACCACATCCATATCTTGCACAACATCTTTCATTGTCATGTTAAAGGTTCTTGCTCTGGGTTGAGCTGATGGTGCTGGGAGGAGCGGTGGTCCAGCAATCCTAAGAACATTTGCCTTTTGAACAGCCTCCTTGCAGTTTCTGGCCATATGGCCCACTTTTCCACAATTGAAACAGGTTAAATCAGGCTTCTTTTCTCCACTTGGGCATTTGGATGAATAAAATTCAAAGTATAATATATATAATTACTTTCTCAATAACACAGACCACCCTCACTCCCCCCCCCCCAGTAAAAAAATTTAGAATTATAGTAATTACCCAATTCAATTAAAAGTGGAATCCACAAAAACCATAAAATTGAAAGACTTTACATTCTGTGAAGCTAAACCCTTCCCCCTCTCGAACCAACAAAAGAAAAAAATGAATTAACAAATTGATAAGCTTTGGAAAAAAAAATAAATCAAATATCCAATTCAGGAAGAACACAAACAAGTAATTAAGTTGTTAGTAGCTGTTGTCCACAAGTTTGAGGAACCCCTGAACGACCTTAACAAGGTATATGTTTGGAAGACAGAAAACTTAATCCGAAATGTGGAATGTATACGATACAGGGTAAAAAAATTTTTTTACAACAAAATAGTTTAACGATTTCATGCAGGAAAAAGTTCATCTCAAGCAAGCAAAATTATTGGAATTGGCACTAACCTGAAGGGTAATAAATTCAATGTTATGCAAACAATGGTGCAGCATGAGGCAGTAAAGAAAAAACGGATGTTTGGCTTTAAAATAAGGAATGGCTTGCACTTACATCAGAATAACAAAACAAATAGAAGAGATAAACGTCGTGGGCAAATTTAATTTGTTTTGTAAAAGAGCCATTGAATGCTGCTGAAGTGGTACCTTTTAGAAATTACTATACTGACGAATCTTAAAGGTAAGATTAAAGAGTAACGTACAATTGAGATATATAGAGGGAGGGAGAAAAAGTCAAGAACCTAGAGATTAGATTATGCATTACATCTTCTGCTGAGTTGGAAATTTGGTAACATCTAAGATGATGTCGTAAACAAAAAACCGAAAAAGAAGACACTGTAAACAAATACTCATAGAGAATAATCAAACTACAAAAACCAAAGGTGCACACATAAACTAGATCAGATGTTCATTCGTATCAAAACTATAATTTACATTGTTACATATTACCTAAAGTTAACTTCTGCTGCCAATGTTTTTTGAAATAACATAAAAACATTTCACCAGGAACACATAGACATTAAAGTTCTTTTTGGATGCTAAAGTTAGACATTTTTCTAGTTTCTTTTCTCAAATAAATATAGATATTATTTAATTATGTGGCGACAATAATTTGGATTTTGAGTTGTTATTGTCAAATGCCAATTTGAACTTAAAATTCAATATGAGTATCCAGCTAATATATTCACGACATAAAATCATAAACCTCAAAATTTTCAAAAGTAATCAAGTTAATCAAAAGTATATATGCTATAAATGACATAATATTAAAATTTTATTTTGTTGATAACATTGCATTATTAAGTGAAAAAGTTATTGGGCCACCTTTATTATTGATATTCAAATCCTATAGTAGATAATATTAAAGTAAAAGAATATTCTAATAAGAATACGATGCCAAGATTCCACTAAAAAAATTCTTTTTACTAAAAAGAATGGCATACTTAAAAATTTAATTGCTATTCAAATCAAACTTAACTTTAATGAATATATATATATAGATTTTTTAGGATGTCATATTTATAATATAATATCATTAATTCGATATTATTACATAGAGTTTAGTGATTTATGACAGGAAACAAATAATCCCCGAATTTATATAAAATTGAGCTTATTTGGACTTAAATCATAATAAATTCGGATTTATTGGGAAGCAGATGCATACATCATTGTTTGGACCCTAATTTCAGTTCTACAAATCATATTTGGGTGATTTTACAGCCCATGCAAAGACAACCGAATTACCTACAATCCTGAAGTGGTCCAACATCAAGAATCCAACTGAACCAGCCCATAATCAGGCCTGGAAGAAAGATTACAAATTTCACATTCAAGATCCAATATATATTGGGAAAAGCATTAAACTCTTTGATATATTAGGTTTTACATATATGGTAACCATAAATTATTGATATAAGTATTTATGTTTTGATTTGTTCTAAATTTTTTTAAAAATTGTTTATATTGGAATTCTTTGTCTTTGTTATTCTAATTTTTTTAGATAATTGGAATAATATATTAAAAACTCATAACATTACAATTTGTTGGAAGATTATGCAAGGACATGAACTAATGAAATTGATCAATACTTTAGCTCAAAACATAACAAAGAAATAAAGCAAGACACTAAATAAAAATCCATAAGATGCTCAGGAAATTCTTCCAGGCTTCATCATGCAAAAACTTCACACATCACACATACTTTTTTGCGAGCTTAACATCAAAATTCTCCCACTACTCTTGATCAAAGTCTTTGTTAATATATTCGAAACCAAAAATTTCAATATTAGACCTTATTGCTCGTAATTAAATTTTGTAATGTAAATATTCCATATTAATATGTCGATGAGAGTTGAAAATTAAATATATATTTGTAATTTCGAAGTTATGAATATTATATATTAATATATTATTAATAAAATTCAAACTTTGACTCTTTGATAATATGATGTTATACATATTAGATTTAAATGTGTTAGTATTGAGTATCCAACCTTTGACCTTCGGTAATACTTTCATATATCCCTCTTACACTTATAATAAATAGGATATAATATAATTAAACGTTTTTAAAATTTTGAAAAATTATTGAGATGTAGATTAAAAACTAAAAAACTAGTTTATATTAAATATATATTTAATAAGTAGTACATATATGCAATTATACTAAATAAGTTTTTACTCTAAATAATCCAGCTTTTTTTTCATTAAACTGTATACTTTTTTAATCTAAACATGTTTATATAGTATTCATGATCTTATTTTTACCACGACTTTTTTAAGTAGATTATATAATTATTATAATCAAAAGTTCATATATATATCATTTCAATCCATTATAAAAAAACGATTAATCCATATTATTACTACTAAAAATTAAATTATTAGAACTTTAACTGGGCCCAAAAGGCCAACATATCCACCCTTCAGTTATTTAAACCCGGTCTGAAAGACAACATATATCATTTCATTTTAATTCGCCAAAGTATTATGAATTAATCAATCATGGTTGGTTAATTAAACACCCAACTTTTTATGGCCTAATTGTCATTTTTAAGGTTGTCTTTAAATCATTTAACCATGATGCTATCACTACTTCGTCTTTTTTTTATCTTATCTTAAATATGGTCCGCGTTAAAAAGGGTATTGGCCCAATTTAGATCTCCCTCTCGTGATCATACAAGTTGAGGGTTCAGGACTCCCTAAAAGTTAAAAGCAAAAATATACGACTATACATTGCACCAAAAAAAGATCCAAAATTCAAGTCACATTAATGGCGATGACCAAGGTGCATGATATTAGAAATGTGTGAGATCTAGAATTGTTCCTTGTTCTTGTCATCAAGAACCATGTATTGTACCTTTTCCGGTAATATAAATTAATCGCATAATCCTGTAATCTAATATAATTTGTTATAGTACCATATGTCAAATGTACAATTTGATAGTTCATTTGTACATCATAGATTAATTAATGGGTAAGCTTTCATTGTGAAAATTAGGTAATTGTCAACATACTTTCTTGCTATTATATACTATTTTCCTTGAAGGACTACTACAATTATGTCGTTCCAAATTATTATTTATTTTAAGTCCCTTTAACTTTCGTTTAATCACATCAGTATGATTACCAATGAATACTTATTTAAAATACTCTCTTTTAATTCTCACATTCAGCTTATACACATGTAAAGTCTAAGAATAATACACTGACTATACATAAATTTTAAAAAATATAACAAACAGTCGAACACCTAAACTATGTATTCTTTCATTGGTAAACTAAAGCAACACACTAATTAAAAAAGATATATGGAGCTGAATATACATACAAAATTATATAACCACCTCAAAAACTGTCAAATAAATGTATTCAATTTATGTGTGACTTAAAGAACTATTAAGATAATACTAAGTTTATTGAAAAAAGAGGACTAAAGTAAACTCTAATAACAAACACAAAAAATTAGCATGAAAGAGCAAAATTGCATAAATGAAACTTTGTTAAATTAACCACAAATTTGAAAAATGTATGCTTGACTGGTGTATCACAGTTTTAACATCAATTCCACCATCTATAAATACTAATCACCAAATTGTACATGAAATACTAAATTATCGAAACCTCAACTTTTACAATAAGCCCGTCGAATTAAGTATTCAAAAAAAGACGAAATTCCTACTTAGTCAATTATTAGTTTTCAACTTAATATACAAAGAGTACAATAGAAAAAATTAATTTAAAAAATGATGAAATTAAGGAGGATGGAAGAAAATTTCACCATTGATAAATTAGGGCATGATTTCTCAAACAGTCGCTCCTGATGGCAACTTCAGCTTAGAAACATAAAAGTGTTTGATTGCATTTAAGAATAGAAACTGCAAAAAATTTACTACCTGAATGAGATTTCTATTTTCTGGACCATCATTAGTTAATCAACAGACAATACGATATCCGACCAACCTAAGTGGCTACTCTTCGACATTACACCTCAACTTATGCATTCATACTGATTACAAAATATCAAATGGAACTTTTGTGAACGGGAAGCGGAAGTGCTCGACTACTCGTAACCCTTGTTTTACACATTTTTTGTCTTGAATTTAGATTAAAGAATGCCTTGTGCAGGTTAAGGGATAAATGTCTTTCATTGCTTTATCATTTAGGAGGATAGAGAAAAAGGAACTAAATGAGAATATTTGCGAATATCATGAGACATAAATTTTATGCACCGTAAGTTTGTATGTTGAAATCCCACTCGGCAGCGTATATCTATGCCCTTCTGAAGCATAAAACACCCATATAGTTTATTGACACACTTGTGGCATTAGATTGATCTGACCTACTTGGAGCTTTTAAACCCAGAACTACTAGATCCATTTCTAGCACATCCACAAAAGCCATTAAACCCATTACAAGACCAATCATTCTCGTAGTAAAATATGCCTGTTATATTAATTTACACTTTTTAAAGTACATTCTTTTATATTAGCCCAACCATGTTTTTGTAAATCATTATAAAATCCTATCCAAATCTATTAGCTTAAAACTCTATATCTTATTTTAACTCAAATAATTCGTTAATTATTAGGTATAAAAGTCCATACTATTAAACACATTATGCACAGAGTATTTGGCCTACAATCTGACCCTACTTGCGTACTACAGACAACAGAAGATCTCCAGTTTGGCTATAACAATAATAAAGTACAGATGCACATTTTATGGTATCTATATTCTGAATCAAAACTAGTAAGAACTTGCATAAGATATGTATAAAGTCAATCAACAAAATAATGAAAATGAATCAAGTATGGTACGTTGGATAAGGTGGTGTAAAATATAATTAGAAGAGAGTAATTACGATAGTTAATTATGTAAGAGAGTAATTAAGATAGTTAATTACTTACATGGAAATGACACACAAGCCAAGGCCAGTAGTTTCCTAGTAGGAACAGAAGTCCGATTAACCTGCACATGTTGACCTCCACTCTTGAGTGCCAACACCAACTGCAACATCAAAGTAGCGCTTATCATTACTAAATGCAGATATTAAACCATTTTCATTTTTAACTGTGAGTTCAACAACATACATTTGTAATTATAAACTTATAAATATGTACATACACACAGCCCGCAGGGGCAGGGGCAAGGTTCTATATACAGAGATGTGCACATGGTTCTACGCCATATAACCAGATGACCTGGTGCATTTTCCACCTGAACAAGGTAAACACATGATAAATGTCAAATACAAAATCTATAACATGACTAAAATCATTCATTGTCCAATTGAAAAACTCATATTGTTTAACCTAGAGAGATTAACATCGCCCACACTGAAAATACCCAAACACCATAAGCAGAAGAGAGAGGGAGGGGGGGGGCGAATCCATGGACCAATACACGCAATAGCGAAAAGAACAAAATTCTTATCACTATTCTCATAGCTGCTATAGCTTAAAAGTTGTGCTAATTACAAAAAAATATAAAAACTATAATGAATTTTTTTAATGTATTAATGTCAGAAATTCAAGTCCCGAAGAATTAAGCGTGAAAATAAAGCATCATTATTATATTAGGATTGTCATCTTTTATGTAGGGTTAAATATGAAAGTGGTCACTCAACTGAACGTGATATCATTTAATCATCAAAGTTAACGGGATATCATTTGAATCACTAAAATCACAATAAATATCATACATATACCTCAAAATATGTGCTTGAGAATTAAATTTTATTTTATGGAATTCTTTATATTTTTCTTGAATCCTATTACAACAATTGCAAATGTATGAATTCTAGTATTTTCTAGAATATAATAAGATTTTTTAAAATTTATCTACTATTTATTTTTAATTTTGTAGTCATTTGCTTTATTTAAATAAAAATAATTATTAGATAAATTTTTAGAAATCTCAAAAAATCATCTAAAATACTATAAATTCATAACTTTTCATTTGGTTGTAATAAGATTTAAAAAAAATGTTTAGAATTCCATAAAATAAATTTTAATTCTCGAGCACATATTTTGAGGTATCTGTTTGATATTTATTATTATTTTAATGATTCAAATGATACCTCGTTAACTTTGATGATTAAACTGATATATGACCTTCAGTTGAATGACCATTTTGATATTTAACCCCTTTTAAGTATCTTCACAATAATAAATTGGGTTGGACATTGGTTATCTACCTATATACTCGGTTGCACTAAGCATTGGTGTGTACAAAATTTATCAAAAAAGTCTTGTGCAAGAGAAATTCTCTTGTTTTGCTTATTTCTCTGTCTAAACTCAAACAACCCGATGTTGGCTCTGTTTGGGATTGCTGTTAAAAATTACCGTGCTGTTAGAAAAAGTGCTATTTTAAAAGTCAGATGATTGTTTGGTAATTTTTTTAATACACATATGTTTTGATGCAAAAAATAAAAAATGATGATGTTTTTGGTAAGGTTTGATGGTGAAATCAGCATATGCTTCCCGCAACAGCTAAAAAGCAGCTTTTTCTAAAAGCATGGGAGGACTTACTTTCTCTAACGGCAGATTTTAGGCCAAAAGCACTTTTTCGAAAAGCAGCTTTTAAATTTTACCAAACTCTTTTTTCACTGCTTTTCAGCGAAAAGCTGCTGTTGCTGTCTACAACAGCAATACAAACACACCCTTAAATGATGTGTGAAATGATTGACTCGCCCCTTTAGGAGTTAGAGAAGACGGTGACATCACTTCAAGAACGAGCATCTCTTTCCACTAAACAAAAGGATAGAAAGTTGACCCAAACATCCATAGTAGAGCTATAAGTCTTCGTCAAAGAACTAGATGCCAAAAAACAATAATTAATCAAATCGAAGAAGGTTCTACGTACAGAACCCAACACACAAAATGAGACAGTAAACCCACTCTATTAACCAATTATTATGCTCACTTTCAGTCATGGGCCCTAAACAGGTCCCCATGGATGCATTGAGGAGCTGGGCTCTCACATATGAGTTAGAATTGAGAATTTATGTAACTTGGGCCAACACATGCGAGTTGGGCTCGTGGCGTGCAAGCTGGGCTCACATATGTGAGCTGGGTTCTCACATGAGAGCTGAGCTCAGAGGTCCGAGCTGGGCTCAGGTGCCCATACGTGAGCTGGGCCCATGAGCCCATATCTTGTGAAAAATAAAAAGAACATTATATTTATTTATTGAGAGGATAGGCGGTGTGGGCTGCAATGACCAGGCCTGCCCGTATTAAAGGACTTTGTGTGCAGCATGGAAAGTAACTCATAGATGACTGAGTTACTCGTAAATTTCGGGGCCGACACGGGGTATTCCTACAATCATGGGAAGAAATGTGGAGATGCCGTGAGATTATAGGAAACGTGTGGATCCGGTCTAGATTTACGTGATTAATTGGCTGAAGGCCTGACTCTATCATGGGCTTGGGCTGCATGAGTTGAAGAGCGCTAACCCTAGCCTATGTGACTTATTCCCCAAGAACTACGTGAGGCTTGATCCCTATAAATAGGGTACGTAGGCACTTGTATGAGACATGAGTCGACACTTGATAGAGTATAACAAAATCATATTCTTTCTTAAGGAGTCAACATACAAGCTCAGCCACCACCATACATAACTTTCCTCCGCCCTCAAACACTATCCTTGATCTTTATTTCGGCCAACAACCTCCAAATTACTGTTATACAAAATTCTCCCTATAACATTTGGCGCTAGAAGGAGGGGGATTTCATCTTAGGGAGAAGAGATGACCAAAGAAGGCAAACAAGTGGTGACACCAGGAAGTGGGGGCAAAAAGAAGGATCAGAACGAGGTCGAGCACACACCCCTAGAGAATCAGGCGCCACCACCACCAATCGCAACCGTGGATGGGCAGGCGGTCATGACGTATCTCGAGGGGCTAGCCGACCAGATGAACGAGATCAATGCCCGGATGTCCAGGGTAGAGAAAAGCTCGGTCTGGAATGCCAAGCGCAAGGCTCGCTACCTCAATGTCTCCCAGCGTAGCTGGAAGAGAAAGGGTTATCAAAAAAGGCTTATTCACGAGTTTGATGACGCGGCAACCGAGACCAAACAGAAGAAAGTGGTATCACTAGAAGAGGAAGAGATACCCCAGGATCGAATTGAGTGGGGAAGCCAAATCTCTAAGGGATCTGGGCAGATGCCAACTTCATCCGAGGCAAGGTCGGCTGGTGTACTAGACCGTGTGGGCAAGAAGCTAAGTGAGCATGACCTCGGGCTCAAATTGGAGAATAGCAAGAAAGAGAGAGAAGAGAAGGAGCCCGAAGATCAGAGAACCCTAAAAAAGGGGCGTGCAATGACTCCTCCAGAAAGATTACAACACACCCCACCCAGAAGGGAGGGACGGCGTAGGCGCAGTAACAATCATGAAGAGGAGTTGGAGGTGCAAGTTGGAGGAGGGGGACGCCATGAGTGACCTCAGGGCTCTCATCACTCTAGTAATGCAAATGGTGACATAGAAAGAGAATTCGTTAGAGTGGGTGATTTAAGGAGGATCTTAGATCAGATGGAACAAGAGAAAAAGGGACCCTTTCCCTTGACGACCCCTTCTCCATTCACGACTGCTATTCGCTCATCTCTCATGCCTCGAGTATTCAGGCACAACCCCAATCTTCTGTTCAACGGTGAAGCCGTCCCGGTGGAATATCTTATACAATTTAACATAGAGATGGAGGTCTATCAGGTGCCAGAGCCAACCCGCTGCAGACTCTTTGCAGCATCACTCCAAGGGAGTACCCTGCAATGGTTCTCCAAGTTAGGGCCGGATAGAATAAGGACTTGGCGACAATAGGAAGACCTGTTCATCCGACAATTTCAATCCACCCTCCACTACCCACCTCATGTGGCCACGCTAGCCAACATTAAGCAAAGGGAGGGGGAACCTCTGGTGGAATACTTTTGCCGGTTCAATAATGAAGTTCCTAAGGTGAGAGGTGCTAGCGAAGAGACCATCAAGAACTTTCTGATAGCGGGGTTGAAAGAATGGTCCAAATTTTGGTAAAGTCTCCAGGCTAGGGAGCCAAGGACCTTGACGGAATTATATGAGCAAGCTGAACCCTTTAAGAAGGTGGATAAGTCGATGAGGGAGCTGATCAGCGAGAACTATTTAGACAAGAGAGACCGGTCATTGAGCCCTGATGAGAGGGGGAAGACGTATCAGCGTAGTTCAAGCCCCAAGAAGTCTTCCTGGGGTAAAGAGACAAAAAAAAATTAGGGGAGGCCCCATATAAGAAAATGGCAGACACACACCTCTCTGGTAGCCTCCATCGACCACATATATGCTACCTATACTGGGAAGGGGGTGTTCAGGAAGGCCCCTCTCACAGACTACAACAAGATGGATACTTCGAAGTATTGTGCATACCACGAGGCCACGAGGCATGATACAACTGATTGCAGACAATTGAAGGATGAAATCGAGACGCTAATAAGACAAGGGAAGCTTACAGAGTAGGTTGTCAAGGAGGTTCGAAAGCACAAGACTGATTATCATACTGTCCCTCCTCCACCCCAAGAAGACAAAGAGAGGGTACCTCGGGCAGCATTCATATTATTCTAGGCGGGTCTCACATTGGTGGAGACAGCCGGAAGGCGATGGATATATATCCCCGAGAAGCAAAGGATAAGCCCCTCACCAACGTCAACCATCTGAGCCAAAGGCCCCCGCAGTTCTTTGAAAAGGAGGCTGATGACATTTTGTTTAGGGAGAACGATGCAAAATGGGTGCACTACCCCCATACTGATGCCCTGGTCGTAAAAATGAAGATTGAATGTTCATCGAGCATTGGTGGATACCGGGAGCTCGACAGACATTCTAACCTATGATGCCTACAAGAAACTAGGGTTGTTGGATAGAGAACTAACCTCGACAGGTGGGCACTTCTACGGGTTCACAAGAAACTCAATCAGAGTAAAAGGGACAATTCGGCTCCCGGTGATCTTAGGAGAAGAGGCTTATGTGGCCACCCAGATCATTATGTTTGCAGTTGTGGATCAGTCTTGTGCCTATAATGTTATAGTGGGCAGGCCCCTTATGAGGGAAATGAGGATGGTGACCTCGATGAATCACATGATAGTAAAATTCCCAACCCCCACAGGGGTATGCTTCTTGAAGAGATGTCAATACGAATCAAGGGTCTGCTATAACCAGGCACTCAGGGCAGCAGAGTTACGAAATGCAACGAAGGAGACGGTCAAACCAGGTAAAGGTGATGTCCTCATGGAAGAGGCAGAGGGCAGGAAGAGGGTACGTCATGAGGGACACGAGACTTGTAACATGATTTTAATCGAGGAATTTCCTGAGAACTATTTCGAGCACATGGGGACTCAGGTGGAACCGCGCCTAGGGGCCCTGCTAATGGAGGCCTCTCATCCCATCATGTTGGTACATGAAGGGATTGTAGAAGAGGCAAGTGATGAAGAAGAAAGCCCAAAATAAATCATTGCGAGACTCAGGAAAGGGAAGTTGGCACGCGAAGAAACAACAAAAACAATGGATCTGCCCAATGGAATTACTCGCACGGTCACCATGACCTCTGAACGCTTGGTAAATCCGGTTCGAGCTCACCAGCCCGAGCTCGACGACACGGAAGGTTTGACGATCACAGAAGTGGGAGAAACTAGTGAGGCTCGAGCAGACTTGGACCCGAGAATGCCCCCGATGGTTGAGAGGGCTGGAGCCGCTGATGACACAATCCCAATCTTGGTAGACCAGAATGATCCTTCCAAGGTACTAGAATAGGCTCTAACTTAATCTCTGACCTAAGAGAAGACCTGGCCCAATTCTTGAGGATAAATTTGGATGTCTTTACATGGTCACACTTTGATATGGTAGGGATTGACCCGAATGTGATGTGCCACCAGCTCAACATAGATCCATAAAAGAAGGGGGTCAGACAAAAGAGGCGGCTGATTAGTGGAGAGAGACCTGAGGCCCTCAGAGAAGAAGTGGATAGACTAATGGAGGCAGGGCTTGTAAGGAAAGCCTTTTACCCCATGTGGCTGGCCAATCCAGTACTTGTCAAGAAACCAAATAGATAATGGAGAACATGTGTGTATTTTACGGACCTAAATAAAGCTTACCCGAAGGATAGGTTTTGTCACGCCCTCAATCTCGGGGTTAGGAAATGAGGACCCACATAATAATAAACTATCATAAAATATGCATAAACCCCGATTAACTACTAACAGGATCCAACAGGATAAAGTTTGAGACAAGATTACTACCACTAACCATAATATATAAACTACAACCCAAAATAACACCAAATTTACACAATCGATTCCGACTTGGAACCGACAGATAACCCATTATATCTTTACAAAATTTCCGACTAAGTGCTTGCTCACACATAACCTGTACTACCTGCTCTAGCATCTGGAAGCCTACAACACAGTAGGGACCACCAGGTACGCTCTTACGAGCAGTGCGCCTAAGTTTGGTCATCCTCTTGCTTAACTGCCATGGTTAGAATAAAGCAAACCATATGAGAATAAAACTCAGCAAGTAACTATATGACAGTTCTACGATACAATATCAACAATATACCAACACTGATTTTGAGGCATTCTACTTTAAATCTCGAGGTGTCAGATTTATGTCTCTGGGATATGAAAAGGTTATGAAGGAAGATTTGGGCTTTCGGGAATCAAAGCTCAAGATAGGGTGGGAGCCGACAATCATCACAAATCATTATCAGGATCTCAAAGGATCTTTCACATGGAAAGCAAGAATTTATTCATCTCTGGGAATCAATTATATGATTAATAACAGTATCAGAATAGAATCAGGGTTCTCAAAACTAAAAATCAAACAATATCTCAATCAACTCATCATGAATCATTTTAAACATGTCATTATCAAAGAATCAATTGTTGAATAAAGAATTCAATTTCTCTTTATTAAATGGTATGGAACCCTTGATTGGACTATTTCAACTTTCAATTCATAATAATAATACGGGTGATCAGCCCGTACCGACCTCCATCTGGTCTTTAAGGTACCTATGACATAATTTCAGCCTTAAATTGGACTAGCCCCGCTAGTCTCTTATATGACTAGACTAGTCACACTAGTCTCTTATGTCTCAATCAAATCCATCAGAAATTCATTTAGAAAACCTTTTGTTAGAAAAGAAAGGTTTTACTAAGTTCATTTTAACATTACCAAGAATATGAAATCATTCAGACTCTTTCAAGTCGAAACTTATTCTTAAGTTCAATTTTAAGAATTCAAAGATTCGAATGAATCAAAGGTAATCAAGGTTCAACACTAAGGATATTGATCAAATGATCATAAGGTATATAAGTTAGGGAATCAAAACAGTTCCGAGGATCATCATGGAATAAGATAAACAAAGGAATGAAAGATCATTACGCAAGGGGGTTCATAAAGGTTCTATTAGGGTTCACAAGAATTCAAGGTATCAACAGGTGAGCGAGATATGAATAAAAATGGTTATTATAAAGGTTTAAACACTAATCATATCAACAATAGGTCCACAAGAACAATAATAGGGTATCTTAAGAACCAATAATAGGTTCACAAGGAACAAGTGCTATAAAAGTTCAATACTCTATCATGGCATGAACAATATCCTTTCTATAAATAATTTATACAAGTAAGTGGAGTTACTTTCCTGAATTCGCTTTCCCGTTTCACAAGGGTTGAACTACTGCCACCTAGTGCCACTTCTCCCTTTCCTAGCCCAAATGCCTTCACGCTCCGGATCTCCAATCCAACAATCAAAACCCTAATTAGATTCTCACTCGAAGTTCCCAGAACGCTTAATAATTAACCCTTATCGAGAAACCCTAAGAGTATATATATACTCAATTATAACACAAAGCACGCTATACCATGACCCGTATACTTTAACCAAATAGTCATCGAATCACATATAGCGACATAATTACGACAAATAGCATATAATCCTTGTATCCAAACTCTATACTCGAGTTATAATGGCAAGTATACGATCTCATATCAAAACGACTCAATCCTTCCTTTTATATCATCTAAGTCGAACCAAAATAAACCAATAAATCACATAACTCTTAGACTCACATGCAATCACTTGGCAAGGTATTGGAATCAAATCTATCACTTTTATACTTAAAAACCATTCGGATTTAACACAAAACACAATCAAACATCAAGCAACGACATGCAAGTAATAAAATCACATATAAACTTGAGATCAAGCCTTCATTCATCCTTTTACATCATTTTTAGCTCAAATCTTTACATGCAAAACTATAACTTAACATGCATTTGATACTTCTTCCAAAACCAAAATCGAAATTATATCTACAATCCATTTAAATACATAAATCAACTTAATTCCTTAAGAACCATCAAGTACATTCGAAAATTTTAAAAATCAAGACATGCATGCATCATTTGTGATTATTAAACCACAACTCCATCTATTTATTCATTAATCTCCCCGATCAATCAACAATAACCCATTTACATCATCAAAAATCAACTTAATAATCAAAAACCACTCGGGTTTCAAGAAAAACAACATATGCAACTTTTAATTTGATTCTTTAAATCATCAACTAATCTAATTTCTCAATTATTTCTAAGAATAAACATCAACAAGTCATTTTCATCAATGAACAATCAATTTTATTTTCTCAAAATCAAGAACCCATTCGGGTTTTAGGAAATTAACACATGCATCTATATATCTAGATAGATGAAGAAAAATCTCACATAATTACGGTCTCATAATCGAAAAATGATGAAGAACAAGGGGAGGATCGAAGAGAGAAAGAGCGTACCGAGAGTGAGAGAGAAGACCCGAGAGAGAGAGAAAGAAATGAGAAAATGAGAGAAAAGAGAGAGTTCGGGTGAGGAAAAGAAATAAAGGGAGTAGGGTGGGGTTTATATACTACTAAGGAAGGGTAGTTTAGTAATTAGGTAATTACATTCCTGAATCTTCTTTTATCCTTTTCCAAAAACGAATTTGATTAATGAATATCTCTCTCGGAAAAGATGGATGTGATACGAATAATAATTTTGGGAAGTAGATCTCGAAATTAGCTTTTCAGCCAAATTTTTAAAATAATTTTTGAGCGAACGGTTGATTTAATACGGATGTTACTAGATTATGCTGAAAATAGCATTTTAACTCCATAAAATCATTTTAAAATGCACTGATCACAAAATAAATCCGTCTATCATTTTTAGAAAGTCTCTAGGACTATTTTAAAGATAACAAAACAAATTTCACGCCTTGACCATACTCGGATAATTTTATAAAAACATATAAAGGTTCAATAAACCTCATTTAAATCAAATAAATCCCTTAAAATCATATAAAAATCAACAAAGCACATAATCATGCATACAGACAAGCAAACACATATATTTACACATTTCATATCACAAAATTTCCCTTTTCTATTATTATGATTATTTTCTTTTTTCGCGTAGCGGGTTGCGTTCTGCTTGACGGCCCGACCCTGAGCGTTTCAATTACGCTTCACAATCAATCCTTATACTAACTGACACACCACTGAAAGACTTACTTAAACATTTCCATTTCACATAACAAAATATAGTTCATATTTAAATACTTTTATTCTCTTTTAAAATGGGTCCCGTTCTACCTGACGGCCCGACAACACAACTTATCCCCTAAGCTGACTCATTACTGGAACGCGTCATTTTACATTCCTAGTTACTAATATACAATAAGAAAATTAACCATCAAAATCACTTAATCCCTTTATTAAATCACATAAATTATATTTACACCATAAAATCATACTTTATTCACTTAATTATATCACGAAATTCCTATTCGTTATAATCTACCCCTTAAAAGGATTCAGTCCCCAGAATCTAGTCTAAGCAAATAGATGGGGAAACTTTTCTTGCATTTTACTTTCTAACTCCCAAGTTGACTCCTCTACTAAAGGATTTCTCCACAACACTCTAACTAAAGGTACAACTTTATTTCTTAGCGTCCTCTCTTTTCGATCTAAGATTCGAACTGGTTGTTCCACATAAGACAAATCTTGTTGTATTTCCACTGGTTCTAATTCGATCACATGGCTGGCATCAGCATCATATTTCTTTAGAAGAGATACGTGAAACACTTTATGAAGATGTTGCATCTGCGGAGGTAATGCTAATTCATAAGCCACTTTTCGAACTTGTCATAGTATTTCGAATGGTCCAATATACCTAGGACTCAACTTCCCTTCCTTTCCGAATCTGGATAAACCTTTCCACGGAGATAATTTTAAGAACACTTTATCCCCAAGCTCGAATTGCACATCCTTTCATTCTCGATCCACATACTTCTTTTGTCGATCTTGAGCAACAATTAACCTTTTACGAATCATTCCCACTTTCCCTTCCATTTGTTGAACTAGCTCTGGGCCAATTAATTTTCCCTCACCAACTTCGTCCCAATATATAGGGGAACTATATTTTCTTCCATATAATGCTTCATAAGGCGGCATGCCAATACTCGCGTGGTAACTGTTATTATAGGAAAACTCATTAAATAGCAAATGATCGTCCCAATTTCCTTTGAAATCTATTACACAGGTTCGCAACATATCCTCGATCATCTGAATTGTCCTTTCACTTTGTCCGTCAGTTTGCGGATGATATGCCGTACTCATTTTTAGCTTAGTTCCCAAATGATCATGAAATTATCGCCAAAATCTCGAGTTAAACCTCGGGTCTCTATCAGACACGATAGACACTGGAACTCCGTGACGCATCACAATCTCGTCCAGATACACTTTGACCAACTTTTCTAATGAAAATCTTTCTTTTATTGGCAAGAAATGCGCTGATTTTGTCAATTGATCGATTATTACCCAAATCGCATCATGATTAGTCTTGGTCTTTGGCAATCCTACCACGACATCCATCGCGATATGTTCCCATTTCCATTCTGGTATGTCCAGTGGTTGAAGCAATCCACTTGGTCGTTGATGTTCTGCCTTTACTCTTTGGCACGTATAACACTTACTTATCCATTCTGTGATTTCCTTTTTCATGTTTGGCCACCAATAACTCTCTTTTAAGTCCCTATACATTTTCATACTTCCAAGGTGAATTAAAAATCTTGTGTTATGCGCTTCATGCAAAATCTCATGCTTTAGCTCCACAATGTTAGGCATCCAAATACGTGAATCAATGCGATATATTACTTTTTCATCCTTTTGAGCTTTAACCTCCTCTCCTGACAACTTATCTTTCTCGCGGTTCATCACTTGCTCTTGACAACATCGAATCTTTTCCAAAATTTCGGGTTAAAATGACATTGCATACATTGCTTCACCTCCAAATTCCGGAGTCTACACCTCTATTTCCATCTTTTCAAAATTCTTAATCAAAATCTCTGACGAAGTTAACATATTCAATCTTTCCTTGCGACTTAAAGCATCTGCTACCACATTCGCCTTTTCAGGATGATAATTTATCGCACAGTCGTAATCTTTGATCAATTCTAACCATCTTCTTTGTCTCATATTCAACTCCTTCTGAGTGAAAATATACTTTAAACTTTTATGATCTGTATAGATCTCGCACTTTTCCCCACACAAATAATGCCTCCAAATTTTAAGGGCAAAGACCATTGTTGCCAATTACAAATCATGCGTGGGATACTTCTGTTCATGTGGCTTTAGCTGCCTTGACGCATACGCTATTAATTTCCCGTATTGCATTAATACGCATTCTAATCCTTATACGAAGCATCATTGAAGATCACAAACTTTCCTTTTTCATCTGGTAATACCAAGACTAGGGCGGTTACCAATCACTTCTTCAATTCCTGAAAACTTTCCTCGCACTTATCCGTCCACACAAACTTCTCGTTCTTTCTTGTAGTCAATGGAACAACAATCTTAGAGAAATCTTGCACAAACTTTCTATAGTATCCTTCTAATCCCAGAAAACTTCTGACCTCTGTAGGAGTCTTGGGCCTTTCCCAATTCATCACAGCTTCTATCTTGGCTGGATCTACTTTGATTCCTTCTTTATTGACTACATGTCCAAGAAATTGTACTTCCTTCAGCCAAAACTCACACTTTGAAACTTGGCATATAACTTTTCTTTTCTCAAGATTTCTAAGGAAATCCTCAAATGCTCCATATGATCTTCCTCCGCCTTGGAATACATCAATATATCATCAATAAACACTATAACGAACTTATCCAAATATTTCTTGAACACTCTGTTCATAAGATCCATAATTGCGGCTGGCGCATTTGTCAACCCAAACGCCATTACCAAAAACTCATAGTGTCCATATCTCGTTCGAAACGCTCTCTTGGGTATATCTTGTGCTTTAATATTTAGCTGATGATATCCAAATCTTAAATCAATATTGGAAAAACAAGTAGCTCTTTTAATTGATCAAACAAGTCTTCAATCCGCGGTAGAGGGTACTTATTCTTAACCGTCAACTTATTCAATTCGCGATAGTCAATGCACAACCTCATACTTCCATCTTTCTTTTTCACAAATAACACTGGTGCACCCCACGGGGATACACTTGGGCGTAATACTCCTTTTATCCAACAGTTCTTGCAATTACGCTGCTAATTCCTTCATCTCAACCGGCGCCATTCGATAGAGAGCTTTCGATACTGGTTCTGTTCCAGAAGTCAAATCAATGGTAAACTCTATCCCTCTATCTGGAGGAAATCCAGGAAATTCATCTGGAAACATATCTACTACCGGTCAATTCTCACTGATTCTTTCTCCACATCTTTAACTTGAGCCAAATAAGCTTCGCATCCTTGTCGTAACAATCTCTTTATCTGAATAACCGTTAAAAACTTCCTCTCTTATCCCTTGAATATCACTTCAACGCCATCCTTGTTCTTTAACTTCACCTTCTTTATTTTACACTCTATTTGTGCCTCGTGGTCTAACAACCAATCCATTCCTAATATAACGTCAAATTCTCCTAACTTAAAAGGAATTAAGTCAGTAGAAAAGTTCCGACCTCCTATAACCACATCGCAATCGGGACAAACCCTATTAACAGTTACTTTCTCTTGATTTGCTACTTCTATAATCAAATTTGGTTCAAGAGGGTACGCAACACATTTTAATCCATCAAGAATACTTTCAGCAATAAAGGATCTATTTGCTCTAGAATCCATTAATACTTTTACTTCTATTGAGTTTATAACGAGCATACCTGCCACCACATCCACATCTTGCACAACATCTTTCATTGTCATGTTAAAGGTTCTTGCTCTGGGTTGAGCTGATGGTGCTGGGAGGAGCGGTGGTCCAGCAATCCTAAGAACATTTGCCTTTTGAACAGACTCCTTACAGTTTCTGGCCATGTGGCCCACTTTTCCACACTTAAAACAGGTTAAGTCAGACATCTTTGCACCACTTGGGGATTTGGATGAATAAAATTCAAAGTATAATATATATAATTACTTTCTCAATAACACAGACCACCCTCCCTCCCCCCCCCAGTAAAAAAATTTAGAATTATAATAGCTACCCAATTCAATTAAAAGTGGAATCCACAAAAACCAGAAAATTGAAAGGCTTTACATTCTGTGAAGCTAAACCCTTCCCCCTCTCGAACCAACAAAAGAAAAAAATGAATTAACAAATTGACAAGCTTGGGAAAAAAATAAATCAAATATCCAATTCAGGAAGAACACAAACAAGTAATTAAGTTATTAGTAGTTGTTGTCCACAAGTTTGAAGAACCCCTGAACGACCTTAACAAGGTATATGTTTGGAAGACAGAAAACTTAATCAGAAATGTGGCATGTATACGATACATGGTTAGAATTTTTTTTAATAACAAAATGGTTTAACGATTTCATGCAGGAAAAAGTTCATCTCAAGCAAGCAAAATTATTGGAATTGGCATTAACCTGAAGGGTAATAAATTCAAGGTTATGCAAACAATGGTGCAGCGTGAGGCAGTAAAGGAAAAACGGATGTTTGGCTTTAAAATAAGGAATGGCTTGCACTTACATCAGAATAACAAAACAAATAGAAGAGATAAACACCGTGGGCAAATTCAATTTGTTTTGTAAAAGATCCATTGAATGCTGCTGAGGTGGTACCTTTCGGAAATTACTATACTGACGAATCTTAAAGGTGAGATTAAAGAGTAACGTACAATTGAGATATGTAAAGGGAGGGAGAAAAAGTCAAGAACCTAGAGATTAGATTATGCATTACATCTTCTGCTGAGTTGGAAATTTGGTAACATCTAAGATGATGTCGTAAACGAAAAACCGAAAAAGAAGACACAGTAAACAGATACTCATAGAGAATAAACAAACTACAAAAACCAAAGGTGCACACATAAACCAGATCAGATGTTCTGTCGTATCAAAACTATAATTTACATTGTTACATATTACCTAAAGCTAAACTTCTGCTGCCAATTTTTTTTGAAAATAACATAAAAACATGTCACCGGGAACACATAGACATTAAAGTTCTTTTTGGATGCTAAAGTTCGACATTTTTCTAGTATCTTTTTTCAAATAAATATAGATATTATTTAATTATGTGGTGAAAATAATTTGGATTTTGAGTTGTTATTGTCAAATGCCAATTTGAACTTAAAATTAAATATGAGTATCCAGCTAATATATTCACGGCATAAAATCATAAACCTCAATATTTTCAAAAGTAATCAAGTTATTTAAAAGTATATATGCTATAAATGACATGATATTGAAATTTTATTTTGTTGATAACATTGCATTATTAAGTGAAAAAGTTATTGGGCCACCTTTATTATTGATATTCAAATCCTATAGTAGATAATATTAAAGTAAAAGAATATTCTAATAAGAATACGATGCGAAGATTTCACTAAAAAAAATCCTTTTTCCTAAAAAGAATGGCATACTTAAAAATTTAATTGCTATTCAAATCAAACTTAACTTGATTGAATATATATATATATTTATAGATATTTTAGGATGCCATATTTATATATAATATCATTAATTCGATATTATTACATAGAGCTTAGTGATTTATGATAGGAAACAAATAATCCCCGAATTTATATAAAATTGAGCTTATTTGGACAAAAATCATAACAAATTCGGATTTATTGGGAAGCAGATGCATACATCATTGTTTGGACCCTAATTTGAGTTCTACAAATCAGATTTGGGTGATTTTACAGCCCATGCAAAGACAACCGAATTACCTACAATCCTGAAGTGGTCCAACATCAAGAATCTAACTAAACCAGCCCATAATCAGGCCTGGAAGACAGATTACAAATTTCACATTCAGGATCCAATTTATATTGGGAAAAGCATGATATATTAGGTTTTACATATATGGTAACCATAAATTATTGATATAAGTATTTATGTTTTGATTTGTTCTAAATTTTTTAAAAAAGTGTTTATTTTGGAATTCTTTGTCTTTGTTATTCTATTTCTTTTAGATAATTGGAATAATATATTAAAAACTCATAAAATTACAATTTGTTCGAAGATTATGCAAGGACACAAACTAATAAAATCAATCAATAGTTTAGCTCGAAACATAACAAAGAAATAAAGCAAGACACTAAATAAAAATCCATAAGATGCTCAGGAATTTCTTCCAGGCTTCATCATGCAAAAACTTCACACATCACACATACTTTTTTGCGAGCTTACCATCAAAATTCTCCCACTACTCTTGATCAAAGTCTTTGTTAATATATTCGAAACCAAAAATTTCAATATTAGACCTTATTGCTCGTAATTAAATTTTGTAATGTAAATATTACATATTAATATGTCTATGAGATTTGAAAATTAAATTTATGTTTATAATTTAGAAGTTATGAATATTATATATTAATATATTAATAATAAAATTCAAACTTTTAATCTTTGTTAATATGATGTTATACATATTAGATTTAAATGTGTTAGTATTGAGTATCCAACCTTTGACCTTCGGTAATACTTTCATATATCCCTCTTACACTTATGATAAATAGGATATAATATAATTAAACGTTTTTAAAATTTTGAAAAATTATTGAGATGTAGATTAAAAAAATAAAAAACTAGTTTATATTAAATATATATTTAATAAGTAGTACATATATGCAATTATACTAAATAAATTTTCACACTAAATAATCCAGCTTTTTTTTCATTAAACTGTATACTTTTTTAATCTAAACATGTTTATATAGTATTCATGATCTTATTTTTACCACGACTTTTTTTAAGTAGATTATATAATTATTATAATCAAAAGTTCATACATATATCACTTCAATCCATTATAAAATAATGATTAATCCACATTATTATTACTAAAAATTAAATTATTAGAACTTTAACTGGGCCCAAAAGGCCAACATATCCAACCCTCAGTTATTTAAACCAGGTCTGAAAGCCAACATATATCATCTCATTTTAATTCGCCAAAGTATTATGAATTAATCAATCATGGTTGGTTAGTTCAACACCCAACTTTTTATGGCCTAATTGTCATTTTGAAGGTTGTCTTTAAATCATTTAATCATGATGCTATCACTACTTCATCTATTTTTATCTTATCTTAAATATGGCCCGCGTCAAAAAGGGCATTGGCCCAATTTAGATCTCCCTCTCGTGATCATACAAGTTGAGGGTTCAGGACTCCCTAAAAGTTAAAAGCAAAATATACGACTATACATTGCACCAAAAAAAGATCCAAAATTCAAGTCACATTAATGGCGATGACCAAGGTGCATGATTATTAGAAATATGTGAGATCTAGAATTGTTCCTTGATCTTGTCATCAAGAACCAAGTATTGTACCTTTTCCCGGTAATATAAATTAATCGCATAATCCAGTAATCTAATATAATTTGTTATAGTACCATATACCAAATGTACAATTTGATAGTTCATTTGTACGTCATAGATGAATTAATGGGTAAGTTTTCATTGTGAAAATTAGGTAATTGTCAACATATAATTTCTTGCGATTATATACTATTTTCCTTCAAGGACTACCACAATTATGTCGTTCCAAATTATTATTTATTTTAAGTCCCTTTAACTTTCGTTTAATCACATCAGTATGATTACCAATGAATACTTGTTTAAAATACTCTCTTTTAATTCTCACATTCAGCTTATACACATGTAAAGTCTAAGAATAACGCACTGACTATACATAAATTTTAAAAAATATAACAAACAGTCGAACACCCAAACTACATATTCTTTCATTGGTAAACTAAGGCAACACACTAATTAAGAAAGATATATGGAGCTGAATATACATACAAAATTATTTAACCACCGCAAAAACTGTCAAATAAATGTATTCAATTTACGTGTGACCAAAAGAACTATTAAGATAATACTAAGTTTATTGAAACAAGAGGACTAAAGTAAACTCTAATAAAAACGCAAAAAATTAGCATGAAAGAGCAAAATTGCATAAATGAAATTTTGTTAAATTAACCACAAATTTGAAAAATGTATGCTTAACTGGTGTATCACAGTTTTAACATCAAGTCCACCGTCTATAAATACTAATCACCAAATTGTATATAAAATTCTAAATTATCGAAACCTCAACTTTTACAATAAGCCCGTCGAATTAAGTATTCAAAAAAAGACGAAATTCCTACTCTGTCAATTATTAGTTTTCAACTTAATATACAGAGAATACAATTGAAAAAAATAATTTAAAAAATTGATGAAATTAAGGAGGATGGAAGAAAATTTCACCTTTGCTAAATTATGGCCTGATTTCTTAAACAGTCGCTCCTGATGGCAACTTCAGCTTAGAAACATAAAAGTGTTTGATTGCATTTAAGAATAGCAACTGCAAAAAAATTACTACCTGAATGAGATTTCTATTTTCTTGACCATCATTAGTTAATCAACAGAAAATACGATACCCGACCAACCTAAGTGGCTACTCTTCGACATTACACCTCAACTCATGCATTCATACTGATTACAAAATATCAAATGGAACTTTTGTGAACAGGAAGCGGAAGTGCTCGACTACTCGTAACCTTTGTTTTACACATTTTTTGTCTTGAATTTAGATTAAATAAAGCCTTGTACAGGTTAAAGGATAAATGTCTTTCATTGCTTTATCATTTAGGAGGATAGAGAGAAATGAACTAAATGAGAACGTTTGTGAATATCATGAGACAAATTTTATGCACCGTAAGTTTGTATGTTGAAATCCCACTCGGCAGCGTATATCTATGCCCTTCTGAAGCACAAAACACCCATATAGTTTATTGACACACTTGTGGCATTAGATTGATTTGACCCACTCGGAGCTGTTAAACCCAGAACTACTAGATCCGATTCTAGCACATCCACAAAAGCCATTAAACCCATTACAAGACCAATCATTCTTGTAGTAAAAATGCCTGTTATATTAATTTACACTTTTTAAAGTACATTATTTTATATTAGCCCAACCATGTTTTTGTAAATCATTATAAAATCCTATCCAAATCTATTAGCTTAAAACTCTATATCTTATTTTAAGTCGACTAAATCATTAATTATTAGGTATAAAAGTCCATACTATTAAACACATTATGCACAGAGTATTTGTCCTACAATCTGACCCTATTTGCGTACTACATACAATGGAAGATCTCCAGTTCGGCTATAACAATAATAAAGTACAGATGCACATTTTGTGGTATCTATATTCTGAATCAAAACTAGAAAAACTTGCATAAAATATGTATAAAGTCAATCAACAAAATAATGAAAATGAATCAAGTATGGTATATTGGATAAGGTGATTTAAAATATAATTAGAAGAGAGTAATTACGATAGTTAATTATGTAAGAGAGTAATTAAAATGGTTAATTACTTACATGGAAATGACATACAAGCCAAGGCCAGTAGTTTCCTAGCAGGAACAGAAGTCCGATTAACCTGCACATATTGACCTCCACTCTTGAGTGCCAACACCAACTGCAACATCAAAGTAGCGCTTATCATTACTAAATACAGATATTAAACCATTTTCATTTTTAACTGTGAGTTCAACAACATACATTTGTAATCATAAACTTATAAATTTGTATATACACACAGCCCGCAGGGGCAATGTTCTATATACAGAGATGTGCATATGGTGCTACGCCATATAACCAGATGACCTAGTGCATTTTCCACTTGAACAAGGTAAACACATGATAAATGTCAAATACAAAATCTATAACATGATTAAAATCATTCATTGTCCAATTGAAAAACTCATATTGTTTATCCTAGAGAGATTAACATCGCCCACACTGAAAATACCCAAACACCATAAGCAGAAGAGAGAGGGAAGGGGGTGGGGGCGAATCCATGGACCAATACACGCAATAGCGAAAAGAACAAAATTCTAATCACTATTCTCATAGCTGCTATAACTTCAAAGTGGTGCTAATTAGAAAAAAATATAAAAACTATAATGAATATTTTTCAAGTATTAATGTCAGAAATTCAAGTCCTGAAGAATTAAGCGTGAAAATAAAGCATCATTATTATATTAGGATTGTCATCCTTTAAGTAGGGTTAAAAATCAAAGTGGTCACTCAACTAACGCTATATATCAGTTTAATCATCAAAGTTAACGGGATATCATTTGAATCACTAAAATCACAATAAATATCATACATATACCTCAAAATATGTGCTTGAGAATTAAAATTTATTTTATGGAGTTCTATATATTTTTCTTGAATCCTATTACAACAAATGAAAATATATGAATTCTAGTATTTTCTATAATATAATAAGATTTTTTAAAATTTATCTACTATTTATTTTTAATTTTGTAGTCATTTTCTTTATTTAAATAAAAATAATTAGTAGTTAAAATTTTAAAAATCTCAAAAAATCATCTACATTACTATGAATTCATAACTTTTCATTTGGTTGTAATAAGATTTAAAAAAAATGTTTAGAATTCCATAAAATAAATTTTAATTCTCGAGCACATATTTTGAGGTATCTGTTTGATATTTATTATTATTTTAATGATTCAAATGATACCCCGTTAAGTTTGATGATCAAACTGATATATGACCTTCAGTTGAATGACCATTTTGATATTTAACCCCTTTTAAGTATCTTCACAATAATAAATTGGGTTGGACATTAGTTATCTATCTATATACTCGGTTGCACTAAGCATTGGTGTGTACAAAATTTATCAAAAAAGTCTTGTGCAAGAGAAATTATCTTGTTTTGCTTATTTCTCTATCTTAACTCAAACAAACCCGATTTAGGCTCTGTTTGGGATTGCTGTTAAAAATTACTGTGCTGCTAGAAAAAGTGCTATTTTAAAAATCAAATGATTTTTTGGTAATTTTTTTGATACGGATATGTTTTGATGCAAAAAATTAAAAATAATGATGTTTTTGGTAAGGTTTGATGGTGAAATCAGCATATGCTTCCCGCAACAGCTAAAAAGCAGCTTTTTCTAAAAGCATGGGAGGACTTACTTTCTCTAACGGCAGCTTTTAGGCCAAAAGCACTTTTCCGAAAAGCAGCTTTTAAATTTTCCCAAACTATTTTTTCACTGTTTTTCAGCGAAAAGGTATTGTTGCTGTCTGCAACAGCAATACCACACACCCTTAAATGATGTGTGAAAGGATTGACTCGCGCCTTTAGGAGTTAGAGAAGACGATGACATCACTTCAAGAACGAGCATCTCTTTCCACTAAACAAAAGGATAGAAAGTTGACCCAAGCATCCATAGCAGAGCTATAAGTCTTGGTCAAAGAACTAGATGCCAAAAAAATTATAATTAATCAAAGAAGGTTCTACGTACAAAACCCAACACACAATATGAGACAGTAAACCCACTCCATTAACCAATTGTTATGCCCACTTTCGGTCATGGGCCCTAAATAGGTCCCCATGGATGCATTGAGGAGCTGGGCTCTCACATATGAGTTAGAATTGAGAATTTATGTGACTTGGGCCAACACATGCAAGCTGGGCTCATGGCGTGCATGCTGGGCTCACACATGTAAGCTGGGCTCTCACATGAGAGCTGAGCTTAGAGGCCCGAGCTGGGCTCAGGTGCCCATACGTGAGCTGGGCATTACTGAAAATCCAGTGCAGCACTCAAGAACCAAGCACATTGATATCAAGTACCACTTCATTAGGGAACATGTGATGAAAGGTACAGTGGAACTTCATTTTGTTCCAAGTGAAAAGCAGATTGCAGACATATTTACCAAGCCACTTGATGAATCAACATTCACAAGATTAGTAAGTGAGTTAGGTATGCTTAATTATTCATAATCTATGTCATCTATATAATCTGTCTTGAAGCCTGAAATGAATTTGCTGCAAGAACAAAGCTGGCTTTAATTAAGACTTATCCTATCAACGGATATTCTCTATCCGTTGAAAGCCAAAATTGTTCTATCAACGGATGTTCATTATCCGTTGAAAGACAAATACATTTCTGGTAATTTTATCCTTCAACGGATAAAATGGTGTTGTTCATCAACGGATAACTATTTCCCTTATCCGTTGAAGTGTCGCGTCAGTTACTATAAGTGAGTCACAGCCGTTGATTCTTTTACTCAACCGTTGATACAGATATACAGTGTTGTATGTATTTGTATTTAAGGTAGTTTTCAGAATTTTTACAGTTTTATTTATTCTTGAACGGCTGTAACTTACTTAAAAGTATCATTTAATCATTTTATTTACGTTTTAATTCAAGAAAGTATAAAAGCCCAATTGAACTCTTATTCTTACTGTACGCTTTCTTGCAATTCTTGTTCTCTTTCTCTCTAAATTCTCAAGTTTTTCTCTGCAACCTCTACTCACAACAATGGCACCAGTAGTCAAAATTATGTCTCAAACAGGATTTGTTTATGAAAAGAATAATTTTATAGCCTTGGTTGAAAAGAATGAAGCCCATTCTGATTATCACAAGATGATGGACTTCATCAAAAACTGCAAACTAAGCTATGCAATGCTGGAAGCCCCAACCATCTACTGTGAGGTGATTGAGGAGATTTGGACAACTGCAGAGTTCAACTCCACAGATATGACTATTGCCTTCTCTCTCAAAGGTAAGGACTATTGCATTAATTGTGATGATATACAATCTTGCTTTAAGTTGCCTGAGAATAATGCCATGACACCACACACTGATAAAGATGTCTCTGCTATGCTAGATTCCATAGGCTATGCTTTTGATTCTGCTAGTTTAGGTAGTATTAGAAGGAAAGGCCTTAGGAAAGAATGGAGCTTTCTTGGAGATGCCTTTATTAAGGTTTTCTCTGGGAAGATTAGCAATTTTGATGCTATCACTTCATCCCTTGTTAATATGCTCTATATGCTAGTTTCTGATAGGTATTTTAATTTTAGCAACTGTGTTATGCTAGAATTAGGTTCCAGATTAGGTAACAAAGCTAATAGACCATATAACATCTACTATGCTAGATTCTTTATGTTATTGGCTAACCATGTTGCTGAAGGTTTGGTTATATCCAATGAGAATAATAAACTCAAATGTTGGGCACAAGAGAAAAGGGTCCTTGCAGACCTTTTGAGAATGAACCTCAACAACCAGGTGCCATTGGTGTACTTGCCAATCATGAATGCACCACAGGTAAGTGAGGTAAATACTTCTATAACTCCTGCTATTTCCAACCCCAATGTTTCTTTGCCTTCTAGTGTGGCTATGGAACCTGTGTCTTTGTCCAAACAGGCTCCTGCCAAAGCCACCAAATCTAAAGTTTCCAAAGTCAAGTCAAAGAAACCTACCTCTGTTGTTTCTCAAAAGACAACAGTTGTAACAACTACCATAAATCCTGCAGGGAGTGAACAGGGTGTGAGTGGTGAGGGGAGGGGTGAACATCAAAAAGCCCCCCAGGATAAGGTGGGAGAGGTGAGTGGTACCCAAACCAGCCAAGCCACAGTCTCTCAAAAGACTGTGGTGGTTCAAAAGGAGTCCAACACATCCCTAGTTGCATCCTCCCAAAAGGTTGTAACTATTGAAAATAGTCCCCAACCAGGGACACAGAACAAAAGATGGAGGGACACTGAAGCCACACATTCACCATTTAAAGCCTTTTCAAGGAAGAAGAAGGCCAAGACCCTAGTTTCCATACAAGGGACACACACAGCACATATACATCCACCTGTATCTGTGCCTTCTCAAATTCAGCTTGATGTGATTCCAGCCAATGTGGAATCACAGCCTCATTCTCTCAATATAGAAACACACCATTCATCAAACTCTCCAACACCCTCTCTGGATGTGGATATGATATTCACATCAATTCCTGATTCTCCCTCATTAAAACTCAGGGAGGAGCCCCACTCAAAACCTGGTGATCATCATCTTTTAGATGATTTGTTGGATCATCAGCCAATTATTTCAGATGTAGTTGCAGAATCTGTATCACCATACTTAAAATCAATCCACACAGATTCAACAATTATGTCACTTTCTATATCTACATCTTTTCCTTCTTCAACGGATATCTCTCATCCGTTGACAAGTGGTTGTTCTTCGATGGATAAGCTTAACAGCAGTTATCCGTTGATGCCATCAGTTTCCACTTCAACGGATATTCCCTATCCGTTGATGGTCTCTACACACTTAACAGAAACAATTCCAACTGTAGAGGACCTGGCAACTGTACAATCACTTTTAGGTTTGAGGGAAGGGAGTGATCTTTTGAGTGAGAGGCTGGGTTGCTCCCAGGCAAAAGGAGAGGTTGAGAGTCAACATATGCATGCTATTTCTTTCAGCATGGCAAAAATGAGTGAGAGGAGTGCCACCTTAGAAGGTGAGGGTGAGGGTGTGAGGGTGTGTGTGAGCCAGGGGGAGCCCCTGATGCAAGAACAGAGAGAAATTGAGAGAAAGGCAGGTACAGAAGCTATAAGGGGGGATCCATCCATTGTTAGTGAGTTAATGAAAGTGGATGATGCAGACAAGGGAAGACAATTTCAGCAACATTACAAAGCTGTCATTGATAACATTTCCTTCGATGCTGACACTTTTACTCACCCTGTTTCAGCCTATCAATTATTGGCTGCACAGGGCAATGTGGAGGCAGAACAGACACTACACATTGTACACACTTCAGAATCTCTTCTCAGAGACAAAGCTGCTGTCAACAGGCTGCCTTCTCAAGCTGGTGAGCCATCTGAAGAATTTGGAGTAAATTCTAATGATGATGACTCTAATTCTTTGAATGAGAGCATGAACTTAGGGGGAGTAGCAGGCCCAAGTTCTGTTCCTGATCTTCCTGAATGGGCATGGGCAAAACCATCAACACCAGGAGAGTTTGGTGTCACTTTGGTCAGACAAGTCATGACAATTCAGAAGGCCCTTCAGGAGACTCAAGATGCTGGTACCAAGGCAATTCTTCAAGCTCATCTGGAATCTTTGCATCTCTTGCAGTTGCAGCATTACCAGCAAAATCTAAGTGTGGATGAGCTCAAGCAGGAAATTGCTGATCTGAAATCCTACAATACTGAGAAATTGGATTCAGTTATACCCTATGGTACTATGCAAGATTTGTTGGGGAGACTGAGGAAATCATCTGATGCTGACAAGAGGCTGGCCAGATTGGAAGATAGGGTTCACATCATTGAAGACTCTATGGTCACCATTCTTCAGAATCAACAAACTCAAACAAATCTACTCATGCAGCTGGCAAAAGCACAAGGCTTGACCCCTACCCTTGATGATAACAAAAAGGGGGAGAATAAAGGGGAAGGGGAAGGAGAGCCATCTGCAACAGTTCAGATTTCTCAAGTGCTAGTTCCTGTCATCACAACTTCTCCAACTATTCAAGTCAAAGGAAAGCTAGATGGAATTGATCTAATCCAGATAACAGCAGCTGAATTGCAAGTCAAAGAGCAAAGGAAGAAGATTGATGAAAAGATGCAACTAATATTTGGTTCTACAACTTCTCAATCACAATCTGTGAAACATAGCACAAAAGTGGAATCAATTATTATGGAACTCAAGCCAGTAGGGAGGCATAAGGATGGAGAAACTTCTTCCAAAGATCTGCAACCTATGGTTCTTAAGCCCAACAACAGATCCAATAAGGACTCTACAAAGAATCCTCTAAAAGAGGTGGATTTTCCTCTTCCAAAAGCTGATGAGGACAAGCTTTTAGGTAGAAGTATTGCATATCTCAAAGAGACCATGGATGAGGTTGTAAGGAGAAACATGGCTATTATCTTCAGAGAGGGAAAGAGCATATGTGTGATGCAAGGACATCCCAAATTCTCAATAGCCAAGAGGGAAGAAACCAAAAGATTGAAGGAAGAAGCCAAACAACTAAAGGCTGACAAAAGAGCACAAGCAAAGCTTGAAAAACAGCTAAAGTCAAGTCAGGCTGAAGAACAGAAAGAAATTGAAGACAAAGGTGAAGATGAAGCTATGGGGGACATGGTTGGTACTGAGATGGAGGAAAGAAGTAAGGAAGAATGGCAGAAAGGGAAAAGGAAGAAGGTCAATGTAAAGAGAAAGAAGGTAGATAAGACTGAAGAAACCCAATCAATATCCAAACCACTACCCTCTATTCCTGAACCCATTGTACCCGACCCCTTCATGAACATTCATGGTGAAACAATCATTCCCAAGGAGGAACCAATTGATTGGGACACCATCAAATTGCCCACCTTCCTAACCTCTTCTCCACCATCAAAGAAGCAGAAAAGAAGAATCAAATCAACACCCTTTAAAGCCTCAATCAAATTCACACAGAAGCCTAAGCCTAAACCTCAAACCTCTAAAGATGATTATCTTCACATCTGTGACATAAAAGAATTTTCAGACATTGAACTCTATCTGGATGAGCTGGAGGATGTAAGGGGAATAGCTGCCTACAGACAGCTACCAGAAAGACTAGTGTTCAAATACAAAGGAGCTGGGGAAAGAACATGGCCTCTTCACAGAATTCTGAATGAAGGCTACTCTACCTTGATCAGAGTCTACTCAGCCATAAAAAGGGATTCTGGCTTTACCAGGACTGCCAAGACTGAGATTCTCAACAAGATTGCCAACATAAGGAAAACTTGGAGGGAGCCCAATGCTTTGCCTAGAACTTTACTCGTTCAAGAAAGAGGAATTATAATTCACAAATCACCTCATTGGTTGATGGAGTTCAGAGACAACAAAGGAGTCAGAAGATTTTTCAGAATTGAAGATCAGCTAAAGATTGCCAGTAATGAAACTCTCAAGGATATGCAATCTAAGTTAGATATCAATGAAGAAGATGAAGCTGAATTCTACAGACAACTTTAACTTCAAATAGAGGAGAATGACAGGATGCTAGGAAAGAAAACTAGGGATCAAAGGAAAAGAAAGTAATTTGCTCAGGCTAAAGGAGCACCCTTGGAAACAATGTAATTCTTCAATTCCATCTCAGCATATACATTTTTGTAGCACTTTTGAATTTCTGCTTTATTACAGTTTATATATTTGTTAAGTGTTTTGTTATCATCAAGCTAAACATAAATTTATGCCTACAGTTCTAGTAGACATAAATAGGGGGAGATTGTTAGGAATATGTGTATTAGTTTGATGATAAGTTAAGCAAAACACTTAAGTAGAAATCTAGTGTTTGTAGCCTCAACGGATAAGACCATCTTGGCTATCCGTTGAAGGAGTAGCTTTACTTAGCAATAAGTTTAGTATTGTAGCACATTTCACTCTCTGGTTTCAAGCTGTAATTCTTAGATGTTGTTAGGAAATAATCAGTCATGTTGACTACTAATGGATGTACAAATAGGAGGGCTAATTGTAAATATTTCATGCCTTGTAATTTTGTATAAGTGAAGAAGTGTCAACGGATATTGAAGACCTTCAACGGATAAGAAACAAAGCTTCAACGGATGTCTCTAATGCTTCAACAGATAATATCCATCAACGGATAAGTGCTTCAACGGATAAAGACTTCAACTGATAATGCATCAACGGATAAAGCTTTAACGGATAAAGCCTCAACGGATAAGGCATCAACGGATGAAAGCTTCAACGGATGCTTAGTTCATTAGCAGTTGATAGTGACAATTCACAAGCTGACAGAGGCACATGGGTTGACAGAGACATACTGGAATGTGGAAGCCTCTAGGAGGAATCAAGAAAATGCAACATTTCCATTCTGATGCAAACAAGGAAGTATTCAAAGATTTACAGATTATCCTAGATTGCATTGGATAGAGAAATGAAGAAGAAACATGTGAAGAATCTTTTCAATTGTACAGTTTGTCTTCACTTGTAAACTTGGTGATATATAAGCCAAGTAGTAGCTAGTAATTAGATATGAATTTTCCTGAGCTGTTTAGAAATATCAAAAGAGAAAATCATCTAGTTTGTACTAGGAAGCAGCTGTGATTTAATTCTTTGAATCACAGATTTTCTGAAATAACATATCTCTGGTGGAACAACAAATCCACCAGAAAAGTTTTTAAGTTCTTTGTGCTCATTACATTTGTGTTTGAATATATATCTGTCTGCATCAGCCTCAAGCAATTCACACACATTTGATCACTCAAACACTTAGCCTTAGAAACAGCTCAAAACTTGAAAAAGTTTTGAGATTTACATTCAACCCCCCTTCTGTAAATCTCATTGTTAGTCCACTGGGAATAACAAGCTTTAACCTTAGTCTCAAGACCGGTGATCTTGTCTTTAAGAATAGTTTCAAGTTGTCTATAACAGTTAACTTTATTCTCTAGAAAAGATACTTGTTCTTTTAATTTTTCTTGATTAATGTGCACAAGTTTTAATTCATTGACCTCTTTCTCAAGGTTTTTGATCTGTTGAATTAACAGTTCATTATCACGAAGAGCACAATCTAAGGAACCTCCTAGATGATAAACTAATTCAACATCAGTGAATTTCACCACTTTTCTTGACGATGAAGTATTTCCATCAATAGCCATAAGAGCAAGATTCCCATCTTCTTCATCTTCACTATCAGTATCATCCCAGCTTCTTCCCTTTGCCAGATAAGCCCTTTCAGAGTTACTCTTGTGATTTGAATCATAAGAGTTCTTCCTTACTTGCTTTGGCTTCCTGCATTATGTGGCAAAGTGTCCCAACTCATTGCAGTTAAAGCATCAAATGGTGCTCCGATCAACCATCCCTATTTTGTATCCACCACTACTGGTGTTAGAGGATGAAGATCCACCTTTCTGGAATCTGTTATAGTTGGACTTGTACTTGAACTTGGGATTTCTCTTGAATCTGACATTGGAGAATCTCTTGACAATCTAGGCCATTGAATCATCTTCCAATTGCTCCAGCTCTTCCAAGGAGTAAAAATCATCACCGGATTGATTTGTAGTAGGAGGATCATATTCTGCTACTATCATATTTTCCTCATCCTTGGAAGACTGTACCATTCTCTCTGATTGTTGAGATTGTTGTTGTTGTTGTTGACCTTAAGCTACTAGAGTAGTAGACGTGCTGACCACTCTACCTTTCCCGTAGACTTCCTTCTACTGAATCTGCTCCAACTCATAGGTTTTTAACACACCATAGAGCCTTTCCAAAGAAATCTCACTTAGATCTCTCGCTTCTCTTATGGCAGTGATTCTATGTTCAAGATGAGTTGGCAGTGTTAAAAGGAACTTTTTGTTGACCTCCCTGATTGAATAATATTTTCCATTTATGTCCAGGTTGTTGATCAATGCATTGTACCTCTCGAACACTTCAGTAATTCCTTCTCCTGGATTGGATTTAAAATGTTCATACTCAGAGGTTAGGATCTCTAACTTGTTCTCCCTAACTTCCTCTGTGCCTTCATTAATCACCTCAATAGTTTCCCAGATGTGTTTGGAATTTATACATTTCATCACATGTCTGTTCATCAAGAGATCCAAGGAATCAACTAAAATTAATTGAAGGCTGGCATCCAAGGAGGCTTCTTCCTTTTCAGCAGGAGTAAAATCCTTAGGCTCTTTTGCATAGGTTCTAGCTTTGGTAATTACAACATTACTTCTCTGGTTCAATAACCATCAGAATTTTTGGACCCTTCTTTAACACGTCCAGATATTTAGGATTTGCAACTTGTAAAAACAAGAGCATCTTCTTCTTCCACATAATATAATTTTCTTTATCAAACAGTGGAATTTTAACGGTTCCAACTTTTCGACAAGTCATTATGAATTTTTGAAGAAATAAAAATTCAAGGAGTTGAAAAATCACAAAAGTCTAGGATCTTGATTTGTTCATTAATCAGAAGGCTCTGATACCAATTGTTAGGTCCCAATATGTTTGTAGAAGGGGGATTGATTTCAAACTCTACCGTTTAATAGAATTTAATGTGGAATAAAAAGTGAACCAAAATTCAAGTTAAATAAAACTATTATTAAACTTGAAAGGTGTTACAACAACGTTATCGTTTACAAGGGATTTATCTCAAATAAATTATCACAAATCTAGAATAAATTCGACATGAACTTTTTCTACTTTTGCAATAAAAAGGATCAAATGCTAGAAGTAATTTGAGATTAAGTTCTAGGGATTTTGATCCGCTAGATAGTTACACAAGAACAAGAGAATGATTTCTAGTGGTTTAGATTTAACTTTAATTGCTAGAAATTAATGGTCTTGAATTTGCAGAAGTGAGAGATGATATGCTTCTACGGCTGCTAATGTTTTTGTTCTTGAGTAGATGAAGTGTATTCAATGTTGTGTTGAATGTCTGCTGATGTTGTCTTTTAATAATTCAATCAACAGAGATCAAATGAACTGGAAAGACAATCGGTAAGATAATCTGTTGAACTAGCAAGACAATCGGCATGACAATCTGTTGAACTAGCAAGACAATCGGTGAGACAACCATTTAAACTAGCAAGACAATCCCATAGCTGGTAGAACTTTCGGTATGACAATCCATTTGAACTAGTATGACTTTCGGTATGATAATTGATTGTCATACTTGTTCAATTGATTGCCATGCTAAATTAATATTGAATATAAATTCAAAATCAATTCGGAAAATTGATAATATTAATTCAGAATTACTTAATCAATTAATTCAATTAATCAATAAATTAATCTTTGCAGATATAATTTATTTTCTTAATTAAATTATATGACTTAATTAATTAATAGAGAATTAATACTACTCTTGAACAACAACCACTCTTCTGAAAATCTTCTGAAAATCACTGAAAATTATGAATCAATTCCACCACTTCAATGTTGACACTCGATGTACTATCTGGTTCATGAGTGACTAACTTCTGTGACGTTTCTTCATATATTGACTTTGATAACTTGATTTTCTTCAGATTAAATCCCTGTAATTGTTTGATACCCTGACAAGATCTCTGTCACTTGATTAAATCCACAATCTTGATTTATATCACTGAGGCTTGATCAATTTCTTGAACATCTTCCAGTGAAGTAATTCCTCAAGTCTGTAGATGAACATTGTTTCTGAATCCTTTGACAAATGTTACTTTGAGATATCTCTTTCACGGTAGATCCACTATTTACTTATTACATTCTTATTTGAGTTGAGTTAAATCCTCGAATAAATAAATAGGCTATGACATATGCCTTTCACCCAAGAACTACGTGAGGCTTGATCCCTATAAATAGGGTACGTAGGCACTTGTATGAGACATGAGTCCACACTTGATAGAGTATAACAAAATCCCATTCTTTCTTAAGGAGTCAACATACAAGCTCAGCCACCACCATACATAACTTTCCTCCACCCTCAAACACCATCCTTGATCTTTATTTCGGCCAACAACCTCCAAATCACTGTTATACGAAATTCTCCCTATAACATTTGGCGCTAGAAGGAGGGGGATTTCATCTTAGGGAGAAGAGATGACCAAAGAAGGCAAACAAGTGGTGATACCAGGAAGCGGGGGCAAAAAGAAGGATCAGAACGAGGTCGAGCACACGCCCCCAGAGAATCAGGCGCCACCACACCAATCGCAACCGTGGATGGGCAGGCGGTCATGACGTATCTCTGGGGGCTAGCCGACCAGATGAACGAGATCAATGTTCGGATGTCCAGGGTAGAGAAAAGCTCGGTCCGAAACGCTAAGCGCAAGGCTCGCTGCCTCAATGTCTTCCAGCATAGCTGGAAGGGAAAGGGTCTGTTGTGTATATGTTGTATACTTGATAATTTCATGAACAAAACACCTTGGTAGATTTTACTTAGTGAAAAATTGTAGCACTCGACGGATAAGAATTATAGTCCCGACGGATGACTCAATATAGTCCCGACGGATGATGACTTATTATCCATCGAGTGAGTAGCTTATGTAACAATAATTCTATAGCACATTTCTGCATAAACATTGTTTAGAATCTGTAGTAGTATTTGAGTCATGATTGACTTTAACTAGATATGCAGAATAGGTTGATTAATTGTACATAAAAGATGTCTTGTAATTCTGCATAAGTGAAATGAAGTCAAGTGTCTGATTGCTACCCGACGGATAAACAACAATGCACTCGATGGATGATCAACAACCCGACGGATGATCATTAACTCGATGGATGATCATGAACCCGACGGATAAAGAATTCAAACATCTGTTGACAGTGACAACACAGTCACATGCGTCGAGTGGATGTAAATGGAATGTGGTAGCCTATTCAACTGGGTTTTTGAGAATAAAGAAACATTGCCATTTCCATACTATGAAGAAGATATTCAAAGATGCTGGAATAGAGTAATGAAGTAGCATTGTAACAGACAAGATAGTTTTTGTTTCATTATCTTATCTTATTACTTTGTAATCTTAGTGATATATAAACCAAGAAGTAGCAAATAGACACAGTAGATCTGAGATACAACAAGAGAAACATTTGTAAGCAGAATTCTCAGCATTTCTCTGTATTCTCAGTAGTTCAATATTTGTATGCAGCTGTGGGCTTTTTACACATAGAGTTCTCTTGATATATTATATATCTCTGATGGAATCATTCAAATCCACCAGAAAGTTTTTAAAGACTCTTATTTTTAATTACTTGTGTTTTGATTTACTTAAGTAATTATTCCGCATGGTGCTAATCAATTCACACTTATATATATATTCAAGTTAGAACATTTTCAATCAAGAAAAAGTTTCAAGAATTTCATTCAACCCCCTTCTGTAATTCTTGTTATATTGTTAAGGGACTAACAATTGGTATCCGAGCAAGCTCTTAACTTATAAAGAGTTTAAAGATAAAAAACAATACAGCAAGATGAACAAGAAGGATGTTGGAGTCAAGATTCCTTTTCTGGATAAAGATAATTACCATCATTGGAAGGTAAAGATGCATCTTCATCTTCTTTCTCAAGATGAGGCCTATGTGGAATGCATAGAAAGAGGGCCTCATGTACCAATGAGAGCTGCAATTGGGAATGAGCCATCTGTCCCCAAGCCAAGGCATGAATGGTCTGATCCTGATATTGAACAAGTCAAGAAGGATAAAAAGGCCATGAATATTCTGTTCAATGGAGTTGATGGTGATATGTTTGACAACATCATCAATTGCAAAACTGCCAATGAAGTTTGGGACACTATACAGATTATCTGTGATGGCACTAAGCAAGTCAGAGAAAACAAGATGCAGCTTCTAATTCAGCAATATGAGCATTTTCATAGTGAAGAAAGTGAGTCTCTCATTGACATTTTTAGTAGGTTTCAAAAACTGCTAAATGCTTTAAAGTTGCATGGAAGGGTCTATCAGACAAAAGACTCCAATATGAAATTCCTTAGATCTCTTCCAAAGGAATGGAAACCAATGACAGTCTCATTAAGAAACTCACAAGATTATAAGGAGTTTACTTTGGAGAGACTGTATGGCATCCTGAAAACTTATGAGCTTGAAATAGAGCAAGATGAGAGGATGGAGAGAGGAAAGAAGAAAGGAGGATCCATTGCACTAGTTGCTGAGTTGGAAAAGGAGAAAGAAATGAAGATGGAAGCTGTTGAGTCAACTTCAAGGGTCTGTGAAAGCAAGGGCAAGGGGTTAGTAACTGAAAATGAAGATTCTTTGAGCCAAGATGACATGGAGGACATTGATGAACACCTAGCATTTCTTTCCAGAAGATTTGCCAAGCTCAAGTTCAAGAAGAACTTTGGAGCCACCAAGCCAAATAGAAACATGGTTGATAAATCAAAATTCAAATGTTTCAAATGTGGCTTGGCAGGGCAAATGTGGCAGCAAGAAAAAGTTTGAGCCTGTGGATTATAAGCAAAAATACTTTGAACTGCTCAAACAAAAGGAAAGGGCTTTATTACACAAGAAAATGACTGGGCAGCAGATGGTCTGGATGAAGATGAAGATGTCAGCTATGTCAATATAGCCTTAATGGCCAAGTCTGATGAAACGGAAACAAGTTCTTCAAGTAATCAGGTAATTACTACAAACCTTGCACATTTATTTAAAGTTGAGTGTAATGATGCCATAAATGACATGTCTACAGAGCTATATCATTTGCGTGTCACACTTAAATCTCTTACTAAAGAAAATGCCAAGGAGTCTCAGTTCATTGATTTTGAGAAATTAAGAATTGAGTGTAAGATTGCCAAGTAGGAATTAACTGAGTCCTTGAAGAAAGAAGAAATTTTGAAGAAGCAGCTCGAGCATGAACAGGAGGTGATTAAGGCATGGAAAACATCTAGAGATGTCCATGCTCAAATCACCAAAGTTCAAGGAATCGAATCCTTCTGTGATGCAGCCTGGAAAAAGAACAAAGAGAAACTAGAACCAAATTTGGTGGATGGAGTGCTAATAGATGTAGACTCGACAGATGATGAGGATCATCCATCGGATAACAAAAAGGGTTATCCGTCGAATGATGAAAATCCTCATCCGTCAGCTGTGAGCAAGCCTATCAGTAAAGCCAAACTTGTTAAGCCAAATGAGAAGTATGGATCTGTTTCCAAGAACTTTGTTTCAGGAGAATCAAGTCAAGTTAAGAAAGGGAAAAAGGCTAATGTTGGTCACAGGACTGTTAAACAGTTAAGTGACAGACTTGAAAAGATTGAGGTGAAAACAGAGACTAAAAAAAAACAATAGGAATGGTAAAGTAGGGATTAACAAACACAATAACTACATACCTGATAAATATGCTCCTAGAAAAATCTGTGTCAAGTGTGGTAGTGTAAATCATTTGTCTATTAATTGCAAATCTGCCATGCCTACTTCCATGTCTGTGTCATCTCACTTTCCCAACATGAATGCCATGCTTCACATGCCTATAAATGCTATGTATACACAAAATATGAATGCACAATTTGTTAATATGCCATTTCCACCTAATCCATATTATGCTGCATATAGTATGTCTCAAATGCCATTTAGCATACCTTACTGGAATAACGTGTTTACTAATAGCATGCCATTTCCTGTTAATCATAATATGCATGATAATTTTGTTACAGTGAATGGTTTCAAAGGCCCAACTCAAATGACTAAGGATGAATCTGAAATTTCCAAGTCAAATGAGATAAAGCCTAAGAAACAAAAAAAGAAAGCTAACAAGGCAGGACCCAAGGAAACTTGGGTACCAAAATTAACTTGATTTGATTTTGATGTGTGCAGGGAAACAGAAAGAATATTTGGTACTTGGATAGTGGTTGTTCAAGACACATGACCGGTGATTCTACAATGCTCACAGAGTTTAAGGAAAGAGCTGGCCCAAGTATTACTTTTGAAGATGACAGCAAGGGTTATACTGTGGGATATGGCTTGATTTCAAAGGACAATGTCATCATTGAGGAGGTTGCCTTAGTGGATGGTCTCAAACACAATTTGTTGAGTATCAGCCAGCTTTGTGATAAAGGCAATTCAGTAACCTTCTACTTAGAAGTCTGTGTTGTGACTAATAAAAGAAGCAACAAAGTGGTTCTCACTGGTGTGAGAAAAGGAAATGTGTACCTAGCTAATTTCAACTCATCTAATACACAATCCGTTACTTGTCTTCTCAGTAAAGCAAGTCAGGATGAAAGTTTGATATGGCACAAGAAGCTATCCCATTTAAACTTCAAGACCATGAATGAGCTAGTAAAGAAAGAACTGGTTAGAGGCATTTCTCTAGTGGAGTTTTCTAAGGATGGATTGTGTGATGCCTGTCAAAAAGTGAAGCAGATTAAAGCATCATTCAGGAAGAGACTTGATTCAACAATTGAAGAACCTTTGCAATTGCTACACATGGATTTGTTTGGACCTGTCAATGTGTTATCCATCTCAAGGAAAAGATTTGCCTAGTAATTGTAGATGATTTCTCAAAGTTCTCTTGGACATATTTCCTAAAGTCTAAAGATGAGGCTAGTGAAATCATCATCAATCACATAAGGCAAGTCAATAATCATCCTGATTTCAAGGTTAGAAGAATCAGGAGTGACAATGGAACTGAGTTCAAGAATTCCGTCATGAGAGCATTTTGTGAAGAAAATGGGATTCTGCATGAGTTTTCAGCAGCAAGAACTCCACAACAAAATGGTTTGGTGGAAAGGAAGAACAGATCACTTATTGAAGCTACCAGGACAATGCTTAAAGAATCTAAACTTCCAACATATTTCTGGGCTGAAGCTGTAAATACTGCATGCTACACTCAGAATATTTCCCTGGTTAATCAAACAAGATGCATGACTCCCTATCAATTGTTCAAGAATAAGAAGCCAACTCTAAATTTTCTTCATGTCTTTGGTTGTAAGTGCTATATTCTGAGAAATCAAACTGATCAAAATGGAAAGTTTGATGCTAGAGCAGATGAATGAATTTTTGTTGGATATGTTGTTGGTAATGCATATAGAGTCTACAATCTAAGAACCAGCATTGTTGTGGAATCAATACATGTTGTGTTTGATGATAAAAAGATTGAAGGACTTCAAGATGGAGATTACCATGAGAGCCTCAAATTTGACAATGCGGAGATGGTTAGTGATGACGGTGATGATGAAAGTGATCAAGAAATAGTGTCTAAAGATAATGCAGAAAAATCTACTACCAATGAAGCACAAAACTCAACATCTGTCGAGTTACAAAATGCTTCATCCGTCGGGAGGCAATCTGCGTTATCCGTCAGGAGACAACCAGCTTCATCCGTCGGAACTCAAAATTCACCATCCGTCGGGTTATCAAGAGAAGCTGGAAATCAAGATAGATCACCCATAGAAAGTTCCCCTTTTTCAAATCTAAGATCCACAAACTCGGGGGGAGTTTCCAATAATCAAAACTCAATCACACATCAAGACAACAATGAGGCCTCTTCATCTAGAGCCAATCTACCTCAACAAAGAAAATGGACAAAATATCACCCCTTTGAACTCATAATTGGTGATGTATCTTCTAAAGTTCAAACAAGAAGAGCAACTCAAGAAGAATGTCTACACAGCAGCTTTCTTTCCAAGGAAGAACCAAAGAAGGTAGAAGAAGCTTTGTTGGATCCTGATTGGATTTTAGCTATGCAGGAGGAGCTAAACCAATTTGAAAGGAATAATGTTTGGAAGCTGGTGCCCAAGACTAAAGGAAAGAATCCAATAGGCACCAAGTGGATATTCAGAAATAAGATGGATGAAAATGGTATAGTTGTCAGGAACAAAGCTAGATTGGTTGCCAAAGGCTACTGTCAACAAGAAGGAATATATTTTGATGAAACATTTGCTCCTGTTGCAAGACTTGAAGCCATCAGAATCTTCTTAGCCTATGCAGCCCATGCCAATTTCAAGGTCTATCAAATGGATGTCAAAAGTGCCTTTCTGACTGGAGATTTGGAGGAGGAAGTCAATGTCAGTCAACCTCCTGGTTTTGAAGATCCAAATTTTCCAGAACATGTCTATTATCTTTTGAAATCACTTTATGGACTGAAGCAAGCACCTAGAGCCTGGTATGACACTTTATCAACGTTCCTTTTGGAAAATCATTTCACAAGAGGTACTGTAGATAAAACCTTATTTTTCAGAAATGTTAATGGCTCTAGTATACTTGTTCAAATTTATGTAGATGATATTATTTTTGGCTCTACAGATGAGAAACTTTGCAAAAAGTTTTCCAAATTGATGCAAAGCATGTATGAAATGAGTATGATGGGAGAACTAACTTACTTTCTTGGTTTACAAGTTAAGCAACTTAGTAATGGAATATTCATTAGTCAAACTAAATATATTTTTGATCTTTAAAGAAGTTTGATCTAATGGATTGCACATCTGCAAAAACTCCCATGGCCACTGCAACTAAGCTTGAATTAAACACTACTGAAAAGTCTATGGATATTTCAAGTTATAGGGGCATGGTTGGCTCACTTCTGTACTTAACAGCTAGTAGGCCAGATATAATGTTTGCTACATGTTTATGTGCTAGATTTCAGGCTGATCCTAGATAATCTAACTTAATAGCTATTAAGAGAATTTTCAGATATCTCAAGGGAACACCAAAACTTGGCATTTGGTACCCTAGAGATTCTAGTTTTGATCTAACTGGTTATTCAGATGCAGATTATGCAGGTTGTAGAATTAATAGAAAAAGTACAACAGGAACCTGTCAATTTCTAGGAAACAAGCTTGTGTCCTGGTTCAGTAAAAAGCAAAATTTAGTTTCTACTTCTACAGCTAAAGCTGAATATATTGCTGTTGGCAGTTGCTGTGCACAGATTTTATGGATGAGAAATCAATTGCTAGACTATGGTTTGCAAGTTGAAAGGATTCCTATTTTTTGTGATAACACAAGTGCAATTGCCATCACTGAAAATCCAGTACAACATTCGAGGACAAAGCACATAGATATCAAGTACCACTTCATACTCATAAGGGAACATGTAATGAATGGTACTATAGAACTACATTTTGTTCCAAGTGAGAAGCAACTTGCAGATATCTTTACCAAGCCACTGGATGAATCCACCTTTTCAAGGTTGGTAAGTGAGTTAGGTATGCTTAATTATTCATGAATCTTTATGAGATTATTTTCTAGTTGGAATGCGGCCAGAAATTTAATTGATTTTTCAGTCTTGGATGAAATTTTGGCTAAGTCAAAATTTACATCCCGACAGATGATCTTTATCCATCGAGTTTGATCATCCATCGGAATACTATTTACTAATAAAAATCAATTATTTTTCTGGATTATTTTATGACACGACGGATAACAGTTTATCCTCATCCGTCAAATTGTCTTAATCTAAGCCGTTAATTTCCTGAACATCATCCATCGAGTATACTTACAGTTTGTAAGCATAACACGACGGATAATGGGTGGAATTTTTATAGTTTCAAGAATTGGTATCAGAGCAAGCTCTTAACTTACAAAGAGTTTAAAGATCAAAAATAATACAACAAGATGAACAAGAAGGATGTTGGAGTCAAGATTTCTTTTCTGGATAAAGATAATTACCATCATTGGAAGCTAAAGATGCATCTTCATCTGCTTTCTCAAGATGAGGCCTATGTGGACTGCATAGAAAGAGGGCCTCATGTACCAATGAGAGCTACAACTGGGAATGAGCCATATGTCCCCAAGCCAAGGAAAGAATGGTCTGATTCTGACATTGAACAAGTCAGGAAGGATAAAAAGGCCATGAATATTCTTTTCAATGGAGTTGATGGTGATATGTTTGACAACATAAGCAATTGACAAACTGCCAAAGAAGTTTGGGACACTATACAGATTATCTGTGATGGCACTGAGCAAGTCAGAGAAAACAAGATGCAGCTTCTGATTCAGCAATATGAGCATTTTCATAGTGAAGAAAGTGAGTCTCTCACTGACATTTTTAGTAGGTTTCAAAAACTGCTAAATGCTTTAAAGTTGTATGGAAGGGTCTATCAGACAAAAGACTCCAATCTGAAATTCCTTAGATCTCTTCCAAAGGAATGGAAACCAATGACAGTCTCATTAAGAAACTCACAAGATTATAAGGAGTTTACTTTGGAGAGACTGTATGGCATCCTGAAAACATATGAGCTTGAAATAGAGCAAGATGAGTGGATGGAGAGAGGAAAGAAGAAAGGAGGATCTATTGCACTAGTTGCTGAGTTGCAAAAGGAGAAGGAAGCGAAGATGGAAGCTGTTAAGTCAACTTCAAGGGTCTGTGAAAGCAAGGGCAAGGGGCTAGTAGCTGAAAATGAAGATTCTTTGAGCCAAGATAACATGGAGGACATTGATGAACACCTAGCATTTCTTTCCAGAAGATTTCCCAAGCTCAAGTTCAAGAAGAACTTTGGAGCCACCAAGCCCAATAGAAACATGGTGGATAAATTAAAATTCAAATATTTCAAATGTGGCTTGCCAGGACATTTTTCCAGTGAGTGTAGAAAGTCAGATTCCAGCAAGAAAAAGTTTGAGCCTATGGATTATAAGCAAAAATACTTTGAACTGCTCAAACAAAAAGGAAAGGGCTTTTATTACACAAGAAAATGACTGGGCAGCAGATGGTCTGGATGAAGATGAAGATGTCAGCTATGTCAATCTAGCCCTAATGGCCAAGTCTGATGAAACAGAAACAAGTTCTTCAAGTAATCAGGTAATTACTACAAACCTTGCACATTTATCTAAAGCTGAGTGTAATGATGCCATAAATGACATGTCTACGAGCTATATCATTTGCGCGTTACATTTAAATCTCTAACTAAAGAAAATGCTAAAATCACAGAAAACAATTTGTTTTTAAGTGAGAGGAATAATGTGCTTGAGTCTCAGTTCATTGATTTTGAGAAATTAAGAATTGAGTGTAAGATTGCCAAGGAGGAATTAACTGATTCCTTGAAGAAAGAAGAAATTTTGAAGAAGCAGCTCGAGCATGAACAGGAGATGATTAAGGCATGGAAAACATCTAGAGATGTCCATGCTCAAATCACCAAAGTTCAAGGAATCGAATCCTTCTGTGATGCAGCCTGGAAAAAGAACAAAGAGAAACTTGAACCAAATTTAGTGGATGGAATGCTAACAGATGTAGACTCGACAGATGATGAGGATCATCCGTCGGATAACAAAAAGGGTTATCCGTCGAATGATGAAAATCCTCCTCCATCGGCTGTGAGCAAGCCTATCAGTAAAGCCAAACTTGTTAAGCTGAATGAGAAGTATGGATCTGTTTCCAAGAACTTTGTTTCAGGAGAATCGAGTCAAGTTAAGAAAGGGAAAAAGGCTAATGTTGGTCACATGACTGTTAAACAGTTAAGTGACAGACTTGAAAAGATTGAGGTGAAAACAGAGACTAAAAAGAAAAACAATAGGAATGGTGAAGTAGGGATTAACAAACACAATAACTACACACCTGATAAATATGCTCCTAGAAAAATCTGTGTCAAGTGTGGTAGTGTAAATCATTTGTCTGTTAATTGCAAATCTGGCATGCCTACTTCCATGTCTGTGTCATCTCACTTTCCCAACATGAATGTCATGCTTCCATGCCTATGAATGCTATGTCTACACAGAATATGAATGCACAATTTGCTAATATGCCATTTTCACCTAATCTCAATTATGATGTATATAGTATGTCTCAAATGCCATTTAGCATGCCTTACTGGAATAACATGTTTACTAATAGCATGCCATTTCCTGTTAATCGTAATATGCATGATAATTCTGTTACAATGAATGGTTTCAAAGGCCCAACTCAAATGACTAAGGATGAATCTGAAATTCCCAAGTCAAATGAGATAAAGCTTAAGAAACTGAAAAAGAAAGCTAACAAGGCAGGACCCAAGGAAACTTGGGTACCAAAATCAACTTGATTTGATTTTGATGTGTGCAGGGAAACACAAAGAATATTTGGTACTTGGATAGTGGTTGTTCAAGACACATGACCGGTGATTCTACCCTGCTCACAGAGTTTAAGGAAAGAGCTGGCCCAAGTATTACTTTTGGAGATGACAGCAAGGGTTATATTATGGGATATGGCTTGATTTCAAAGGACAATGTCATCATTGAGGAGGTTGCCTTAGTGGATGGTCTCAAACACAATTTGTTGAGTATTAGCCAGCTTTGTGATAAAGGCAATTCAGTAACCTTCAACTCAAAAGCCTGTGTTGTGACTAATAAAAGAAGCAACAAAGTGGTTCTCACTGGTGTGAGAAAAAGAAATATGTACCTAGCTGATTTCAACTCATCTAATGCAGAATCTGTTACTTGTCTTCTCAGTAAAGCAAGTCAGGATGAAAGTTGGCTATGGCACAAGAAGCTATCCCATTTAAACTTCAAGACCATGAATGAGCTTGTAAAGAAAAAACTGGTTAGAGGCATTCCTCTAGTGGAGTTTTCTAAGGATGGATTGTGTGATGCATATCAAAAAGGGAAGCAAATTAAAGCATCATTCAGGAAGAAACTTGATTCAACAATTGAAGAACCTTTGCAATTGCTACACATGGATTTGTTTGGACCAGTCAATGTGTTGTCCATCTCAAGGAAAAGATTTTTCCTAGTAATTGTAGATGATTTCTCAAAGTTCTCTTGGACATATTTCCTAAAGTCTAAAGATGAGGCTAGTGAAATCATCATCAATCACATAAGGCAAGTCAATAATCATCCTGATTTCAAGGTTAGAAGAATCAGGAGTGACAATACAACTGAGTTCAAAAAATCTGTCATGATAGCATTTTGTGAAGAAAATGGGATTCTGCATGAGTTTTCAGCATCAAGAACTCCACAACAAAATGGTGTAGTGGAAAGGAAGAACATATCACTTATTGAAGCTGCCAGGACAATGCTGGAAGAATCTAAACTACCAACATATTTCTGGGCTGAAGCTGTATATACCACATGCTGCACTACGAATATTTCCCTGGTTAATCAAGCAAGATGCATGACTCCCTATCAATTGTTCAAGAATAAGAAGCCAACTCTAAATTTTCTTCATGTCTTTGGCTGTAAGTGCTATATTCTGAGAAATCAAACTGATCAAAATGGAAAGTTTGATGCTAAAGCAGATGAATGAATTTTTGTTGGATATGCTGTTGGTAAAGCATATAGAGTCTACAATCTAAGAACCAACATTATTGTGGAATCAATACATGTTGTGTTTGATGATAAAAAGATTGAAGGACTTCAAGATGGAGATTACCATGAGAGCCTCGAATTTGACAATGTGGAGATGGTTAGTGATGATGAAAGTGATCAAGAAATAGTGTCAAAAGATAATGCAGAAAAATCTACTACCAATGAAGCACAAAACTCAACATCTATCGAGTTACAAAATGCTTCATCCGTCGGGAGGCAATCTGCGTTATCCGTCGGGAGACAACCAGCTTCATCCGTCGGAACTCAAAATTCACCATCCGTCGGGTTATCAAGAGAAGCTGGAAATCAAGATAGATCACCTATAGAAAGTTCCCCTTTCTCAAATCAAAGATCCACAAACTCAGGGGGAGTTTCCAATAATCAAAACTCAATCACATATCAAGACAACAATGAGGCCTCATCATCAATAGCCAATCTACTTCAACAAAGAAAATGGACAAAAGATCACCCCTTTGAACTCATAATTGGTGATGTATCTTCTAGAGTTCAAACAAGAAGAGCAACTCAAGAAGAATGTCTACACAACAGCTTTCTTTCCAAGGAAGAACCAAAGAAGGTAGAAGAAGCTTTGTTGGATCCTGATTGGATTTTAGCTATGTAGGAGGAGCTAAACCAATTTGAAAGGAATAATGTATGGAAGCTGGTGCCCAAGCCTAAAGGAAAGAATCCAATAGATACCAAGTGGGTATTCAGAAAAAAGATGGATGAAAATGGCATATTTGTTAGGAACAAAGCTAGATTGGTTGCCAAAGGCTACTGTCAACAAGAAGGAATAGATTTTGATGAAACATTTGCTCTTGTTGCAAGACTTCAAGCCATCAGAATCTTCTTAGCCTATGCAGCCCATGCCAATTTCAAGGTCTATCAAATGGATGTCAAAAGTGCCTTTCTGAATGGAGATTTGGAGGAGGAAGTCTATGTTAGTCAACCTCCTGGTTTTGAAGATCCAAATTTTCCAGAACATGTCTATTATCTTTTGAAAGCACTTTATGGACAGAAGCAAGCACCTAGAGACTGGTATGACACTTTATCAAAGTTCCTTTTGGAAAATCATTTCACAAGAGGTACTGTAGATAAAACCTTATTTTTCAGAAATGTTAATGACTCTAGTGTACTTGCTCAAATTTATGTAGATGATATTATTTTTGGCTCTACAGATGAGAAACTTTGCAAAAAGTTTTCCAAATTGATGCAAAGCAAGTATGAAATGAGTATGATGGGAGGACTAACTTACTTTCTTGGTTTACAAGTTAAGCAAGTTAGTAATGGAATATTCATTAGTCTAAATAAATATATTTCTGATCTTTTAAAGAAGTTTGATCTAATAGATTGCACATCTGCAAAAACTCCCATGGCCACTACAACTAAGCTTGAATTAAACACTATTGAAAAGTCTATGGATATTTCAAGTTATAGAGGCATGGTTGGCTCACTTCTGTACTTAATAGCTAGTAGGCCAGATATAATGTTTGTTACATGTTTATGTGGTAGATTTCAGGCTGATCCTATAGAATCTCACTTAATAGCTATTAAGAGAATTTTTAGATATCTGAAGGGAACACCAAAACTTGGCATTTGGTACCCTAGAGATTCTGGTTTTGATCTAACTGGTTATTCAGATGCAGATTATGCAGGTTGTAGAATTGATAGAAAAAGTACAACAGGAACCTGTCAAATTCTAGGAAACAAGCTTGTGTCCTGGTTCAGTTAGAAGCAAAATTCAGTTTCTACTTCTACAGCTGAAGTTGAATATATTGCTGCTGGCAGTTGCTGTACACAGATTTTATGGATGAGAAATCAATTGTTAGACTATGGTTTGCAAGTTGAAAGGATTTCTATTTTCTATGATAACACAAGTGCAATTGCCATCACTGAAAATCCAGTACAACATTCATGGACAAAGCACATAGATATCAAGTACCACTTCATAAGGGAAGATGTAATGAATGGTACTATAGAACTACATTTTGTTCCAAGTGAGAAGCAGCTTGCAGATATCTTTACCAAGCCTCTGGATGAATCCACCTTTTCAAGGTTGGTAAGTGAGTTAGGTATGCTTAATTATTCATGAATCTTTATGAGATTATTTGCTAGTTGGAATGCAGCCAGAAATTTAATTGATTTTTTAGTCTTGGATGAAATTTTGGCCAAGTCAAAATTTACATCTCGACGGATGATCTTTATCCATCGAGTTTGATCATCCATCGGAATACTATTTGCTAATAAAAATCAATTATTTTTCTGGATTATTTTATGACACAACGGATAACAGTTTATCCTCAACCGTCGAATTGTCTTAATCTAAGCCGTTAATTTCCTGAACATCATCCATCTAGTATACTTACAGTTTGTAAGCATAACACGACAGATAATGGGTGGAATTTTTACAGTTTATTTTTAAAGGGCTATTTTAGGAAATTTCTATTGGTTACCTTATTATTTTTTTAACATTTATTTTTGAGATAGTATAAAAGCTTATTTCATTTCAATAGCTTTTTCTTTTATCATTCTCAATTCAAGTGCTCAAGCTTCTCTCATTCTCAAAGCACTTATTCTCTTTCTCTTCAAGCTCTGATTCTCTAACAATGGCATCTGTTGTAAAGATTATGTCTCAAACAAGATTCATTTATGAGAAGAACAATTTCACCGCGCTAGTGAACAAGGGTATTCAGCATTTCGGCAACTATCACAAGATGATGGACTTTGTGAAGAATTGCAAGCTCAACTATGCCATGTTGGAATCACCCACAATCTTCTGTGAAGTTGTTGAAGAGATGTGGACCATTGTTACCTACAACTCAACAGATAAGACCATCACTCTAACCATTAAAGGTAAAGAATTCTGTATCAATGGTGATGTGATAAAAGCATGTTTCAAAATTCCTGATAACAATGTGACTTCATCACACACTGACACTGATATAATCAATATACTTAATTCCATGAACTATGCACTTCCTACTTCTAAACTGAGTGATATTAGGAGAATGGGTCTTAGGAAAGAATGGAGCTTTATGTGTGATGTAGTTACAAAGGTTTTCTCAGGAAAGATCAGTAATCTTGATTCAGTGAATATTTCCATGCTTAACATGCTCTACATGCTAGTTACGGATAAGTATTTAAATTTTAGTCTGTTTGAGTTAGGTTTTAAACTAGGAGAGTTATATAAAAGAGGTAAAAATATGTATTATGCTAGATTCTTTATGATGTTAGCTAACCACCTCTGTGAAAAGATTGTGCTTGAGAACCCTAATAATAAACTAGATTGTTGGGTTCAAGAGAGAAGGCTCATTGCAGATTTGAACAGGGCCAATCATCACATGGATGTGCCATTGTTCTACTTTCCTGTAATGACAGCACCTCAGGTAAGTGAGGTAAGTTCATCTATCCCAACCACTTTACCAACCTTATAAATTTCTTTGAGTTCAAGGGTGGCTATGGCAGCCGTGTCAATAACCCAATAGTTGCCTACCTAAGCCACCAAAACTGCAAATTTCTTCAAATCCAAATCAAAGAAAACCCCCTCTAGTATTTCTCAAAAGATGCCAGTTGCAAAATCCACTAAAGCCAAAGAGGGGAGTGTAAAGGAGGGAAAGATAGGTGAGGGAAGGGGTGAACATAAAAGAAACCCTAAGGATAAGGATGGAGAGTTGAGTGGATCCCAGCCCAGCCACACTGCAGTTTCCCAACAAACTGCAGTGCTCAAAAAGGATATAAGCTCACTTCTAGCTGCATCCTCCCAAAAGGATGCAGTTATTGAACAAAGCTCTCAACCAAGAGCACAGGCCAAGAGGGTTAGGGATACAAGCTCACCCCAAACTTATGCCAGAAAAAAAAGGTCTAAAACCCTTAGGGATGCACAGGGTACACACACTGTGCAAACTGGTGCAAAAGACACAGTCACTGCACCTTTACAAATTCGGTTTGATGTGGCTCCAATAAATATGGAGTCACATCTAAAATCTCTAGTCATAGAAGCACCTCAAACACCTAACTCGCCCACAATCTCACTGGATGTGGATATGATAAACACATCAATTCCTGATTCCCCTTCTTTAACTTTGTTGGGGAAGCCAAAATCTAGTGCAAGTGAGCATCATCTTTTAGATGATTTGTTGGCTCACTTGCCAATTCTTTCAGGAACTGTTGTGTCATCTGTGCCCAAAATATCATCAATCGGCACAGAGTCCACAATAGTTTCTTTTCCAAGTTCATTCATTCCCACTCTCTCGATGGATATTGCTCATCCATCGAGTAGTGACTATATCCCGACGGATAAACTTAATAGCACAGAGTCTGGGTTGCTCCCAGGAAAAAGGAGAGGAAATGAGTGAAACTATGCAATCCATTTCTTCAGGATTGGAAAAAGAAAGTGAGTGGAGTCCCACCTTAGTAGGTGAAGGTGAGGGTGTGAGGGTGGGGAGCCAGGGTGAGACCCTGATGCAACAAAAGAGAGAAAATGAGAGAAATGCAGGTACTGGAGCAATAAAGATGGATGTCATTGCTAGTGAGTCAATGAATGTCCAGGATGCAGACAGGGAGGGACTATCTCAGCATCCTCAAGTTGTTATAGATTCCACCTCCCTTGATGCTGAGGCATTTACTCACCCTGTTCCAGCTTATCAACTTCTAGCTGAACAGGTCAATGACAATGCAGAAAGGATGCTCAATCTGGTGCATACCACTCAGTCTATGCTAAGGGCTAGGGATGCCATCACAGCTTTGCCTTCTACAGCTGGTGATGTGGACTATGAGACTGGTGGTTCAGCTGATTTCTTTGGTGATGAAAGTGGGGATAGTGAAGATGAGGCAATGGACATAGGGGGAGAAGTAGGTTCAAGTTCAAGATCAGGTATGCCATCATGGGAATTTTCAAAGCACTGTGATGAGCACTACTTCAAGACAACCCTGATCCAATTCATCAATCAAACAAATACTGCCTTCAAACCAATACTAATGCCAGCACCAAGAAGCTCCTTCAAGCACATCTAGCCTCCCTGCAACTTCAACAAATTCAAGGCTTCCAACATGCTAGGGATGTAAACACAATGAAGGGAGATATTGAGGAGATGAAGAAGGCCATTTTAGACAAAATGGATTCTAAGCTTCCAGAAACTACAATGCTTGATATCAAGAGACACTTAAGGAAAAATTCTGATCTTGCAACCAAGATAGATGCCCTGGATACAAGAGTGTCAGCTATGGAAGCATCTTTGACATCCATTCATCTGCATCAAGCCCAACAAACAGATCTACTTCAAAAATTGGTGGCTGCTCAAACCCCCTCCACAACTCAACTTGCTGATAACAAAAAGGGGGAGAAAGGACCAAGTGAGGGGGAGAAGCTTCAGATTCAAATCAGTAAAGTAATTGTGCCTTCAATTACTATCTCAAAGCCACCAGTTACAGACAGCATAGATCTGATAAATACAGCAGCAGCAAACCTAAGAGTAGCTGATAAGGTGAAGTTGAGTTTAATCAACTGGGAGAAGATTGATGAGGAAATACAAGAAAAATTTGGGCTAGTCAAGGAGCCAGTCAAGTCATCCATCCATCACTCTCAAGTCAGGCAGATTTATGTGAATGAGATGAGCATGAATTATCTGAAAAAGGGATAGCCATCCTGCATCAAGTCTCCAAAGGCTGAAATAATTCTAAAACCAAGGATGAACTACTCAAAATCATCATTGAAGAACCCCTTGGACACTGTGTATGAGACACCTAAGCCTGATGAAAAGAAGCTTCTATCAAGATCAATTGCCTTATATAAAGATCCAGCTGATTCAGCCTCTAAAAGAAGAATTGCTAAGAAATTTGCGTGGTGGCTGGACATCCTCAATTTGCTCAAGCAAAGAGAGAAGAAAAGGCTAGATTGAAGCAGGAAAAGAAGCAAGATGCTCTAGATGCTAAAAAGGTTAAACAAAAGAAAGAGCAAATTGCTCTCTTAGCCAAGCTACATGTTGTAAATGCATCACAACAAATTCCTGTCCAGCCATCTGAAATTACTGAATCAAAGAAGCAAGTTGAACAACAAAAGAAATCTCCAAGAATCAAAGAATTGGCTAAAAGAACTAAAAGGAAACTGGATATTGTCGATAAGGAATTGGAAAATCAATTTCCTAAGGAATCCACACCATCTACAACTCAATCATCAAAGCTGTTATGGATAAAAAAACTAAGGTTATTATTTGCTGTATTTATTACTAAGATTCGGGAGCTCAAGGCCTTTAATGGCTGCTCTCGTATTTCGTAGCTTAATTCTGCCTTTACGAGATGCCTACGTATCTCTGTGAATTAGAGAATCAAGCCAAAAAACGTAGTTCTGATTTGTGGGGCGAGACCCCTTATATAGATGTTGAGAGTCCTTGAATTGGACTTGGTATAGGAGACTTGGTGGGCAAGTCTCATAATTAGAATGGATTTTGGAGTCCTAGATAGTAGGAAACTGATTCCTTATCCTTTTAGGTGCCCTTGAGGCCAATCTACAAGGATTTATATCCCCACTAGGACTTATCTTAATAGCTGTTTTCCTCCTTTATTTATTAATTATGAAATTAATAAATAATCAGGGTTTTTGGGCCTTCTTTGTTCTATCAGGCCTGATCTGGTCCATCAGGCCTGATCAATGTGTTGACCTTCTTGGTCTGAATGTCATACATCTTCTTATTGGGCCTAGCAGCCCACATCTTGCAATTTTTAATTATACAATCAGGATTTATTTATCCCTATCATTTGCCCCCCAGCTTTTGGGAAACATTGATTAGGTTTCGCAGAAGTTAAGTCTATTCATTCCCTTACATGGTTTCGTTTTTACGTAAAGTGTGGAGCGACCTACACATTTACAACGACTTTTCCTTTAATTCAGGAATTATCTTAATTTCCAGGAATTTTTCCCTAATTTTCTGGATTTTTCCTTTAATTTCTGGGTTATTCCCTAATTTTCTGGGATTTATCCTTAAATTCTGGATTTTTCCCTAATTTTCTGGGATTTATCCTTAATTTCTGGATTTTTCCCTAATTTTCTGGACTTTTCCTTATTTCCTGGCTTAAAATCGATCAGGATGTATAGAAAATCGATCAGGATTCCTGACCGATTTCGATCAGGATCCTGATCGAACTAGCTCAGGAACTAACATTCTGGTCGACGTGATCTTCGATCAGGATCTATGCGTAATCGATCAGGATTCCTGATCGATTTCGATCAGGACTCTGATCGAACTGGCCTTCAAAGTGACACTCTAGTCGACTGAAACGTGGGCTTAATCGACCAGAATTCCTGATCGATTTCGATCAGGATTCTGATCGAACTAGGTGGCTTTCTACCGTTCTGATCGAATGAAACATCGATCTGGATTCTCTTCTGTGTCGATCAGGACTCTGATCGATCTTAGTATTTTTCTTCCTTCTTGCTCGAATGAGATATCGATCAGGATCCTTTTTGGGGTCGATCAGGACTCTGATCGAACTTAGGGGATTTCTTTCCTTCTGTTCGAATAAAGTATCGATTAGGATCCTGTTTGGCGTCGATCAGGACTCTGATCGAACTTAGGGGATTTCTTTCCTTCTGTTCGAATAAAGTATCGATCAGGATCCTGTTTGGCGTCGATCAGGACTCTGATCGAACTTAATAGGTTTCTTCCCTCTTGATCGATTGAAGTATCGATTAGGATTTTTTTCTTTGTCGATTAGGACTCTGATCGAACCATTTTAAAATTCTGGTCGATTTTCGACCCTTCATTTTCCACAGTAGCTTCTAGATTATTCCTGATATTTCTGGTAGATGGGCTTTTAGGTTGGGCCTGGCTAAATGGGCCTAGAAACGCCTCGTATTCCGAGCTTTTCTCCTATATAAGTGTAGTGTGAAGTGAGAATCCTCACTTCACTTCACATTTCTCATTTTCTCTCATAAATCTCTCTAGAGTTCTCCCTTTGAGAAGGTGATTTCCGGCGTCCTCAGCCACCGCAGCTCCACCTTTCTCAGGTTTTTCTGGGTTTCAAGACTTCAATCGAAGCATATCAATGGCGGATCGTGACTTGGCTCGTTTGCAGAAGATGAATGTCTCTAAGAGAGGTACAAACATTCAAATTCAATCTCCATATACTTCCCTACTTGATATGATTAACTTGAGAGGTGATGAATATCCCTCTCTATCTGAGTTAGATTCGTATAATCATGGTAACACCTTTCATGAGTTAGATGGTAGGATAGAGTCCATGAACACCCTGTACAGACTTCCACCCCACCTTAGGATCACTCCATCCGCCCCTGGGGATAGGACTTGTAATTGGGAGGGGGATACTTTATTTATCTATCGAGGAGCCCTGACCACGGGTCTTAGGTTCCCATTCCATGAATTTATTCCTCGCTTGCTTGCCGATGTACAAATTAACCCTTGTCAACTCCCTCCTAACGCTTGGAGGAACATTATCTGTTTTATGGTCCTTTGTCTCAGAAACAATTTTCCTCTTTCCGTAGCTGTCTTTAGGAAAGTTTTCCAATTCTATAATAGCGCCATGAGTCAACCAGGTTGGGTTTTAATTCGTCAACGGCCCAAAATCCCTCATATCTTTGATAGTAATTCCATAGTTGAGAACAACCCCAAATGGAGGGACGAGTTTGTGAGGCTGACCTGGGCTGGGGGTGATTGGGCCACACTCTTTTGTAGGCCCTTTTGCAAAGTGTCAGATGGGAGTCCAGGTAGCATCAGATTATCTGATGAGGAGGAGGTGGCCTACCAAGCCTTAATTTCAGATGATGGGAAAACAGACACCTGGACCCTCTTAGAGGAGTTTTTCTTGAAGAAAGTCGGTCTCTCTCAGGCCAGTGATAAGGGTAAATTTATAACTGGATAACCATTTTTCCTTCCCTTTAATTGTAACGTTTTATCTCTCCTGCGATTTAATATTCTTTCTATCTTTCTTTTTCAGCTTGCGAGGCCATCAATAATGTCAACAGGCCCAAGGAAGGGGAGTCAGGCCGCCATAAGAGGGCCAAGCTAAACAAGGACCCCAGGAGCAAACCTGACGGTCCTTCTTTTCTTAAGCCCCACGTCCCGGTGGTCGAGTTGGGGGATGATGTGGATCCTCCACTTAAGGCACATTCCTTCAGGCCTAACTGGGGCTTCAGGAGGAGCGATACGGTGGTTGGATCCACCAAACATGCTAAGGATTGGTCGTACCATTCCATCACTCCCCATGACTTTACTGACATTGTTACGGGGAGTGATATCGAGACTATTGAGCTTCTGGGTTCTCAAGCCCAAGTTGCGGTAACTTTCTTTTTTCTCTTTTTCTTTGAATCCCAACTTTCTCGTATTTCAACGAACTTGTGCTAACTCATACATATTTCTTTGCAGAGTAATACCTACTTCCAGGCGGCCCTCCACCAGGCTAGGTCCTGGAAGGGTAACTCAGATGGGTTTGAGAAGGAGATGAAGAAATGGGAGGAGAGAGCCAAGGTCCTGGAGAAGAAGCTGAACACGAAGAAAGAGGAGCTGGCTAATGCTCATTCCGAGCTGGTGAAACTTAGGATCGATAAGGATAAGCTCATTGATGACTACATGGATTCTGACAAGTTTAAGAATCTCATGGAGATTCATGATGAGGGTCTTTATTCCCTACAGTTTACTCAGGGATGGGATGCGGCCGTAAAGGCGGTTTCTGAGAAGCACCCGGGCTTAGTCGACCCTAAGGACTTTATAAGTCCCGAGCAGGCTGAGTTGGAGGACAGCATAGATGCCCTCTTCAACTCCCCTCAGCCAGATGATCGCATCTTGGATCCTAACACTGCTTCTCCTCCTGCCTCTCCTGCGAAGGATGCTGAAGGCGCTGATAAGGAGCAAGAGAATGAAGGCTCCCGCATGGAGGAGTAGTTTTTCTATTCTGTAATTTTATCCTTAACTTATGTCTGGACTTTTGTTTGTATTAAAACTTATTACCCTCCGGGGTTATTTTATATGCTATTTTCCTTATTCGCATCTCTCTCCTTTAATTTTCCGATACTTCAATATTCAAACTTGGCCTAATGGGAGTATTATCACAACTCAAACATCCATAGGTTGAAATAATTTCGAACTCTTCAATTTCAAGTCTGGTTTTCCAAAACCTTACATAATATGGGTTCGACCCTGATCAATAATAGCTAGAAAATAAAAATCCTACGCAAACAAAGCTTCAAGGTGCTTTTAAACCTACTTGTCACAATGACAAGTGAGAATCATACTTCGACTATCTTACACGTAGTAAACCTTCAGGTTTTATGCGTGCCAGGTTCTCGGGACTTCAAAACCATCCATAGTCTCCAGCTTGTAGGTTCCTCTACCCTGAACGCTCTTGACTTTGTACGGCCCTTCCCAATTTGGGGCAAGTTTCCCTTTCTGTCCTACCCCAGAAGCTTCTATCTTCCTCAAGACTAGGTCACCTTGTTTATAGAACCTTTCTTTAACCCTTAAGTTGTAGTAGAATGAAGCCTTCTTCTGATACTCTACTATCTTTGCATGTGCTTCATCTCGCACTTCATCGATTAAGTCTACATCCAACCTTTGTCCTTCCTCATTTTCCTCAGCATTGAAAGCCTGAATCCTTGGAGAGGAATGTGATATCTCCACTGGAACTCCTGCTTCTGCCCCATACGCCAACATGAAGGGAGTTGCTCCTGTCGTGACTCTACAAGTAGTCCTATAGGCCCACAATATGGGAAGTATCTCATCCACCCAATTATTTCTTGACTTCTCGATCCTCTTCTTTAGTCCATCCAGGATTATTCGATTTGCTACTTCTGCTTGCCCATTGGCTTGTGGGTGAGCCACGGAGGTGAACCGTAACTCAATTTCATTTTCTTCACAATACTTCTTGAATTCCTCGTTGTTAAACTGCGTTCCATTGTCGGTGACTAGGACACGGGGAATTCCATATCGGCACATAATGTTTTCCCACAGGAATTGTGCAACTTGTTTAGTTGTGATTTTGGCCAATGGTTTGGCTTCAATCCACTTAGTGAAATAATCAATGGCTACAATCAGGAACTTCCTTTGTGTCGTGGCGATAGGGAAAGGCCCTAGAATATCCATCCCCCACATAGCAAAGGGAATAGGGGAGTTGATAGATGTCAGCATCTCGGGAGGTTGTCTAACAACAGGTGCATGCTTCTGACAGCGGTCGCACTTCTTCACATATTCTTTGGCATCAGCCATCATTTCCGGCCAATAAAAGCCTAGACGAGTTATCTTATGAGCCAAGGCCCTGCCCCCCAAGTGTTGTCCACAAATACCTTCATGCACTTCTTCAAGAGCCAAGCGTGCTTCATCGGGCCTGAGACACCTCAAGTAAGGAACCACGAAAGACCTTTTGTAAAGAATCACATCTATCAAAGAGTACCTTAGTGCTCGAACAGTTAACTTCCGTGCTTCAGTTGCATCACTTGGCAACCAACCGGTTTGAATGTGAGCCTTGATAGGATCAATCCATGACGTCCCCAGGCCTATGGGAGCCACAAGCTTAACATCTATGCTTCGTGTCTTCAAAACACGGAAGTACACACTTCCCGAACTTTCTTCTATCTCAGATGAAGCAAACTTTGATAGCGCATCTGCCTTAGCATTTTCTTCCCTTGGAATATGTTCAACATGGCATTCATTAAATTGGGTCATCACAACCCTTACTAGGCGGACATACTTAGCCATCGTATCATCCCTTACCTCAAATTCTCCCTTTACCTGGGATATGATCAGCTTCGAGTCTCCACGGACCTTTAAGTTTTTGACTCTAAGTGTCCCAGCTAGACCAAGGCCAGCAATCAGGGCTTCATACTCTGCCTCATTATTAGTGGTTGGGAAGTCTAGCTTCATAGCATACTCAATTAAGAATCCATCAGGACTTTGCAAAACCAACCCTGCTCCACTGGAATTTGTTTTTGATGCTCCATCAAAATAGAGAACCCAATATTCTTTCTCCTTATCATCCTTCTCTCTGTCCCCATTATCGACTCCCTTGTCTTGAGGTACGGTATCTTCATGCCCCCCGACTTCTTGGTTGGGTATGGTACATTCCACCACGAAGTCAGCTAGTGCCTGGGCTTTTATGGCCGTACGTGGCTTATACTTGAGATCGAACTCTCCCAACTTTATTGCCCACTTAATCAATCTCCCACTTGCCTTGGGATTGTGAATGATATTTCTCAGTGGCTGATTCGTTAGCACCTCAATCTGATGAGCCTGAAAGTAAGGACGCAGTTTTCTCGAAGCCATTACCAAGGCTAGAGCAAATTTCTCAATAGTTGAATAATTCAATTCAGCACCATGCAGAATTTTGCTGACATAATATACGGGTTTCTGAAGTTTTAGCTCCTCCTTAACCAACACCGCGCTCAAGGCGCTCTCTGAAACTGCCAAGTATAAGAATAAAACTTCATTCAAAGATGGTTTGGCCAACAACGGGGCCTGAGCCATATACTTCTTTAACTCTTCGAATGCCTTCTGGCTTTCCTCATTCCATACAAAGTCTTTGATATTCTTTAGTGACTTGAAGAATGACAAGCACTTGTCTCCTGACTTGGAGATGAATCGTCCTAGCGCAGCGACCCTTCCTGTGAGCTTCTGAACATCCTTGACAGTTTTTGGTGGTTCCATGTCTAGGATTGCCTTTATTTTATCGGGGTTAGCCTCAATTCCTCTCTTTGAGACCATTAATCCCAAGAATTTTCCAGATCCTACTCCGAAAGTGCACTTCGTAGGATTCAACATCATCTTGTGGTACCTCAGGATCTCAAAAGCTTCCCTCAAATGGGTTATATGATCAGTCTTTACTAGACTCTTGACTAACATGTCATCAACATAGACTTCCATAGTCTTACCAATAAGATCCTTAAAAATTTTATTTATCAACCTTTGATAGGTGGCTCCCGCATTCTTCAGACCAAACGCCATAACAAGATAACAATAAACACCAAAGTCAGTGATAAATGATACCTTTGGAATGTCATCCTTGTGCATCTTAATCTGATTATATCCGCTAAATCCATCCATGAAACTCAGCATCTCATGCCCAGCAGTGGCATCAATCAACGTATCAATCCTTGGCAATGGAAAACAGTCTTTAGGGCATGCATCATTCAGATCAATGAAGTCTATACACATCCTTCACTTTCCATTAGCCTTCTTCACCATTACAGAGTTTGCTAACCACTCCGGAAATTGAATCTCGTCAATGAAACCAGCCTCTAGGAGCTTCTCTACTTCCTGTTTTATAGCCTCTTGTCTTTCCGGGGCAAAATTTCTTTTCTTTTGTTTCACTGTCTTCCGGCTCCACATTTAACTTGTAAGTAATCAACTCCGGGTCTATGCCTGGCATATCAGCTGCTGACCATGCAAATACATCACTATTTTCTTGCAAAAATTTCACCAACTTCCCTCTAAGGGGCTCCTCTAGTGTGGCTCCAATGAAAGTCATCCTCTCAGGATTCTCGGGGTCTAAAGGAACCGAAACCAAGTCTTCTGCTGGCTTTCCTCTCTTCTCGTCATTTTCTCGGACATCCATATCTTCAATAGGAAGAACCTGCCACCCGACTCCATCTGCCCTCAAAGAGGCCACATAACAGCTTCTAGCCATTTTTTGATCTCCTTTCTCTTCTCCAATCCTGTTTCGGGTGGGAAACTTCATAACTGAATGGTAGGAAGAGGGGACTGCCTTAAAGGCATGTATCCCTGTTCTCCCCATGATAGCATTATAAGTTGAACTAGCCTTTACTACCACGAAATCCAACATCTGCGTTGCTTGTCTTGGTTCCGTACCTATGGTGGTTGGCAGTTTGATTATTCCTTCCACAGGACATTCTACTCCAGCAAACCCATATATCGACATGTCGGTTGGTGTCAACTGGGAATCGTTAAACCCCATCCTTAGAAAGGCATCGTGGAGCAATATATCCACTAAAGCACCATTATCCACAAGAACCCTCTTAACCGGGCTATTTCCTATTATTGGTGTTATGACCAACGGGTCGTCAAGATGAAACTTTACGCCCTCTAGGTCAGAATCATCAAAAGCCAATGTTACTTCCGTCCTGGCCCTCTTCGGGGCTTCTCCAACAATATGCATAACCTCTCTAGTATATGCCTTTCTTGAATTTTTGGACAATCCAGCAGCAGTCGGACCTCCAAAGATCGTGTTTATCACAGGTCCTCGAGGGCGTCGTGGTCCTCCAAAAATTGCATTTATAACCGGCCCTCTAGGTTGGGGATTCCGCCCCTGATCGTCTTGGTCCCTCCTACGATCTTCAAAATTCTTCCTTCCACTATTATTTCCGTCCCCTCCATCTCCAGTATACTTGTTCAATCTTCCTTTTCGAATCAAAAACTCAATTTCATCTTTCAATTGCCTACACTCATCGGTGTCATGGCCAACATCCTTGTGAAACCTGCAATACTTGCTCTTATCTAGCTTGGCGGGATCAGCCTTCAAGGGCTTAGGCCAGCGAATATCTCTATCTTTCTCAATCTCCATCAAAATTTGACTTCTAGGAGCATTCAGCTTAGCGTATTCAGTGAACTTTTGCCCAGGTCCTCCCTTCTTGGGGGTTGAATCAGGGTTTTGTTCGGTTCTAGGATATTTGTCCTTTGCAATATATTCTAGATCAGTTTTCCGCTTCTTGCCTCCAGTGGGCTCATTACTTATTACGGTCTTCCTCATACTTTCTTCAACCTTGATATACTTCCCTGCCCTCTCTTGGAGCTGCAATATGCTTTCAGGGGGACGTTTAGCCAAGGTCATCTTGAAAAACTCGTCCCTAGTTCCTTGTTGCAGTGCTATCATGGCTACCTTATCATCAAGGTCCGGGACTTTTAAAGCCTCTTTTGTGAAACGATTCAGGTAATCTCTCAAGGATTCCTTAGCTCCCTGCACAATACTCATAAGAGATGCTGAACTTTTCTCATGGACTCTCCCGCTGATGAATTGCTTAATAAAAGCCTGACTTAACTCTCTAAATGATCCAATAGAGTTTAGGGGTAAGCGACTGTACCATCTTTGAGCCATACCCGACAGGGTTTGAGGGAAGGCCCGACACTTAATAGCGTCATTCACGGGTTGCAGTAGCAGTGCATTAGAGAATGTCCTGACATGGTTAGCGGGGTCTCCGGTGCCATCATAGGCTTTGATAGTGGGCATCTTGAATTTTCTTGAGATATGGGCATTCATTATTTCTTCTGTGAAGGGTGGAGTTGGATCATCAGGATCTCCAAGGGGAAGGAGATTGCTTGGATCAGTTCTTGGGAAGACAACCCTTCTTCGTACCGGACCATCCAGGTCTATGATAGGAGGAAGATTTCTCCCCCTAGGAGGTATCTGGGGTCTGGTGGCCTGGTGAGCTTCCAAGTCATGCCTCATCCTTTGGATCTCAGCCTCATGAGCCCTTATCCTTTCCTGCACTTCCTGGGGATTCGCCCCTTGGGTGCTTCGAGGGCGTTGCCTTCCATCGGCCATCGGCTCCTTGCCTGGACGTCTCCTTCTTGGGGCCACTTCATCATCCGAAGATTCGGAATCTCTCTCAGTGTAAGGACCAGAAAATTCCCGATCCTCCCAGGAGCCAAACCTCGTATATAAGGGGGCGATTGCCCTCGTGCTTCACTTCGCCCAGCATATCCACTTCCTCCAACCTCAGGGTAAAGGGGCATCCCATAAGGGGGGTTAGTAGTAACAACAGTTGAATATTCATACCCGACGGGTCGAGAATTCACAGGTATATGTACTTGTTGAACTTGAGGATTCGTACCTTGAATAGTCGGGGGAGTCGTCCCTTGTGGCTGAGGTTGAGTTACCCCTATCTGGGTTTCCGCTTGAGTAGATGCATAAGTTGAGTGGGGAGGAATCTCCACGGTTGACGAAATCACCTGAGTTGTCCCTGATGGTGTTCCCTCCTCCAGAGCGCTGGTTGTTCTCCGTGTTCTCGCCATGGTTGTTGTTCAGGTCCCACAGACGGCGCCAAATGTTATGGATAAAAAACTAAGGTTATTATTTGCTGTATTTATTACTAAGATTCGGGAGCTCAAGGCCTTTAATGGCTGCTCTCGTATTTCGTAGCTTAATTCTGCCTTTACGAGATGCCTACGTATCTCTGTGAATTAGAGAATCAAGCCAAAAAACGTAGTTCTGATTTGTGGGGCGGGACCCCTTATATAGATGTTGAGAGTCCTTGAATTGGACTTGGTATAGGAGACTTGGTAGGCAAGTCTCATAATTAGAATGGACTTTGGAGTCCTAGATAGTAGGAAACTGATTCCTTATCCTTTTAGGTCCCCTTGAGGCCAATCTACAAGGATTTATATCTCCACTAGGACTTATCTTAATAGCTGTTTTCCTCCTTTATTTATTAATTACGAAATTAATAAATATTCAGGGTTTTTGGGCCTTCTTTGTTCCATCAGGCCTGATCTGGTCCATCAGGCCTGATCAATGTGTTGACCTTCTTGGTCTGAATGTCATACATCTTCTTATTGGGCCTAGCAGCCCACACCTTACAATTTTTAATTATACAATCAGGATTTATTTATCCCTATCAAAAGCCCTCTGTGGTATTTGAAGATATCAGGGTGGTGGATCCCTACAGGAATATACATGGTGAACCTATTGTGCCCAAGGATGAGCTAATACAATGGGATAACTTACCAATTCCTGACATCAATTTACCAATCCTTAGCAAGCCAAGAAGAACAAAGCCAAGAGCAGTCAAGAAAGTGAAGTTGTCACCTCTCAAATCCAAATCTGTAGTCAAAGCTCACTCCAAAGTCAATAGGGGAGACTACATGTACTTGTGTGACATCAAAGAATTTTCTGATCTAAACCTCTATCTGGATGAACTAGATGAAGTGAGAGGGATTGATGCATACAAAAACCTACCTGAAAGGTTAGTGTTCAAGTACAAAGGAGGAAAGGAGATTCAGTGGCCACTTCACAGGATCCTTCAAGAAAGCCAAGTTGTACTGAATAAAGTTTACTCATCCTTCAAGAAGAACTTTGGGTTCAATGTCACTGCAAGAAGACTGGTATTGAAGAGGATTGAAGAACTAAGGAGTGTGAGAGCTAAAGATGCACTCCCAAAGACTCTAATTGTCCCTTACACAGGGAAAAGAGTGCATCTAAGGCCCTACTGGCTGATGGAGTTCATGGATGACAAAGGAGTAAGATGATTTTTCAGATTAGAAGACCAATTGAGTATCTCTAGCAATGAGACTCTTTTGGAAATACAAGAAAAGCTAAATCTCTCAGAATCTGATGAACTAGAATTCCACAGGCAGCTCCAAAATCAGATCGAAGAAAACAACAGAAAGCTTCGAAGAAGATCCAGACCTTCAAGGAACTAGATACATCTGCTCAGGCTAGAGGAGCATCTTGAAAATGAATGTGAGCTAAACTTTGTACATTTTGTTAATTGAAGCACTTTTTAGTATTATCTACCTTTCTTCATAGTTGTATTTTTAGGGTGTTTTGTTATCATCAAGTATCTCTTAATTTATGCCTACAATTCCAGTAGACATAAATTGGGGGAGATTGTTGTGTATATGTTGTGTACTTGACGATTTCATGAACAAAACACCTTGGTAGATTTTACTTAGTGAAAAATTGTAGCACTCGACGGATAAGAATTATAGTCCCGACGGATGACTCAATATAATCCCGACGGATGATGACTTATTATCCATCGAGTGAGTAGCTTATGTAACAATAAGTCTGTAGCACATTTCTGCATAAACATTGTTTAGAATCTGTAGTAGTATTTGAGTCATGATTGACTTTAACTAGATATGCAGAATAGGTTAATTAATTGTATATAAAAGGTGTCTTGTAATTCTGCATAAGTGAAATGAAGTCAAGTGCCTGATTGCTACCCGACAGATAAACAACAATGCACTCGATGGATGATCAACAACCCGACGGATGATCATTAACTCGATGGATGATCATGAACCCGACGGATAAAGAATTCAAACATCTGTTGACAGTGACAACACAGTCACATGCGTCGAGTGGATGCAAATGGAATGTGGTAGCTTATTCAACTGGGTTTTTGAGAACAAAGAAACATTGCCATTTCTATGCTATGAAGAAGATATTCAAAGATGCTGGAATAGAGTAATGAAGTAGCATTGTAACAGACTAGATAGTTTTTCTTTTATTATCTTGTCATATTACTTTGTAATCTTGGTGATATATAAACCAAGAAGTAGAAAATAGAAACAGTAGATCTGAGATACAACAAGAGAAACATTTGTAAGTAGAATTCTTAGCATTTTTCTGTATTCTTAGTAGTTCAATATTTGTAAGCAGCTGTGGGCTTTCTGCACACAGAGTTCTCTTGATATATTATATATCTCTGGTGGAATCATTCAAATCCACCAGAAAGTTTTTAAAGACTCTTGTTTTTAATTACTTGTGTTTTGATTTACTTAAGTAATTATTTCGCATTGTGCTAATCAATTCACACTTATATATATATATATTCAAGTTAGAACATTTTCAATCAAGAAAAAGTGTCAAGAATTCCATTCAACCCCCTTCTATAATTCTGGTTATATTGTTAAGGGACTAACAGGGTCCTCAAAAAAGGCTTATCCACGAGTTTGATGACGCGGAAACCGAGACCAAACATAAGAAAAAGGCATCACTAGAAGAGGAAGAGATACCCCATGATCGAATTGAGCGGGGAATCCAAATCTCTAAGGGATCTGGGCAGAAGCCAGCTTCGTCCGAGGCAAGGTCGGCTGGTGTACTAGACCGCGTGGGCAAGAAGCTAAGTGAGCATGACCTCAAGCTCAAATTGGAGAATAATAAGAAAGAGAGAGAAGAGAAGGAGCCCGAAGATCAGAGAACCCTAAAAAGGGGGCGTGCAACGACTCCTCCAGAAAGACGACAGCGCACCCCGCCCAGAAGGGAGGGACGACGTAGACGCAGAAACAATCATGAAGAGGAGTCGTAGGTGCAAGCTGGAGGAAAGGGATGCCATGAGCGATCTCAGGGCTCTCATCACTCTAGTAATGCAAATGGTGATAGAGAAAGAGAAGTCGTTATAGTGGGTGATTTAAGGAGGATCTTAGATTAGATGGAACAGGAGAAGAAGGGACCTTTGCCCTTGATGACCCCTTCTCCATTCACGACTGCTATTCGCTCATCTCCCTTGCCTCGAGTATTCAGGCACAACCCCAATCTTCTGTTCAACGGCGAAGACGACCCGGTGGAATATCTTATACAATTTAACATAGAGATGGAGGTCTATCAGGTGCCAGAGCTAACCCGCTGTAGACTCTTTGTAGCATCACTCCAAGAGAGTGCCCAATAATGGTTCTCCAAGTTAGGGCCGAATAGTATAAGGACTTGGCTGCAGTAAGAAGACCTGTTCATCCGACAATTTTAATCCACCCTCCACTACCAACCTCATGTGGCCACGCTATCCAATATTAAGCAAAGGGAGGGGGAGCCTCCGGTGGAATACTTTCGCTGGTTCAATAATAAAGTTCATAAGGTGAGAGGTGCTAGCGAAGAGACCATCAAGAACTTTCTAATACCGGGGTTGAAAGAAGGGTCCAAATTTTGGTAAAGTCTCCGGGCTAGGGAGCCAAGGATCTTGGTGGAATTCTATGAGCAAGCTGAACCCTTTAAGAAGGTGGATAAGCCAATGAGGGAGCTGATCAGCGAGAACTATTTAGATAAGAGAGACCGGTCCTTAAGCCCTGATGAGAGGGGGAAGACGTATCAGCGTAGTTCAAGCCCCAAGAAGTTTGCCCGGGGTAAAGAAACAAACAAAAATTTGGGGAGGCCCTATACAAGAAAATGGCAAACACACACCCCTCTGGTAGCCTCCATCGACCACATATATGCTACCTATGCTGGGAAGGGGGTGTTCAGGAAGCCAGCCCCTCTCACAGACTATAACAAGAGGGATACTTCGAAGTATTGTGCAAACCACGAGGCCACGGGGCATGATATAGCTGATTGCAGACAATTGAAGGATGAAATCGAGACGCTAATAAGACAAGGGAAGCTTACAGAGTAGGTTTTCAAAGAGGTTCGAAATCACAAGACTGATTATCATACTATCCCCCCTCCACTCCCAGAAGACAAAAAGAGGGTACCTCGGGCATCATTCATATTATTCTAGGCGGGTCTCATATTGGTGGAGACAGCCGGAAGGCGATGGACAGATATGCCCGGGAAGCAAAGGATAAGCCCCTCACCAACGTCAAGCATCTGAGCCAAAGGCCCCCGGAGCTCTATGAAAATGAGGCTAATGACATTGTGTTTATGGAAAACGATGCAAAATGGGTGCACTACCCCCATACTGATGTCCTGGTCATAAAAATGAATATCGAATGTTCATCAAGCATTGGTGGATACCGGCAGCTCGAAAGACGTTCTAACCTATGATGCCTACAAGAAACTAGGGTTCCTGGATAGAGAACTAACCCCGACAAGTGGACACTTGTACGGGTTCACAAGAAACTCAATCGGAGTAAAAGGAGCAATTCGGCTTCCGGTGATCTTAGGAGAAGAGCCTTTTGTGGCCACCCAGATCGTTATGTTTGCAGTTGTAGATCAGTCTTGTGCCTATAATATTATAATGGGCAGGCCCCTTATGAGGGCAATGAGGATGGTGACCTTGATCCATCACATGACAGTAAAATTCCCAACCCCTACAGGGGTAGGCTTCTTGAAGAGATGTCAATACGAATCAAGGGTCTGCTACAACCAGGCACTCAGAGCAGCAGAGTTACGAAATGCATCGAAGGAGACGGTCAAACTAGGTGAAGGTGATGTCCTCATGGAAGAGGCAGCACATGAGACTTGTAACATGATTTTAATCGAGGAATTGCCCGAGAATTATTTCGAGCACATGGGGATTCAGATGGAACCGCGCCCAGGGGCCCTGCTAAAGGAGGCCTCTCAGCCCATCATGTTGGTACAGGAAGGGATTGTAGAAGAGGCAAGTGATGAAAAAGAGAGCCTAGAATAAATCACTGCGAGACTCAAGAAAGGGAAGTTGGCACACGAAGAAACAACAAAAACCATGGATCTGCCCAACGGATATACTCGCACGGTCACCATGATCTCTGAATGCTTGGTAAATCCGGTTGGAGCTCAGCAGCCCGAGCTCGAGGACACTGAAGGTTTGACAATTACAGAAGTGGGAGAAACCAGTGAGGTTCGAGCAGACTTGGAACCGAGAATGCCCCCGATGGTTGAGAGGGCTGGAGCCGCAGATGACACAATCCCAATCTTGGTAGACCCGAATGATCCTTCCAAGGTACTCAGAATAGGGTCTAACTTAATCTCTGACCTAAGAGAAGACCTGGCCCAATTCTTGAGTAGAAATTTGGATGTCTTTGCATGGTCACACTCTGATATGGTAGGGATTGACCCGAATGTCATGTGCCACCGGCTTAACTTAAATCCATAAAAGAAGAGGGTCAGACAAAAGAGGCGGCTAATTAGTGGAGAGAGACCGGAGGCCCTCAGAGAAGAAGTGGATAGACTAATGGAGGCAGGGCTTGTAAGGAAAGCCTTTTACCCCATGTGCCTGGCCAATCCAGTACTTGTCAAGAAACCAAATAGAAAATGAAGGACATGTATGGACTTTACGGACCTAAACAAAGCTTGCCTAAAGGATAGTTTTTGTCACGCCCTCAATCTGGGGGTTAGGAAATGAGGACCCACACAATAATAAACTATCATAAAATATGCATAAACCCCGATTAACTACTAACAGGATAAAACAGGATAAAGTTTGAGACAAGACTACAACCACCAACCATAATATATAAATTACAACCCAAAATAACACCAAATTTATATAATCGATTCCGACTTGGAACCGATAGATAACCTATTGTATCTTTACAAACTTTTCGACTAAGTGCTTGGTCACACATAACCTGTACTACCTGCTCTGGCATCTGGAAGCCTACAACACGGTAGGGACCACCAGGTACACTCTTACGAGCAGTGCGCCTAAGTCTGGTCATCCTCTTGCTTAACTGCCATGGTTAGAATAAAGCAAAAATATGAGTATAAAACTCAGCAAGTAACTATATGACAGTTCTATAATACAATAACAACAATATACCAATACTGATTTTGAGGCATTCTACTTTAAATCTCTAGGTGGAATATTTCTGTCTCTGGGATATGGAAAGGTTATGAAGGAAGATTTAGGCTTTCGGGAATCAAAGCTCAAGATAGGGTGGGAGCCGACAATCATCACAAATCATTATCAGGATCTCAAAAGATCTTTCACATGGAAAGCAAGAATCTATTCATCTCTGGGAATCAATTATATGATTAATAACAATATCAGAATAGAATCAGGGTTCTCAAAACTGAAAATCAAACAATATCTCAATCAACTCATCATGAATCATTTTAAACATGTCATTATCAAATAATCAACTGTTGAATAAAGAATTTAATTTCTCTTTATTAAATGGTATGGAACCCTTGATTGGACTATTTCAACTTTGAATTCATAATAATAATACGGGTGATCAGCCCGTACCGACCTTCATCTGGTCTTTAAGGTACCAATGACATAATTTCAGCCTTAAATTGGACTAGCCCCGCTAGTCTCTTATATGACTAGACTAGTCCCACTAGTCTCTTATGTCTCAATCCAATCCATCAGGAATTCATTTGGAAAACCTTTTGTTGGAAAATAAAGGTTTTACTAAGTTCATTTTAACATTACCAAGAATATGAAATCATTCAGACCTTTTCAAGTCGAAACTTATTCTTAAGTTCAATTTCAAGAATTCAAAGATTCGAATGAATCAAAGGTAAGCAAGGTTCAACACTAAGGATCTTGATCAAGTGATCATAAGGTATATAAGTTAGGGTATCAAAACAGTTCCGAGGATCATCATGAAATAAGATAAACAAAGGAATGCAAGATCATTACGCAAGGGGGTTCATAAAGGTTCTACTAGGGTTCACAAGAATTTAAGGTATCAATCGGTGAGCGAGATATGAATAAAAAAGGTTATTATAAAGGTTTGAACACTAATCATATCAATAATAGGTCCACAAGAAAAATAACAGGGTATCTTAAGAATCAATAATAGGTTCACAAGGAACAAGTGCTATAAAAGTTCAATACTTTATCATGGCATGAACAATATCCTCTCTATAAATAATTTATACAAGTAAGCAGAGTTACTTGCCTGAATTCGCTTTCCTGTTTCACAAGGGTTGAACTACTGCCACCTAGTACACTTCTCCCTTTCCTAGCCCGAAACCTTCACGCTCCGAATCTACAATCCAACAATCAAAACCCTAATTAGATTTTCACTCGACGTTCCCAGAACGCTTAACAATTAACCCTTATCGAGAAACCCTAAGAGTATATATATACTCAATTATAACACAAAGCACGCTATACCACGACCTGTATACTTTAACCAAATAGTCATCGAATCACATACAACGACACAATTACGGCACATAGCATATAATCCTTGTATCCAAACTCTATACTCGAGTTATAATGGCAAGTATACAATCTCATATCAAAACAACTCAATCCTTCCTTTTATATCATCTAAGTCGAACCAAAATAAACCAATAAATCACATAACTCTTAGAAATCTCACATATAATCACTTGGCAAGGTATTGGAATCAAATCTACCGCTTTTATAGTTAAAAACCATTCGACTTTAACACAAAACACAATCAAACATCAAGCAACGACATGCAAGTAATAAAATCACATATAAACTTGAGATCAAGCCTTCATTCATCCTTTTACATCATTTTTAGCTCAAATCTTTACATGCAAAACTATAACTTAACATGCATTTGATACTTCTTCCAAAACCAAAATCGAAATTATATCTACAATCCATTTAAATACATAAATCAACTTAATTCCTTAAGAACCATCAAGTACATTCGAAATTTTTAAAAATCAAGACATGCATGCATCATTTGGGATTCTTAAACCACAACTCCATCTATTTATTCATTAATCTCCCCGATCAATCAACAATAACCCATTTACATCATTAAAAATCAACTTAATAATCAAGAACCATTCGGGTTTCAAGAAAAATAACATATGCAACTTTTAGTTCGATTCTTTAAATCATCAACTAATCTAATTTCTCAATTATTTCTAAGAATAAACATCAACAAGTCATTTTCATCAATGAACAATCAATTTTATTTTCTCAAAATCAAGAACCCATTCGGGTTTTAGGAAATCAACACATGCATCTATATATCTAGATAGATGAAGCAAAAGCTCACATAACTATGGTCTCACAATCGAAAAATGATGAAGAACAAGGGGAGGATCGTAGAGAGAGAGAGAGTACCGAGAGTGCGAGAGAAGACCCGAGAGAGAGAGAGAAAGAAATGAGAGAATGAGAGAAAAGAGAGAGTTCGGGTGAGGAAAAGAAACAAAGGGAGTGGGGTGGGGTTTATATACTACCAAGGAAGGGTAGTTTAGTAATTGGGTAATTACATTCCTGAATCTTCTTTCATCCTTTTCCAAAAACGAATTTGATTAATGAATATCTCTCTCGGAAAAGATGGATATGATACGAATAATAATTTTGGGACGTAGATCTCAAAATTAGCTTTTCAACCAAATTTTTAAAATAATTTTTGAGCGAACGGTTGATTTAATACGGATTTTACAAGATTATGCTGAAAATAGCATTTTAACTCCATAAAATCATTTTAAAATGCACCGATCATAAAATAAATCCGTCTATTATTTTTAGAAAGTCTCTAGGACTATTTTGAAGATAAAAAAACAAATTTCATACCTTGACCATACTCGGATAATTTTATAAAAACATATAAAGGTTCAATAAACCTCATTTAAATGAAATAAATCCCTTAAAATCATTTAAAAATCAACAAAGCACATAATCATGCATACAGGCAACCAAACACATATATTCACACATCACATATCACAAAATTTCTCTTTTCTATTATTATGATTATTTTCTTTTTTCGCGTAGTGGGTTGCGTTCTGCTTGACGGCCCGACCCTGAGCGTTTCAATTACGCTTCACAATCAATCCTTATACTAACTGACACACCACTGAAAGACTTACTTAAACATTTCCATTTCACATAACAACATATAGTTCACATTTAAATACTTTTATTCTGTTTTAAAATGGGTCCCGTTCTACCTGACGACCCGACAACAACTTATCCCCTAAGCTGACTCATCAAACTGGAAGGCGTCATTTTACGTTCCTAGTTACTAATATACAATAAGAAAATTAACCATCAAAATCACTTAATCCCTTTATTAAATCACATAAATTATAATTACACCACATAATCATACTTTATTCACTTAATTACATCGCGAAATTCCCAGTCGTTACAATCTACCCCCTTAAAAGGATTTTGTCCCCAGAATCTAATCTAAGCAAATAGATGGGGATACTTTTCTTGCATTTTACTTTATAATTCCCAAGTTGACTCCTCTACTAACGAATTTCTCCACAACACTCTAACTAAAGGTACAACTTTATTTCTGAGCGTCCTCTCTTTTCGATCTAAGATTCGAACTGGTTGTTCCACATAAGACAAATCTTGTTGTATTTCCACTGGTTCTAATTCAATCACATGGCTGGCATCAGCATCATATTTCTTTAGAAGAGATACATGAAACACGTTATGAAGATGTTGCATCTGCGCGGGTAACGCTAATTCATAAGCCACCTTTCGAACTTGTCGTAGTATTTCGAATGGTCCAATATACCTAGGACTCAACTTCCCTTTCTTTCTAAATCTGGATAAACATTTCCACGGAGATATTTTTAACAACACTTTGTCCCCGGGCTTGAATTTCATATCCTTTCATTCTCGATCCGCATACTTCTTTTGTCGATCTTGAGCAACAATTAACCTTTTACGAATCATTCCCACTTTCTCTTTCATTTGTTGAACTAGCTCTGGGCCAATTAATTTTCCCTCACCAACTTCATCCCAATATGTAGGGGATCTATATTTTCTTTCATAAAATGCTTCATAAGGCGGCATGCCAATACTCGCGTGATAACTGTTGTTGTAGGAAAACTCAATCAATGGCAAATGATCGTCCCAATTTCCTATGAAATCTATTACACAGGTTTGCAACATATCCTCGATCGTCTGAATTGTCCTTTCACTTTGTCCGTCAGCTTGCGGATGATATGTTGTACTCATTTTTAGCTTAGTTCCCAAATGATCATGAAATTATCGCCAAAATCTCGAGTTAAACCTCGGGTCTCTATCACACACGATAGACACTGGAACTCTGTGACGCATCACGATCTCATCCAGATACACTTTTACCAACTTTTCTAATGTAAATCTTTCGTTTATCGGCAAGAAATGCGCTGATTTCGTTAATTGATCGATTATTACCCAAATAGCATCATGATTAATCTTGGTCTTTGGAAATCCTACCACGAAATCCATCGCGATATGTTCCAATTTCCATTCTGGTATGTCCAGTGGTTGAAGCAATTCACTTGGTCGTTCATGTTCTGCCTTTATTCTTTGGCACGTATAACACTTACTTATCCATTCCGCGATTTCCTTTTTGATGTTTGGCCACCAATAACTCTCTTTTAAGTCCCTATACATTTTCGTACTTCCAAGGTTAATTAAAAATCTTGAGTTATGCACTTCATGCAAAATCTCATGCTTTAGCTCCACAATGTTAGGTATCCAAATACGCGAATCAACGCGGTATATTACTTTTTCATCCTTTTGAGCTTTAACATCCTCTCCTGACAACTTATCTTTCTCGTGGTTCATCACTTGCTCTTGACAACATCGAATCTTTTCCAAAATTTCGGGATGAAATGACATCGCATACATTGCTTCACCTCCAAATTCCGGAGTCTACACCTCTATTTCCATCTTTTCAAAATCCTTGATCAAAATCTCTGACGAAGTTAACATATTCAATCTTTCCTTACGACTTAAAGCATCTGCTACCACATTCGCCTTTTCAGGATGATAATTTATTGCACAATCGTAATCTTTGATCAATTCTAACCATCTTCTTTGTCTCATATTCAACTCCTTCTGAGTGAAAATATACTTTAAACTCTTATGATCTGTATAAATCTCGCACTTTTCCCCACACAAATAATGCCTCCAAATTTTAAGGGCAAAGACCATTGCTGCCAATTCCAAATCATGCGTGGGATATTTCTGTTCATGCGGCTTTAGCTGCCTTGACGCATACGCTATTACTTTCTCGTGTTGCATTAATACGCATCCCAATCCTTATACGAAGCATCACTGAAGATCACAAACTTTCCTTTCTCATCTGGTAATACCAAGACTAGGGCGGTTACCAATCACTTCTTCAATTCCTGAAAACTTTCCTCGCACTTATCCGTCCACAAAAACTTCTCGTTCTTTCTTGTAGTCAATGGAACAGCAATCTTAGAGAAATCTTGCACAAACTTTCTATAGTATCCTGCTAATCCCAGAAAACTTCTGACCTCCGTAGGAGTGTTGGGCCTTTCCCAATTCATCACAGCTTCTATCTTGGATGGATCTACTTTGAGTCCTTCTTTATTGACTACATGTCCAAGAAACTGTACTTCCTTCAGCCAAAACTCACACTTTGAAAACTTGGCATATAACTTTTCTTTTCTCAAGATTTCTAAGGAAATCCTCAAATGCTCCATATGGTCTTCCTCCACCTTGGAATACATCAATATATCGTTGATAAACACTATAATGAACTTATCCAAATATTGCTTGAATACTCTGTTCATAAGATCCATAAATGCGGCTGGCGCGTTCGTCAACCCAAACACCATTACCAAAAACTCATAGGGTCCATATCTCGATCGAAACGCTCTCTTGGGTATATCTTTTACTTTAATCTTTAGCTGATGATACCCATATCTTAAATCAATCTTGGAAAAACAAGTAGCTCCTTTTAACTGATCAAACAAGTCATCAATCCGCGGTAGAGGGTACTTATTCTTAACCGTTAACTTATTCAATTCGCGATAGTCAATGCACAACCTCATACATCCATCTTCCTTTTTCACAAATAACACTGGTGAACCCCACGGGGATACACTTGGGCATATTACTCCTTTTATCCAATAGTTCTTGCAATTACGCTGCTAATTCCTTCATCTCAACCGGTGCCATTCGATAGAGAGCTTACGATACTGGTTCTGTTCCAGGAGCCAAATCAATCGTAAATTCTATCTCTCTATCTAGAGGTAATCCAGGAAATTCATTTGGAAACACATCTACTACCGGTCAATTCTCACTGATTCTTTCTCCATATCTTTAACTTGAGCCAAATAAGCTTCGCATCCTTGTTGTAACAATCTCTTTGTCTGAATAGTTGTTAAAAACTTCCTCTCTTGTCTTTTCCCCTTGAATATCACTTCAACGCCATCCTTGGTCTTTAACTTCACCTTCTTTATTTTACACTCTATTTGTGCCTCGTGGTCTAACAGCCAATCCATTCCTAATATAACGTCAAATTCTCCTAACTTAAAAGGAATTAAGTCAGCAGAAAAGTTCCGACCTCCTATAACCACATCGCAATCGGGACAAACCCTATTAACAGTGACTTTCTCTTGATTTGCTACTTCTATAATCAAATTGGGTTCAAGAGGGTACGCAACACATTTTAATCCATCAAGAATACTTTCAGCAATAAAGAATCTATTTGCTCCAGAATCCATTAATACTTTTACTTCTACCGAGTTTATAACGAGCATACCTACCACCACATCCACATCTTGCACAACATCCTTCATTGTCATGTTAAAGGTTCTTGCTCTGGGTTGAACTGATAGTGCTGGAGGAGCGGTGGTCCAGCAATCCTAAGAACATTTGCCTTATGAACAGGCTCCTTGCAGTTTCTAGCCATATGGCCCACTTTTCCACACTTGAAACAGGTTAAGTCAGGCTTCTTTGCTCCACTTGGGTATAATATATATAATTACTTTCTCAATAACACAGACCACCCTCCCCCCCCCTAGTAAAAAAATTTAGAATTATAATAACTACCCAATTCAATTAAAAGTGGAATCCACAAAAACCATAAAATCGAAAGGCTTTACATTTTTTGAAGCTAAACCCTTCCCCGTCTCGAACCAATAAAAGAAAAAAATAAATTAATAAATTGACAAGCTTGGGAAAAAAATAAATCAAATATCCAATTCAGGAAGAACACAAACAAGTAATTAAGTTATTAGTAGCTGTTGTCCACAAGTTTGAGGAACCCCTGAACGACCTTAACAAGGTATATGTTTGGAAGACAAAAAACTTAATCAAAAATGTTGCATGTATACGATACAGGGTTAGAATTTTTTTTGAAACAAAATGGTTTAACGATTTAAGCAGGAAAATGTTCATCTCAAGCAAGCGAAATTATTGGAATTGGCACTAACCTGAAGGGTAATAAATTCAAGGTTATGCAAACAGTGGTGCAGCGTGAGGTAGTAAAGGAAAAACGGATGTTTGGCTTCAAATTAAGGAATGGCTTGCGCTTACATCAGAATAATAAAACAAATAGAAGAGATAAACACCGTGGGCAAATTCTATTTGTTTTGTAAAAGAGCCATTGAATGCTGCTGAGGTGGTACCTTTCGGAAATTACTATACTGATGAATCTTAAAGGTGAGATTAAAGAGTAACGTACAATTGAGATATGTAAAGGGAGGGAGAAAAAGTCAAGAACCTAGAGATTAGATTATGCATTACATATTCTGCTGAGTTGGAAATTTGGTAACATCTAAGATGATGTCGTAAACGAAACCGAAAAAGAAGACACTGTAAACAAATACTCATAGAGAATAAACAAACTACAAATACCAAAGGCGCACACGTAAACCAGATCAGATGTTCAGTCGTATCAAAACTATAATTTACATTGTTACATATTACCTAAAGCTAAACTTCTGCTGCCAATTTTTTTTGAAAATAATATATAAACATTTCACCGGGAACTCATAGACATTAAAGTTCTTTTTGGATGCTAAAGTTAGACATTTTTCTTGTTTCTTTTTTCAAATAAATATAGATATTATTTAATTATGTGGCGACAATAATTTGGATTTTGAGTTGTTATTGTCAAATGCCAATTTGAACTTAAAATTCAATATGAGTATCCAACTAATATATTCAGGGCATAAAATCATAAACCTCAAAATTTTCAAAAGTAATCAAGTTATTCAAAATCATATATGCTATAAATGACATGATATTGAAATTTTATTTTGTTGATAACATTGCATTATTAAGTGAAAAAGTTATTGGGCCACCTTTATTATTGATATTCAAATCCTATAGTAGATAATATTAAAGTAAAGGAATATTCTAATAAAAATACGATGACAAGATTCCCCTAAAAAAATCCTTTTTCCTAAAAAGAATGGCATACTTAAAAATTTAATTGTTATTCAAATCAAACTTAACTTGATTGAATATATATATATATATATATATTTATAGATATTTTAGGATGTCATATTTATAATATAATATCATTAATTCGATATTATTACATAGAGTTTAGTGATTTATAACAGGAAACAAATAATCCCCGAATTTATATGAAATTGAGCTTATTTGGACTTAAATCATAATAAATTCGGATTTATTGGGAAGCAGATGCATACATCATGGTTTGGACCCTAATTTGAGTTCTACAAATCAGATTTGGGTGATTTTACAGCCCATGCAAAGACAACCGAATTACCTACAATCCTGAAGTGGTCCAACATCAAGAATCCAACTGAACCAGCCCATAATCAGGCCTGGAAGACAGATTACAAATTTCACATTCATGATCCAATTTATCTTGGGAAAAGAATTAAAACTCTTTGATATATTAGGTTTTACATATACGGTAACCATAAATTATTGATATAAGTATTTATGTTTTGATTTGTTCTAAATTTTTTAATAAATTGTTTATATTGGAATTCTTTGTCTTTGTTATTCTATTTCTTTTAGATAATTGGAATAATATATTAAAAACTCATAACAGTACAATTTGTTCGAAGACTATGCAAGGACACGAACTAATGAAATCGATCAATAGTTTAGCTCGAAACATAACAAAGAAATAAAGCAAGACACTAAATAAAAATTCATAAGATGCTCAGGAATTTCTTCCAGGCTTCATCATACAAAAACTTCACACATCACACATACTTTTTGGCGAGCTTAACATTAAAATTCTCCCACTACTCTTGATCAAAGTCTTTGTTAATATATTCGAAACCAAAAATTTCAATATTAGACCTAATTGCTCATAATTAAATTTTGTAATGTAAATATTCCATATTAATATGTCGATTAGATTTGAAAATTAAATATATATTTGTAATTTAGAAGTTATGAATATTATATATTAATATATTATTAATAAAATTCAAACTTTTAATCTTTGTTAATATGATGTTATACATATTAGATTTAAATGTGTTAGTACTGAGTATCCAACCTTTGACCTTCGGTAATACTTTCATATATCCCTCTTACACTTATGATAAATAGGATATAATATAATTAAACGTTTTTAAAATTTTGAAAAATTATTGAGATGTAGATTAAAAAATAAAAAACTAGTTTATATTATATATATATTTAATAAGTAGTACATATATGCAATTATACTAAATAAGTTTTTACTCTAAATAATCCAGCTTTTTTTCATTAAACTGTATACTTTTTTAATCTAAACATGTTTATATAGTATTCATGTTCTTATTTTTACCACGACTTTTTTAAGTAGATTATATAATTATTATAATCAAAAGTTCATACATATATCATTTCAATCCATTATAAAATAACGATTAATCCATATTATTACTACTAAAAATTAAATTATTAGAACTTTAACTGGGCCCAAAAGGCCAACATAACCACCCTTCAGTTATTTAAACCCGGTCTGAAAGCCAACATATATCATTTCATTTTAATTCGCCAAAGTATTATGAATTAATCAATCATGGTTGGTTAATTCAACACCCAACTTTTTATCGCCTAATTATCATTTTAAAGGTTGTCTTTAAATCATTTAACCATGATGCTATCACTACTTCATCTATTTTTTATCTTATCTTAAATATGGCCCGCGTCAAAAAGGGCATTGGCCTAATTTAGATCTCCCTCTCGTGATCATACAAGTTGAGGATTCAGGACTCCCTAAAAGCTAAAAGCAAAAATATACGACTATACATTGCACCAAAAAAAGATCCAAAATTCAAGTCACATTAATGGCGATGACCAAGGTGCATGATTATTAGAAATATGTGAGATCTAGAATTGTTTCTTGTTCTTGTCATCAAGAACCAAGTATTGTACCTTTTCCGGTAATATAAATTAATCGCATAATCCAGTAATCTAATATAATTTGTTATAGTACCATATGTCAAATGTACAATTTGATATTTCATTTGTACGTCATAGATGAATTAATGGGTAAGCTTTCATTGTGAAAATTAGGTAATTGTCAACATATACTTTCTTGCTATTATATACTATTTTCCTTGAAGGACTATCACAATTATGTCGTTCTAAATTATTATTTATTTTAAGTCCCTATAACTTTCGTTTAATCACATCAGTATGATTACCAATGAATATTTGTTTAAAATACTCTCTTTTAATTCTCACATTCAGCTTATACACATGTAAAGTCTAAGAATTATACACTAACTATACATAAATTTTAAAAAATATAACAAACAGTCGAACACCCAAACTACGTATTCTTTCATTGGTAAACTAAGGCAACACACTAATTAAGAAAGATATATGGAGCTGAATATACATACAAAATTATTTAACCACCGCAAAAACTGTCAAATAAATGTATTCAATTTATGTGTGACTTAAATAACTATTAAGATAATACTAAGTTTATTGAAAAAAGAGGACTAAAGTAAACTCTAATAACAAACGCAAAAAATTAGCATGAAAGAGCAAAATTGCATAAATGAAACTTTGTTAAATTAACCACAAATTTGAAAAATGTATGCTTAACTGGTGTATCACAGTTTTAACATCAAGTCCACCATCTATAAATACTAATCACCAAATTGTACATGAAATACTAAATTATCGAAACCTCAACTTTTACAATAAGCCCGTCGAATTAAGTATTCAAAAAAAGACGAAATTCCTACTCTGTCAATTATTAGTTTTCAACTTAATATACAGAGAATACAATAGAAAAAAATAATTTAAAAAAATTGATGAAATTAAGGAGGATGGAAGATATTTTCACATTTGCTAAATTAGGGCATGATTTCTCAAATAGTCACTCCTGATGGCAACTTCAACTTAGAAACATAAAAGTGTTTGATTGCATTTAAGAAAAGCAACTGCAAAAAATTTACTACCTGAATGAGATTTTTATTTTCTTGACCATCATTAGTTAATCAACAAACAATACGATATCTGACCAACCTAAGTGGCTACTCTTCAACATTACACCTCAACTCATGCATTCATACTGATTACAAAATATCAAATGGAAATTTTGTGAACGGGAAGCGGAAGTGCTCGACTACTCGTAACCCTTGTTTTACACATTTTTTATCTTGAATTTAGATTAAAGAAAGCCTTGTGCAGGTTAAGGGATAAATTTCTTTCATTGTTTTATCATTTAGGAGGATAGAAAAAAAGGAACTAAATGAGAATGTTTGTGAATATCATGAGACACAAATTTTATGCACCGTAAGTTTGTATGTTGAAATCCCACTCGGCAGCGTATATCTATGCCCTTCTGAAGCACAAAACACCCATATAGTTTATTGACACACTTGTGGCATTAGATTGATCTGACCCACTCAGAGCTATTAAACCCGGAACTACTAGATCCATTTCTAGCACATCCACAAAAGCCATTAAACCCATTACAAGACCAATCATTCTCGTAGTAAAATATGTCTGTTATATTAATTTACATTTTTTAAAGTACATTCTTTTATATTAGCCCAACCATGTTTTTGTAAATCATTATAAAATCCTATCCAAATCTATTAGCTTAAAACTCTATATCTTATTTTAACTCGACTAAATCATTAATTATTAGGTATAAAAGTCCATACTATTAAACACATTATGCATAGAGTATTTGGCCTACAATCTGACCCTACTTGCGTACTACAGACAACAGAAGATCTCCAGTTCGGCTATAACAATAATAATGTACAGATGCACATTTTATGGTATCTATATTCTGAATCAAAACTAGTAAGAACTTGCATAAGATATGCATAAAGTCAACCAACAAAATAATGAAAATGAATCAAGTATGGTATATTGGATAAGGTGGGGTAAAATATAATTAGAAGAGAGTAATTACGATAGTTAATTATGTAAGAGAGTAATTAAGATAGTTAATTACTTACATGGAAATGACACACAAGTCAAGGCCAGTAGTTTCCTAGCAGGAACAGAAGTCCGATTAACCTGCACATGTTGACCTCCACTCTTGAGTGCCAACACCAACTGCAACATCAAAGTAGCGCTTATCATTACTAAATGCAGATATTAAACCATTTTCATTTTAAATGTGAGTTCAACAGCATACATTTGTAATTATAAACTTATAAATATGTACATACACACAGCCCGCAGGGGCAGGGGCAAGGTTCTATATACAGAGATGTGCACATGGTGCTACGCCATATAACCAGATGACCTGGTGCATTTTCCACTTGAACAAGGTAAACACATGATAAATGTCAAATACAAAATCTATAACATGACTAAAATCATTCATTGTCCAATTGAAAAACTCATATTATTTAACCTAGAGAGATTAACATCGCCCACACTGAAAATACCCAAACACCATAAGCAGAAGAGAGAGGGAAGGGGGGTGAATCCATGGACCAATACACGTAATAGCGAAAAGAAAAAAATTCTTATCACTATTCTCATAGCTGCTATAGCTTCAAAGTGGTGCTAATTAGAAAAAAATATAAAAAATATAATGAATGTTTTTAATGTATTAATGTGAGGAATTCAAGTCCCCAAGAATTAAGCGTGAAAATAAAGCATTATTATTATATTAGGATTGTCATCTTTTAAGTAGGGTTAAATATCAAAGTGGTCACTCAACTGAACGCCATATATCAGTTTAATCATCAAAGTTAACGGGATATCATTTGAATCACTAAAATCACAATAAATATCATACATATACCTCAAAATATGTGCTCGAGAATTAAAATTTATTTTATGGAGTTCTATATATTTTTCTTGAATCCTATTACAACAAATGAAAATGTATGAATTCTAGTATTTTCTATAATATAATAAGATTTTTTAAAATTTATCTACTATTTATTTTTAATTTTGTAGTCATTTGCTTTATTTAAATAAAAATAATTAGTAGTTAAATTTTTAAAAAATCTCAAAAAATCATCTAAAATACTATGAATTCATAACTTTTCATTTGGTTGTAATAAGATTTAAAAAAATGTTTAGAATTCCATAAAATAAATTTTAATTCTCGAGCACATATTTTGAGATATTTGTTTGATATTTATTATTCTTTTAATGATTCAAATGATACCCCGTTAAGTTTGATGACTAAACTGATATATGACCTTCAGTTAAGTGACCATTTTGATATTTAACCCCTTTTAAGTATCTTCACAATAATAAATTGGGTTGGACATTGGTTATCTATCTATATACTCGGTTGCACTAAGCATTGGTGTGTACAAAATTTATCAAAAAAGTCTTGTGCAAGAGAAATTCTCTTGTTTTGCTTATTTCTCTGTCTTAACTCAAACAAACCCGAGTTAGGCTCTGTTTGGGATTGCTGTTAAAAATTATTGTGCTGTTATAAAAAGTGCTGTTTTAAAAATCAGATGATTGTTTGGTAATTTTTTTGATACGTATATGTTTTGATGTAAAAAATTAAAAATAATGATGTTTTTGGTAAAGTTTGATGGTGAAATCAGCATATGCTTCCCGCAACAGCTAAAAAGCTGCTTTTTCTAAAAGCATGGGAGGACTTGCTTTCTCTAACGGTAGCTTTTAGGCCAAAAGCACTTTTCCGAAAAGCAGTTTTAAAATTTTAACAAACTGTTTTTTCACGGCTTTTCAGCGAAATGCTGCTATTGCTGTCTATAACAGCAATACCAAACACACCCTTAAATGATGTGTGAAATAATTGACTCGCGCCTTTAGGAGTTAGAGAAGACGGTGACATCACTTCAAGAATGAGCATCTCTTTCCACTAAACAAAAGGATAGAAAGTTGACCCAAGCATCCATAGCAGAGCTATAAGTCTTCTTCAAAGAACTAGATGCCAAAAAAACTATAATTAATCAAATCGAAGAAGGTTCTCCGTACCGAACCCAACACACAAAATAAGACAGTAAACCCACTCCATTAACCAATTGTTATGTCCGCTTTCGGTCATGGGCCCTAAACAGCACATACGAGCTGGGCTGGTGGCGTGCATGCTGGGCTCACATATGTGAGCTGGGCTCTCACATGAGAGCTGAGCTCAGAGGCCCGAGCTGGGCTCAGGTACCCATACGTGAGCTATGCCCATGAGCCCACATCTTGTGGAAAATAAAGAGAACATCATATTTATTTATTGAGAGGAAAGGCGGTGTGGGCCGGCCCGTATTAAAGGACTTTGTGTGCAGCATGGAAAGTAACTCATAGATGACTGAGTTGCTCATAAATTTCGGGGCCGACATGGGGTATTCCTGCAATCATGGGAAGAAATGCGGAGATGCCGCGAGATTATAGGAAGCGTGTGGAGCCGGTCTAGATTTACGTGACTAATTGGCTGAAGGCCTGACTTCATCATGGGCTTGGGCTGCATGAGTTGAAGAACCCTAACCCTAGCCTATGTGACTTGTTCCCCAAGAACTACGTGAGGCTTGATCCCTATAAATAGGGTACATAGGCACTTGTATGAGACATGAGTCGAGACTTGATAGAGTATAACAAAATCCTATTCTTTCTTAAGGAGACAACATACAAGCTCAGCCACCACCATACATAACTTTCCTCCGCCCTCAAACACCATCCTTGATCTTTATTTCGACCAACAACCTCCAAATCACTGTTATACGAAATTCTCCCTATAACATTTGGCGCTAGAAGGAGGGGGATTTCATCTTAGGGAGAAGAGATGACCAAAGAAGGCAAACAAGTGGTGACACCAGGAAGCGGGGGCAAAAAGAAGGATCGGAACGAGGTCGAGCACACACCCCCAAAGAATCAGGCGCTACCATCACCAATCGCAACCATAGATGGGCAGGAGGTTATGACTTATCTCGAGGGGCTAGCCGACCAGATGAACGAGATCAATGCCCGGATGTCCAGGGTACTAAAAAGCTCGGTCTAGAATGCCAAGCGCAAGGGTCGTTGCCTCAATGTCTCCCAGCGTAGCTGGAAGGGAAAGGGTCCTTAAAAAGGCTTATCCACGAGTTTGATAATGCGGCAACCGAGACCAAACAGAAGAAAGAGGCATCACTAGAAGAGGAAGAGATACCCCAGGATCGAATTGAGCGGGGAAGCCAAATCTCTAAGGGATCTGGGTAGAAGCCAGCTTCGTCCGAGGCAAGGTCGGCTGGTGAACTAGACTGCGTGGGCAAGAAGCTAAGTGAACATGACCTCAGGCTCAAATTGGAGAATAGCAAGAAAGAGAGAGAAGAGAAGGAGCCCGAAGATTAGAGAACCCTAAAAAGGGGGAGTGCAATGAATCCTCAAAAAAGACGACAGCGCACCCCGCTCAGAAGGGAGGGACGACGTAGGCGCAGAAACAATCATGACGAGGAGTCGCAGGTGCAAGCTGGAGGAAGGGGATGCCATGAGCGACCTCAGGGTTCTCATCACTCTAGTAATGCAAATGGTGACAGAGAAAGAGAAGTCGTTAGAGTGGGTTATTTAAGGAAGATCTTAGATCAGATGGAACAGGAGAAGAAAAGACCATTGCCCTTGGCGACCTCTTCTCCATTCACGACTGCTATTCGCTCATCTCCCTTGCCTCGAGTATTCAGGCACAACCCCAATCTTATGTTCAACGGCGAAGCCACCCGGCGGAATATCTTATACAATTTAACATAGAGATGGAGGTCTATCAAGTTCCAGAGCCAACCTGCTGCAGACTCTTTGTAGCATCACTCCAAGGGACTGCCCAATAATGGTTCTCCAAGTTAGGGCCGGATAGCATAAGGACTTGGCGACAGTAGGAAGACCTGTTCATCCGAAAATTTGAATCCACCCTCCACTACCCACCTCATGTGGCCACGATAGCCAACATTAAGCAAAGGGAGGGGGAGCCTCTGGTGGAATACTTTCACCGGTTCAATAATGAAGTTCCTAAGGTGAGAGGTGCTGGCGAGGAGACCATCAAGAACTTTCTAATAGCGGGGTCGAAAGAAGGGTCCAAATTTTGGTAAAGTCTGCAGGCTAGGGAACCAAGGACCTTGGCAGAATTCTATGAGCAAGCTGAACCCTTTAAGAAGGTGGATAAGTCGATGAGGGAACTGATCAGCAAGAACTATTTAGACAAGAGAGTCTGGTCCTTGAGCCCTGATGAGAGGGGGAAGACGTATCAGCGTAGTTCAATCCGCAAGAAGTCTTCCCGGGGTAAAGAGACAAACAAAAATTCGGGGAGGTCCTATACAAGAAATTGGCAGATACACACCCCTCTGGTGGCCTCCATCGACCACATATATGCTACCTATGCTGGGAAGGGGGTGTTCAGGAAGGTAGCCCCTCTCACAGACAACGAAAAGAGGGATATTTCAAAGTATTATGCATACCACGAGGCCACGGGGAATGATACAGCTGATTGCAGACAATTGAAGGATGAAATCGAGACGCTAATAAGACCATGGAAGCTTACAGAGTAGGTTGTCAAGGAGGTTCGAAAACACAAGACTGATTATCATATTGTCCCTCCTCCACCCCTAGAAGATAAAGATACGGTACCTCGGGCAGCATTCATATTATTCTAGGCGGGTCTCACATTGGTGGAGACAGCCGGAAGGAGATGGACAGATATGCCCGGGAAGCAAAGGATAAGCCCCTCACCAACGTCAACCATCTGAGCCAAAGGCCCCCGGAGCTCTTTGAAAAGGAGGCTGATGACATTGTGTTTAGGGAGAACGATGCAAAATAGGTGCACTACCCCATACTGATGCCCTGGTCGTAAAAATGAAGATTGAATGTTCATCGAGCATTGGTGGATACCGGGAGCTCGACAGACGTTCTAACCTATGATGCCTACAAGAAACTAGGGTTGCTGGATAGAGAACTAACCTCAACCGGTGGGCACTTGTACGGGTTCACAAGAAACTCAATCGGAGTAAAAGGGACAATTCGGCTCTCGGTGATCTTAGGAGAAGAGCCTTATGTGGCCACCCAGATCGTTATGTTTGCAGTTGTAGAACAATCTTGTGCCTATAATGTTATAGTGGGTAGGCCCCTTATGAGGGCAATGAGGATGGTGACCTTGATCCATCACATGACAGTAAAATTCCCAACCCCCACATGGGTAGGCTTCTTGAAGATATGTCAATACGAATCAAGGATCTGCTACAACCAGGAACTCAGGGCAGCAGAGTTACAAAATGCATCGAAGGAGACGGTCAATCCGGGTGAAGGTGATGTCCTCATGGAAGAGGCAGAGGGCAGGAAGAGAGTACGTCCTGAGGGACACGAGACTTGTTACATGATTTTAATAGAGGAATTGCCCGAGAACTATTTCGAGCACATGGGGATTCAGGTGGGACCGCGCCCAGGGGCCCTGCTAATGGAGGCCTCTCAGCCCATCATGTTGGTATAGGAAGGGATTGTAGAAGAGGCAAGTGAGGAAGAAGAGAGCCCAGAATAAATCACTGCGAGACTCGGGAAAGGGAAGTTGGCACGTGAAGAAACAACAAAAACCATGGATCTGCCTAACGGAATTACTCGCACGGTCACCATGACCTCTGAACGCTTGGTAAATCCGGTTCGAGATCACCAGCCCGAGGTCGAGGACACAGAAGGTTTAATAATCACAGAAGTGGGAGAAACCAGTGAGGCTCGAGCAGACTTGGACCTAAGAATGCCCCCGATTATTGAGAGGGCTGGAGCCGCATATGACACAATCCCAATCTTGGTAGACCCGAATGATCCTTCCAAGGTACTCAGAATAGGCTCTAACTTAATCTCTGACCTAAGAGAAGACCTGGCCCAATTCTTGAGGAGAAATTTGGATGTCTTTGCATGGTCACACTCTGATATAGTAGGGATTGACCCGAATGTCATGTGCCACCGGCTCAACTTAGATCCACAAAAGAAGGGGGTCAGACAAAAGAGACGGTTGATTAGTGGAGAGAGACCGGAGACCCTCAAAGAAGAAGTGGATAGACTAATGGAGGCAGGGCTTGTAAGGAAAGCCTTTTACCCCATGTGGTTGGCCAATCCAGTACTTGTCAAGAAACCAAATAGAAAATAGAGGACATGTGTGGACTTTACGGACCTAAATAAAGCTTTCCCGAAGGATAGTTTTTGTCACGCCCTCAATCTCGGGGTTAGGAAATGAGGACCCACACAATAATAAACTATCATAAAATATGCATAAACCCCGATTAACCACTAACAGGATCAAAAAGGATAAAGTTTGAGACACGATTACAACCACCAACCATAATATATAAATTACAAACCAAAATAACACCAAATTTACACAATCAATTCCGATTTGGAATCGATAGATAACCCATTGTATCTTTACAAACTTTTCGACTAAGTGCTTGCTCACACATAACATGTACTACCCGCTCTGGCATCTGGAAGCCTACAACACGGTAGGGACCACCAGGTATGCTCTTACGAGCAGTACGCCTAAGTCTGGTGATCCTCTTGCTTAACTGCCATGGTTAGAATAAAGCAAAACATATGAGTATAAAACTCAGCGAGGTATTATATGGAAGTTCTACGATACAATATCAACAATATACCAATACTTATTTTGAGGCATTATACTTTAAATCTCTAGGTATAAGATTTCTGTCTCTTGGATATGAAAAGGTTATGAAGGAAGATTTGGGCTTTCGGGAATCAAAGCTCAAGATAGGGTGGGAGCCGACAATCATCACAAATCATGATCAGGATCTCAAAGGATCTTTCACATGGAAAGAAAGAATCTATTCATCTCTGGGAATCAATTATATGATTAATAACAATATCAGAATAGAATCAGGGTTCTCAAAACTGAAAATCAAACAATATCTCAATCAACTCATCATGAATCATTTTAAACATGTCATTATCAAAGAATCAATTGTTGAATAAAGAATTCAATTTCTCTTTATTAAATGGTATGGAACCCTTGATTGGACTATTTCAACTTTCAATTCATAATAATAATACGGGTCATCAGCCCGTACCGACCTCCATCTGGTCTTTAAGGTACCTATGACATAATTTCAGCCTTAAATTGGACTAGTCCCGCTAGTCTCTTATATGACTAGACTAGTCCCACTAGTCTCTTATGTCTCAATCCAATCCATCAGGAATTCATTTAGAAAACCTTTTGGTGGTAAAGAAAGGTTTTACTAAGTTCATTTTAACATTACCAAGAATATGAAATCATTCAGACTCTTTCAAGTCGAAACTTATTCTTAAGTTCAATTTCATGAATTCAAAGATTTGAATGAATCAAAGGCAAGCAAGGTTCAACACTAAGGATCTTGATCAAATGATCATAAGGTATATAAGTTAGGGAATCAAAACAATTCCGAGGATCATCATGGAATAAGATAAACAAAGGAATGCAAGATCATTATGCAAAGGGGTTCATAAAGGTTCTAATAGGGTTCACAAGAATTCAAGGTATCAACAGGTGAGCGAGATATGAATAAAAAAGGTTATTATAAAGGTTTGAACACTAATCATATCAATAATAGGTCCACAAGAACAATAACAGGGTATCTTAAGAATCAATAATAGGTTCACAAGGAACAAGTGCTATGAAGTTCAATACTCTATCATGGCATGAACAATATCCTCTCTATAAATAATTTATACAAGTAAGCAGAGTTACTTACCTGAATTCGCTTTCCTGTTTCACAAGGGTTGAACTACTGCCACCTAGTACACTTCTCCCTTTCCTAGCCCGAATGCCTTCACGCTCCGAATCTACAATCCAACAATCAAAACCCTAATTAGATTCTCACTCGACGTTCCCAGAACGCTTAATAATTAACCCTTATCGAGAAACCCTAAGAGTATATATATATATACTCAATTATAACACAAAGCACGCTATACCACAAATCCATCTATTTATTCATTAATCTCCCCGATCAATCAACAATAATCCATTTACATCATCAAAAATCAACTTAATAATCAAGAACCACTCGGGTTTCAAGAAAAACAACATATGCAACTTTTAATTCGATTCTTTAAATCATCAACTAATCTAATTTCTCAATTATTTCTAAGAATAAACATCAACAAGTCATTTTCATCAATGAACAATTAATTTTATTTTCTCAAAATCAAGAACCCATTCGGGTTTTAGGAAATCAACACATGCATCTATATATCTAGATAGATGAAGGAAAATCTCACATAACTATGGTCTCACAATCGAAAAATGATGAAGAACAAGGGGAGGATCGAAGAGAGAGAGAGTACCGAGAGTGAGAGAGAAGACCCGAGAGAGAGAGAGAAAGAAATGAGAGAATGCGAGAAAAGAGAGAGTTCGGTTGAGGAAAAGAAATAAAGGGAGTGGGGTGGGGTTTATATACTACCAAGGAAGGGTAGTTTAGTAATTAGGTAATTACATTCCTGAATCTTCTTTTATCCTTTTTCAAAAACGAATTTGATTAATGAGTATCTCTCTCGGAAAAGATGGATATGATACGAATAATAATTTTGGGACGTAGATCTCGAAATTAGCTTTTCAGCCAAATTTTTTAAATAATTTTTAAGCGAACGGTTGATTTAATACGGATTTTACAAGATTATGTTGAAAATAGCATTTTAACTCCATAAAATCATTTTAAAATGCACCGATCACAAAATAAATCCGTCTATCATTTTTAGAAAGTCTCTAGGACTATTTTGAAGATAACAAAACAAATTTTACGCCTTGACCATACTCGGATAATTTTATAAAAACATATAAAGGTTCAATAAACCTCATTTAAATCAAATAAATCCTTTAAAATCATTTAAAAATCAACAAAGCACATAATCATGCATACAGACAAGCAAACACATATATTCACACATCACATATCACAAAATTTCCCTTTTCTATTATTATGATTATTTTCTTTTTTTGTGTAGCGGGTTGTGTTCTGCTTGACGGCCCGACCCTGAGCGTTTCAATTAATTTTCCCTCACCAACTTCGTCCCAATATGTAGGGGATCTTTATTTTCTTCCATACAATGCTTCATAAGGTGATATGCCAATACTCGCCTGATAACTGTTGTTGTAGGAAAACTCAATCAATGGCAAATGATCGTCCCAATTTCCTTTGAAATCTATTACACAGGTTTGCAACATATCCTCGATCGTCTGAATTGTCCTTTCACTTTGTCCGTCAGCTTGCGGATGATATGTCGTACTCATTTTTAGCTTAGTTCCCAAATGGTCATGAAATTATCACCAAAATCTCGAGTTAAACCTCGGGTCTCTATCAGACACGATAGACACTGGAACTCCGTGACGCATCACGATCTCGTCCAGATACACTTTGACCAACTTTTCTAATGAAAATCTTTCGTTTATCGGCAAGAAATTCGCTGATTTCCTCAATTGATCGATTATTACCCAAATCGCATCATGATTAGTCTGTGTCTTTGGCAATCCTACCACGAAATCCATCACGATATGTTCCCATTTTCATTCTGGTATGTCCAATGGTTGAAGCAATCCACTTGGTCGTTGATGTTCCGCCTTTACTCTTTGGCACGTATAACACTTACTTATCCATTCCGCGATTTCCTTTTTCATGTTTGGCCACCAATAACTCTCTTTTAAGTCCCTGTACATTTTCGTACTTCCAAGGTGAATTAAAAATCTTGAGTTATGCGCTTCATACAAAATCTCATGCTTTAGCTCCACAATGTTAGGTATCCAAATACGCGAATCAACGCGATATATTACTTTTTCATCCTTTTAAGCTTTAACCTCCTCTCCTGACAACTTATCTTTCTCGCGGTTCATCACTTGCTCTTAACAACATCGAATCATTTCCAAAATTTCGGGTTGAAATGACATCGCATACATTGTTTCACCTCTAAATTCCGGAGTCTGCACCTCTATTTCCATCTTTGCAAAATCCTTGATCAAAATCTCTGACGAAGTTAACATATTCAATCTTTCCTTGCGACTTAAAGCATCTGCTACCACATTCACCTTTTCAGGATGATAATTTATCGCACAGTCGTAATCTTTGATCAATTCTAACCATCTTATTTTTCTCATATTCAACTCCTTCTGAGTGAAAATATACTTTAAACTCTTATGATCTATATAGATTTCGCACTTTTCCCCACACAAATAATGCCTCCAAATTTTAAGGGCAAAGACAATTGCTGCCAATTCCAAATCATGCATTGGATACTTCTGTTTATGCGGCTTTAGCTACCTTGACGCATACGCTATTACTTTCCCATGTTGTATTAATACGCATTATAATCCTTATACGAAGCATCATTGAAGATCACAAACTTTCCTTTATCATCTGGTAATACCATGACTAGGGCGGTTACCAATCACTTCTTCAATTCCTGAAAATTTTCCTCGCACTTATCCGTCCACACAAACTTCTCGTTCTTTCTTGTAGTCAATGGAACATCAATCTTAGAGAAATCTTGCACAAACTTTCTATAGTATCCTGCTAATCCCAGAAAACTTCTGACCTCCATAGGATTATTGGGCCTTTCCCAATTCATCACAGCTTCTATCTTGGCTGGATCTACTTTGATTCCTTCTTTATTGACTACATGTCCAAGAAACTGTACTTTCTTCAGCCAAAACTCACACTTTGAAAACTTGGCATATAACTTTTCTTTTCTCAATATTTCTAAGGAAATCCTCAAATGCTCCATATGGTCTTCCTCCGCCTTGGAATACATCAATATATTGTCGATAAACACTATAACGAACTTATCCAAATATTTCTTGAACACTCTGTTCATAAGATCCATAAATACGACTGGCGCGTTCGTCAACCCAAACGCCATTACCAAAAACTCATAGTGTCCATATCTCGTTTGAAACGCTCTCTTGGGTATATCTTCTGCTTTAATCTTTAGCTGATGATACCCAGATCTTAAATCAATATTGGAAAAACAAGTAGCAACTTTTAACTGATCAAACAAGTCGTCAATCCGCGGTAGAGGGTACATATTCTTAACCGTCAACTTATTTAATTTGCGATAGTCAATGCACAACCTCATACTTCCATCTTTCTTTTTCACAAATAACACTGGTGCACCCCACGGGGATACACTTGGGCGTATTACTCCTTTTATCCAACAGTTCTTGCAATTACGCTGTTAATTCCTTCATCTTAACCGGTGCCATTCGATAGAAAGCTTTCGATACTAGTTCTGTTCCAGGAGCCAAATAAATCGTAAACTCTATCTCTCTATCTGGAGGTAATCCAGGAAATTCATCTGGAAACACATCTACTACCGGTCAATTCTCACTGATTCTTTCTCCACATCTTTAACTTGAGCCAAATAAGCTTCGCATCCTTGTTGTAACAATCTCTTTGTCTGAATAGCTGTTAAAAACTTCCTCTCTTGTCTTTTCCCCTTGAATATCACTTCAATGCCATCCTTGGTCTTTAACTTCACCTTCTTTATTTTACACTCTGTTTGTGCCTCATGGTCTAACAGCCAATCCATTCCTAATATAACGTCAAATTCTCATAACTTAAAAGGAATTAAGTCAGCAGAAAAGTTCCGACCTCCTATAACCACATCGTAATCGGGACAAACCCTATTAACAGTGACTTTCTCTTGATTTGCTACTTCTATAATCAAATTGGGTTCAAGAGGGTACGCAACACATTTTAATCCACCAAGAATACTTTCAGCAATAAAGGATATATTTGCTCCAGAATCCATTAATACTTTTACTTCTACTGTGTTTGTAACGAGCATACCTGCCACCAGATCCACACACTACAAGAATAATGTCAATAGGCATCACACATTAGACATCGGTTAACTTTGCCACTGATGTTAAAAAAAATATTGACATCGCCCCGTGTTTTTGTGATGTCTTTGTTCTTTGTAGACATCGGTTATAATTAAACCGATGTCTAAAATTCACCAAAAAAAACAAAATTCGCGCCCACCATTTCTTTCCCCCGTTAGTGAAATTTTCATTCGTTTTTTAGTTCTACATTCCCCCCAATTCCAAAATTCTCCCCCCTTAACCAAATTTTGGTTCCCCCCAAATCAATTTTCAGACACAACAAAATCAAAACAGAAAACTAAAAACAAAAAAACTAAAAACTAACAGAAATTTTTTCTCTCTCTCTCTCTCGAAGCCCCCCTCTCTCTCGAACCTCTCTCCCCTCACAATCTCTCTGAACTCCGGTCATCATCTCACCATCACAATCTCTCGAACCTCTCTCTCTCTCTCACCTCTCTCTCTCTCGAACCTGTCTGTGGAACCTCTCTCTCTCTCTTCTCTCTCTCTCTCTCTCTCTCTCTCTCTCTCTCTCTCTCTCTCTCTCTCTCTCTCTCCGCTCTCAATCTCTCCGTTAAGCCTCTTTCAGTTAACCTCTCTACTTCAGTAAGTGTTGTATCTACTTGAATCGAACTGGTCTTCTCTGCATGAAGACCAGTTTTAAAATTTGAGGATTTTTGAATTCAAAGCCCTAATTTTGTAAATTGAGGTTTTATCTAATTCGAAAACCTTATGTTTTTTATTAATTTAATGTCTAAACTTGTTGCTAATACTTTTCTTCTTGTTGTATACAGGACCTAAGTTGAGAAAAAGATTTAAAGCTTTAGGTAATTTGGGTGTTTTTGGTTGTACATTTGTATTTATTTATTTATTTTTTATTTTTATAAATTAGGTTTTCATTTGTTTGTAATGTTGTGATTTGTTTTTGCAGGACATTAGTGCTGTTTAATTTTTCGATCTTCGGTGAGTTTTCTTTTGCAACTCTGTTTTATACGCTTATACATTTGATTTGTTTTGTTAATTTTGATAGTGTTTTTTTTGTCTATGTGCTATGTAGTTGGTTCTTATGTTGATCTATGTGTTGTGTATAATATGCATTATGTATTATATGAAATCTCAGTTTTGTTTTATTTGCAATTATGTGCAGGAGAATTCATTTTGGTATTAGTATGTTATATTTAAATGTAGTCGTGTTCTGAATTTTGGATGCAAGTGTGTGGTTAATTTAGTGATTGTGTATGCAAGTGTTTAGTTGAAAATAGTACATTTATAATTTGATAATCTGCATCTGTGATCTGACTATTATACTATGGTTAATTATATAGTGATTATACATTAAATACCGAATGACTAGTTAATATATAGTACTAGTACTATAATTAAATATATAATATGAATTACGTAATGCATTACAAATCGATTCATATCATATTATAATAAAATATATAACATTAAAATGTATAATATGCATTATGTATAATATGAATTCTGAGTTTTCTTATGTCGTTTATAGTCTGCCCTATGTGTGGATGTCATACTTAAAATCAAGTTAGACTTCTAAAATAAATATTAGACTTATAAAATAAATATAAGCCTTATACTGAATTTTTTAGTGACATACCAGGTGGTTTTAAATGGATAAGTCTTGGATAAAAGCCGATAGGGATTCTCTACAGTATGAAATTGGTGTTGAAAACTTCTTGATATTTGCCGAGGAAAATGCTAAAAACCCCAAGAAAATTCCTTGTCCTTGTGCACACTGCTCTAACTTCAAAAAGTTTTCTGTGAATATAATCAGAGGTCATCTTTATAAATCAGGGTTTAGTTTAGGATATTCTGATTGGATTTGGCATGGAGAAAACCATGATAATAGTACTAGGTCATCTGTTGGTAGTACTTGTCCTCCCTCGAAGCCCATACCAATTTCAGAAACATTTAACATGTATGAAGCAGCCTATAGTAGGGAAGATTGCGATAAAGAGTCAGATAACTTTAAGAGGTTTGTTGCCGATGCAGAACAACCTCTGTTTGAGGGAAGTGAGTGTACTAAACTGGAGTCGGTCTTAAAATTACATAATTGGAAGGCTAGGTTTAGAGTTTCCGATAAAGCTTTTACTGATCTGCTTCAATCAATTGGAACAATTCTTCCTAAAGATAATCTGCTTCCGTCTAATATGTATGAAGCCAAGAAAACCTTGACTGATTTAGGCCTCGAGTATATTAAATTCCACGCTTGTCCAAATGACTGCGTATTATACAGGGGTCCAATTCTCGAGTCTTCTTCCGAGTGTCCCAAATGCCATCTCTCTCGGTGGAAAGTTGGGAAAGATGGTTAAGTTAGGGTAAATGTGCCAGCTAAGGTTATGTGGTATTTTCCGATAATCCCCAGATTTAAAAGAATGTTTAAATCTTCATCTACTGCTGAATTAATGAGTTGGCATGCAAATAATCGATCCAAAGATCGAAAGATGCGTCACCCCTCTGATTCTCCTTCTTGGAGAAATGTAGATTGTAGGTGGCCTGAGTTTGGTAGCGAGGCAAGAAATATACGTTTAGGATTAGCGGTCGATGGTATAAATCCACACAACAATGGATTAAATAATCAGTACAGCTGCTGGCCAGTTATGTTAGTAACATATAATCTTCCTCCATGGTTATGCATGAAGAGGAAGTTTATGATGTTAACAACATTAATTTCAGGCCCACAAGAGCCTGGTAATGATATTGACGTATATCTCCAGCCACTGATTGACGATTTAAAAAAATTGTGGGAGGAAGGTGAACCAAACGTGTACGATGCCCATACCAAATCCTTTTTCACTCTAAAGGCAATCTTGATGTGGACAATAAATGACTTTCCGGGATATGGAAATTTGTCGGGGTGCGTTAATAAGGGTTATAGGGCCTGTCTAGTATGCGGTGATCATACCGTGGCTAAATATCTAAGTCGTAGTAGAAAAATGAGCTACCAAGGACATCGTTGGTATTTAGATCTTTATCATCCGTATAGGAGACAAAGGACAGCTTTTAATGGAGAACAAGAATTTGGTTGTGCACTTGAACCACTTAGTGGAGAGGAAGTGTTGGGGCAACAACAGCAACTTAGGTTCAGTTTTGGGAAGGGGGGAAGCAAAGAAAGGTGGAGTCTCCATGGAAAAAACAGTCAGTTTTTTTTGAGTTAAAGTATTGGAAGTTTCTCCATGTTCGACATTGTTTAGATGTCATGCACGTCGAAAAGAACGTGTGTGATAATATAATTGGGACACTTCTGTACATGAAATTCAAGAGTAAAGATAGCCTTGCCTCGCATCTTGATTTGGTTGACATGGGAATACGGCCTGATTTAGCTCCAGAAGTAGGTGAGAAAAGAACATACCTACCTCCTGTCCCTTATACTCTCTCCCGGAAAGAAAAACAAACAATATTAGCATCATTGTACGACATGAAACTTCCATACGGACATGCTTCAAATATAAGAAATTGTGTATCGATGATTGATATGAAGTTGTATGGTTTAAAGTCCCATGACTACCATATCCTTCTCCAACAATTACTACCTGTTTGCATTCGTTCAGTGCTTCCGAAAAATGTTAGGGTTAGTATCATAAGATTGTGTTTTTTCTTCAACTCTCTGTACAACAAAGTTGTAGATGTGTCAAAGTTGAATAAATTACAAGCAGATGTGATATTGACCCTGTGTGAGTTAGAGAAGATATTCCCTCCGTCATTTTTTGATGTTATGATACATCTTATGGTCCACCTAGTAAGGGAACTGCGATTATGTGGACCGGTTTTTTATAGATGGATGTTTCCATTTGAACGCTTTAATAAAATATTGAAGAGTTATGTAAGAAACCGATTATATCCAGAAGGTTCTATAGCTGAAGGTTACCTCAAAGAAGAGTCAATAGAATTTTGCAGTGAGTTCTATAGCGGGAGTAGTAGAACAGCCGGTCTTCCGAGAGATGAAAAAAAAATTTCTGGTCCAATCGGTGGTGTGACTATGAAGTCAGTTGCGGAAAAAGAACGAGATGAGGCTCATCTTTCAGTTCTTCGTAATAATTCGGAAGTGGAACCATATTTTATGTAAGTAAAATATAAAAAGTATACATATAATTGTTAAAGTTGTATTTGGTACAGTTTAGTCGAATTTGATGTAAGTAATTTCAGGTTGCATAAAAAATATTTGGAAGAGATTTATCGAGGGAAAAAGAAGAGTGTACAGTGGCTATTGGGAGAGCACAATCGACAATTTGCCGATTGGTTTGAACAAAAAGTTGGTTTACATTCTTTTTCCTTCTCTTGTAGCCACTTATATGCATCAATAAATTATATGTAGGTCAGTACAGAAATGAGGGAGAATACGGAAGCCGTATCTGAAACTTTAAGATGGTTGGCTGGGAAACCTTCATTTTCAGTTTTGACTTACGAAAGTTATGCTGTTGAAGGGGTCCGATACCACACAAAGGATCGAGATAATGCAAGGGTAGTTCAGAATAGTGGTGTGTCATTAGTTGCGAGGACAGTCCAAGTCTCTAGTGCTAAGGACATGAATCCTATAGAGAGTGATTTAAAATTTTATGGGGTGATCAGGGAAATATGGGAATTAGACTACCACGCATTCAAGGCCCCTCTGTTTTTATTACATGGGCAGTAAGTGACAAAGTCTGGGGGTAAGCGAGGCGTATGCGCAATATACAAAGTGATTATCAAGAAAGCTCGCGGGAAGAAAGTTAAAGTCACTGCCAATGAATGGGGGATTCCTAATGGGGAAACTAGAGCCCGTTTGCAGTCTTACATTGGTATATTGGCCAGGACTACAATTCCAATCGACATTCCTACGTGGCCAAATGTAGACCCTGAATTAAAATCAAAGCTTTGGTTAGATCTCCAGGTACTAGATCAATTCTAAAAAATTATTATCAAATGTAGATCTTGAATATAAGTTTTTCCTGTTATGATTTTGTGAACTTGTGTTTTTTCAGGCTACCTTCAAAGTTAAACCAGAAATTGAAAACATGGTGTAATAACCCCAAAATTTTGAACTTTTTGTAACCCTTATGAATAGTGTTTTAGCTGAATGAGAAAACTTTTCATGCCACACTATGTAGGGGTTCTGTTATGGATATTCTGAGATTTTATTAGTACTCTATATGGTATATAAGTGTATGTAAAGATCGTCAGAATCCAATTCCGAACACTTTGGTTTTTCCCGGAAATCCACTAGATACGGAAAGAATTGAGTAAAAGGTAATAGGATAAAAAGGATTTAAATTAAAGGATTATAAGAGAGGATCATAAAAGGAATATAATATATTGAGAAAGGTTAAGGGAACCTAAGTAATAAGATCCCAGGTATGATCCCTCAAACGATAAACGAAAACGAAAGTTAAGCGAACCGTATAACAGATCAGCGGTCATTAGGCAAATAATTAGGAAGTTAATCAAAGGGATAAGAGAGGATGGTGTCATCCAACCAATAGAAAGAGGACAAAGGAGGGGTGATGACATCACAAAGTGATGCAAGCATGACATAAGAGGGAAGGAAATGTGGTGGAATATTAACCACACAAAATCAAGGGTAAATGGGTAATTGACCTAAAACAAAACAAAACTAATTCAACCAACCAAGCAAATATTCATTTTCATCAAAACAAAAACACAAAATTCTCCTTCATCCTCCCTTTGCTCTCGGCTTTTGCCATTTTCAAAGAAAACAATTTTCAAAATTCAAGTTCAAGGCTTCCTAAATTGGTAAGATAATTCCCTAGTATTCCTTATGCATAGTTATGGTTATTCTATGAGTTTAAGCCTCCAAATCATTCACAATCTTCTTCAAGAAATCAATGAAGAAGACAATGAATAGTGACTTCAAGAATTTTAACTTGATTTTCTTGTTTTTCCTTTAAGATCCAAGCATCCCTAAGTCATCTCAAGACTTCTTAAGGCTTCCTAGCTACTCACACCACTTCAAGGAAGGTATATCATCTCCAAACCCTAGCTTTACTTTGTTAAATAGGATGATTCTAGTTGTTATGGTGATATAGTAGCTTAATGCTTGTTGGTTTAGAATTTGGGTTGGAGTGGTAGTGAAATGGATGGTGAATCTTGTTGTTTTAGTTAAAAGAACTTAAGTATAGTTAAATTCAAGCTTAAGCATAAGTATAAATGTTAATATTGAATTGATTGGGGCTGTTAGGATGTGGTATGGATGGAGTTTGGATTGGGATGTGATTGTGGCTTGATTATGGGTTAAATTGGAAGGGTATAAAATTGGGAAATCGTGTAAACATAGCCGTCGTAATGTCCGATTTACTTTAGACTGCTTTTGTTCATAACATTAGGACCCGAGAACCCCCTGCTAGATTTTAACCATTGCCATTTTTAGATAGTTCATCTTACGAGCTTCGTTTTGATATGTGGTTCGTTGGATTCCGATGAACGGTTTAGGAGAAACGAGCGTTAGAGTCTGAGTTGGTTAGAGTATAGATTTACAAGTGACTTTGGTTTAATTCCAACTTACTTGTTGTTTATAGGTTACCAGACTCGTCCCGAGCCATCCGTAACCCTCAGTCGCTCAGGCAAGTTTTCTACCCGTTATACTGTTGTTGTGATGTATATATGTATATGCATTATCTTGTGATAGATGCATGTTGGTTAATTAGCAAATTTTGCGATATATTGAAGCATGCTGATATGGTATATATATGCATGCCTATTTCGTATTCTTGCCATATATATCTGTTGGTTCAGTTGATAATACCTATGCTAGAGAATAGCGGTAATTTGCATATACCCTTAGTATAGGGACCCAAAGGTGAAAAACATTTTCTAAAACCGGGAGTCGAGGATCCCGAGTAGATTTTATATATATATTTATATATATATATGGTTATAGTTTTCAAAACTATTAATCGAATAAGGTTTATTCGATAACTTTATTTTATTAATGAATATTATCTTGAATATTCATTCGAGGACTTATGACTCCTTTATATTATTTATTGAATATCACTTGGATATTCATTTGAGGATGTATGACTCCTTTATTGTATTTAGTGAATATTATTTATAATATTCATTCGAGGTATTATGACTCAGCTTATTATTTAATGAATATTATTTCGAATATTCATTCGAGGGCTTATGACTCAGCTTATTTTATTTATTGAATATTATTTGAATATTCATTTGAGGATCTATGACTCCGATTATTTGCTGAATATATTCTTTATTTTATTAAAGAATAAGGTGTCGATAATCAAACTCACTTTTGATCATTCAAATAAAGATAGTACTTTCGTATAGGTATATCTTTGGTTATTTAATATTCATTTCAAGTATAAGTTTTAAAACTTCTACTTCAATTATTTTTATAAAGATTATTCTTTATGGAAATATTATTTAAATAATAATATTCAGATATTTTCTAATATATTGGGACTGATTTATTTTGTTAAATCAGCATCACTCCAAACATTCTTAAAAATGTTTTGCGAGTCTTCAAAATGATTTTTAAAAGTTAGAGCGGATCCCAAAACTCATTTTTATATTTAAGATCCTCCTTTCGAAGGGGATTTAAATACTCGCTCAAAACCTGAGGGATCCGGCTTTGTGATGTGTTTTATATTCGCAACAAGGTTGCTGTTTTGTTAAATGAATTGATTACTTACCCAACACTCAGGAAGTAAAATTCTTGGAACAAGTTAATCCATTAACAGGCATCGCCTGGGAAATATCGGTGAGTTCTCATTTCCAACTAGATACGACTTCTTGGTGGAGCCGTATCAACAAGTTTCTACTTGGGGAAAGGGGGAACGAGCTTTACGTTTCAGAGTCATGGATTTCATCTTAACTAGGAGTGGTGTAAGTGGTCGAGTGGCGCCGGCCCAACCTTATTATATTGGCCCAAATGGCCTGGAAGTTCCGCTAAGGCGGTCCATTCCTTAGGAGTTCAGTGTTTGGTTGACAAGTAAATCCGACAGGTTCTCCTCTACATGTAGAAAATGGTGGGGTTGCACTACTACGACTGATCATCGTAAGTGGTCTTCCTGGCGCGGCAAACTCCCGTAATGAGTTCATCATCCAATTGGATATTTCTGCAACACTACCCAGAGCACTTCGATAGAAAGGCTACGGTTGGGCGATTGTTGAGTGTTGGCAGGGTCAAGTTTTCAAAATGATGTTTGCATCAAATGAAGTATCTCATAACTTCATTTTATTTTGATGATATTTTAAAGGTTGAATCTATTCAAGTATTATCTTGTAGTCTCATCTATGTGATGAACTTTTGAACTAATTATAACTTGAACGGTGGTAGTTCAAGTAGTATTTGGAAAAGATATAAGTATATTGGAGTATCTTGTAACTTCATCTTTTAAACTTATATCTAGTAAATGATTATCTTATGCATGACAAAGATTTTCAGAAAAACGTTGAGACAAGGTTAGATATATGAGATCACCTTGCAACGGTATTTTTTATACAGTTATACACTGGAACTCTGTGTGTATTATGCATGGAAGAGGACTTCCAATATTTTGAAAAGTATATATATATATACTGAATATTTTGCGACTTCATCGCATTAAGATATCAACTTGGTTCATTTCTTCTTAACCAAGACTTTCTTGAGTACTATGAGAATGCTCATATATTGTAAGTTATTATAAATATTATTTTGGTGGGCTTGCTGCTCACCCTTGCTTTCTTCTTTCATCACACAACATCAGATAGGCAAGATGAACAGGACCAAGCTCCCAATTCGCGAGCAGATAGGAAACGTTCCACAGTTTCCTATAGGCGTTGATGTCGCTGTAGCTGAGGTAGGAACTACCAATAGGCTAGGCTTTCAAGTTTTGATGTATCAGATTATGTATATTTATGAATTGTAATAATGGGAAAGAAATGTAAATTTATTCAGAAAACCTTTTAAGGTGTATTGGCAGATAATTGTGGAATAAAATGACTTGTGATTATTTTTGGATGTTCATCTCCGAGACTATAACTTGTGGTGTGTGTGTTTATTGTGGGGTCACAGTACAGAGTAGTTGATTAATTATTAAGATTGGGTGTTATTAAGGGAAATGGAACTCGTGACAACCCGGATCCCCGACCCCGGATTTGGGGGTGTTACAGAAGTGGTATCAGAGCTAAGCGTTATAAACCTCAGAGATGATGTGACGTTAAGATAATAAGTTCACTAAGATAATAAGAACTCTTTCCAAGTTCATAGTCGGGCTACCTAACGTAGTACAGACAGTTAAAACCCTTACGGGAACCCTTATAAATATCGTGATAGAAGCGTAGTTCGTTATTGTATATGGTAGCGAGACTCCGAACCCTGAGGTTGAGGAGCAACAACGCGATGATGTTTTATTACTTATTGGAGATCAGATTATGGATCCGATAGAGCGTCCTAACGCGGGATCGAATGATGTTCATATTGAGGATGTAGCGGTTGAGGATGTTGTCCTTGAAGGGATAGTTGCTGAGGAGGATCCCATGGAAGATCCTGACAAGAATGAATAAAGGACCACTGATGAATTGATGACCATGGTTAGGTCGACTACCAGAGGTAGGATTGGCCGGTCACTACCGGAGGTTCGTTCAAGTTTGTAAATATAGTAGTCCCTTTAACGCGGCTTACTCGTAAGACTGAGAAGTTTGAATGGACAGAGAAATGCGAGAACAGCTTTCAAGAACTGAAGCAAAGGTTGGTGACGGCTCCCATGTTGGCGTTGCCGGATGGGAAAGGAGATTTTGTGATTTTTAGTGACGCTTCGCATAAGGAATTAGGGTGCTTCTTATACAGCACAACAAGGTAATCGCGCACGCGTCAAGACAATTAAGGGAATATAAAATTCGATATCCCCACCCATGAGCTTGGGCTCATGGCAATAGTTTTTGCCCTAAAGATTTGAGGCACTACTTGTATGGAGAGAAGTGCGAGATTCACAAACCATAGGAGCTCTAGTACATTTTTATGTAGAAAGAGCTCAACATACGCCAGAGGAGGCGGTTAGAGCTAATCAAGAATTATGATTGGGAGATTCTTTATCATTCGGGGAAAGCCAATGTGGTGGCTGATGCCCTTAGTAAAAAAGAGAGACTCAAGATTATAATGTCTTTAGGAGAGTTATAAGAGATTTTGAGAAAATGGAAATAGAAGTGAAGGTAACCGAAGCCGGTACCGAAAAGCTATTTGAGATTGCAATACAGCCCGAATTATTGGAAAAGAACATATTGTGCCAGAAAAAGTGATGAATGAAGGCAGAAAGCCAACAAATAGATAAGAGATTAATACTGAGAAAGATGATAAGGGAATAATGAGGTATTCCTACAGGATTTGGGTTCCAAATGTTCAAGAGCTTAAAGATGAGATCCTAGATGAAAGCTAGTTTGAGGAATAAGATTTAGAGCAAAACCTGAACGTGATAGTCAGGGAGGTCGCCTTCAAGATAGAATGAACCCATAACATAATGAAGTGGAAAATGAGGATTTAAAATGTATAAAATAACCCCAAGTATGGGAGAAGGATGAAACATTTCATACTAAGGAAATAGAAAGTTGAGTAAGGAAAGGAGACCCGAGACGGTACTCCTATACGACAATTTATGGACCTGTCTAGACAGAACTTAGACTACTATCCCCAACCACCACCCTGAGGAAACAATACGGTGGGAAATTCCTTCAGGACCTTTAAGTCACTAAGCTCTCAGAGTTTCAAGGAACAAGTTGACCCAGTCAAGGCAAAAGCCTGGCTAAAGGAAATAGAGGAATCATTTGAGATTCTAAATGATTGATGATGCGCAAAAGACTATTTTGTCACCTACCTTCCTAAGAGAGAGGCCCCCCGCTGGTGAAAGACCAAGAAAGGCACGGAGCCAGAGGTTAGGATAAACTTATTAAAGTTCAGTCAATTGTTCTCGGGAAAGTAATTCCCAAGGTTATGGGGATAGTGTAAAAGCTTTAGAGCCAGAACAAAGGCAGACGAGTATGATGAATTATGAATCTAAGTTGTAAAAGTCGTCAAGATTCGTTCTAAGGACACGAATCCAGAATGACGGGATGTTTGAAATCAATGCTTAGGTTGTGTTGGTTCATGAAATAATGATAAGAGAAAGGAGTTGGGTATGAGGAAACCCTAAAGACTCGTAGCAATAGAAATAGAAAAGTATGTAATCGTCAGGATGCGGGTGATTCACCATGAGTTAAATTGATGGTTGAAGGAATAAGAGATACATATATTTTATCCCCTGTAAGTTGGGAGGATTTGAGGAAACCTTGAGATAGTTCGAAGGATAAATATTGAGACACGGATAGACTGAGGAGACAAGAAAGTAAGAAATTAGGAAAATTGGATGAAGGAAGTGACCCTCAAGAATGTGAAGTGTAAGACCGGTGGCTTGATACCCAGAAAGGGAGACGCCAGGTATGAAAGATATCCCAACATTGAGATGTCTGTTGAGATAAACAACAAAAGTAAATAAGGAATTATTAAAAAGAAGTTCGCGTTGAACACGACCAATATCTTGCAGAACATCCTTGTTATCGTTACCAGATTAGGCAAGAAAAGCGGATAACCGTTGTTATCTTTTGGAGGCCATATTGATTGACCTTATTTTGAATACAGATGTTATTGTGAAATTAGGCATATACTATCGAGGTGGAAATGATTGAATAAGACACCCTTATCAGGGTTATATGACTTGATTTATCCATGGAAGGATGCAGGTACCTTTTAAAGGTGGAATTAAGGATAAAACATCGGTAACTTAAAATAAATCCTGGGGGAATGCATAAAGGTTGGCATTTCACCCTTAATAGGGATAGTATGAGTTTTGATAGTATAGAATGAAGGATTAAGGTAACAACAACCTTTAAGGATCAGTGGAGAAATTTTTCAGAAGTATATAGACTATGATTCTGGTATTAATAAATGGTATCTTGATACGCCCTGTGCCTAGGGTGTACCTGATGAAGGATTTAAGGATAACCTTAGAAGTTTTACAAGGAGAAAGGTAATATTCAAAGTTCTCAAGAACAGAAATTTTGATGAAGGAAATATGGCGTAATTATAATAATGCCAAGTGGGGCACGTGTTAAACCACGAGAAAGTATGGATCGAACCAGTAAAGGTTGAAATTAGTCAAGGCAATTAGGACCTAAGATAAAAGATGTTCTAAGTACGATCGAGAGTCAGTCGCGGCAGTGATTAACCTCTAAAGACTGAGGCAATAACTTATGGAAAAATGGTGATTTTTTTTTACTCATCAGATTTTAAGGAAAACATCTTCACATAAGTTGTGATTGAAATGGGGTAGAAAATTAGTAAAAGTGGTTAAGATGACATTGATTGTAAGGAAATATTACTATCAGGAAAGGCCAAAGAGGTGGCCGACACTTTAAATGTAAGAGGACAATTACAGGCGCTCGTGCCAGAGGAATACAGTAATAATGGTTGAAGCCGTAAAGGTTGTATTATGGTTTGAAAGATTGACATTCCTTCTGATGACTGTGCAATACCCAACCGTAATAGTAGTTGGTAAAGGTTTAATTCGTGTGATCGCCATGAGCGGGCTATCTATCTCAGAAGGAACTACCCGGAGGATAATCCCGGACCATGTTTCAAAAGGGACTAAACGAACCTTGAGTTAAGTCTTTTATTTAAGGCATACGAGTAAGAATGGTATTAACCTGCTATCGTTGCTTTGATTGAAACTCTTCTGCAATTTTATCTGCTTCATGTCAGGTATGTATGTCAGGATCAGGAGTGTTCTTCATGAATCAGGAATGGTGATTATGTTACCTCCTTAGAAGGATTTGATATGACATGTATGGACTCCGTATGGTTAGATATTAAGATTTCATGGAATGTGAATGACGACAGTAGGTCAGTGGTGGACCATAGTAAGGCAGCAATGATTCTGCGAGTAACGAGCTGATTACAACCGTGAGAGTTGTATTGGAATGGATGTTGAGATTGAGTACCACTAAACGGGTCGTGGTAGTGTATAAGTTATCATTGATAGACTAATTTAGTAGAGTATCTACCTATTGAATATTTATTCTTTCTTATCAATAGAGAGTCGTATTATTATACGAGGAAGGTTACGGTGCAAGCATAGAATTCAAGTAACGATGATGTCTAGAATGAGATCCCAGGTTCGATTTTCGATATCGAAGGAGTTTCGAAGGTGATTGTGTATAAGCTCGAGGAAGAGCATGGGTCCATAGAATGATGGACGGAATAGCAAAAATATTTAGGCATGTGAAATACGATGCTATAATACTTGATGTTGATATAAATACCTATATGTTTTGTTCTCCTATGACAAACCTCTATAGTTCAGAGGTAGATTCCAAGCCAGATATTTTATGGCAATATTTTTTTTCATATATACAATTCTCTTCAGTTCGTTCTTTTCTCTTCTTTTTATTTCATATAAACTGAGAAGAACAACCCTTCCAGAAGGGGAGGTATTGCCGAATGACTATCTATCTATGTGATAGAAGCCGAGTAGGATACCAGCTATTATTTAATTGCTTATCAAGTACTAAAGGATGGCCACCTTTTGTACTAACTATGCGATATAACAAGTGTTCATGATCATAGTGATCTCTCAACAAATTCCTTTACTTCTATATGATTGATCAAACTTTCGGAAATAGAAACAGCTGAAAAAGGAGTAATAAAGTTGTGGTAGTATTCGGAATGGAAACACATTCGTGATACTAAGGTTGACGTTGTTATTAAAAGGTTATAGAACGCTAACGAGCAAAAGTATAACTAGTATAATATTAGGAACAGAAGGTTGTAGCGATTACGAACTGGAAAAGAATGGGTATTGAGAAGCAAAAGCTCTAATGCTAAACGCTATAATGAGAGTCTGTGCAATAGACTTGAAAGAATTTGGAATGATCAGTTATCACGGATTGAGTTTTCTTTCGACGATAGATCATATGTCAGTATTGAGATATCGCCTTATGGGATCCTTGAGGGAAGATAATGTCGATCTCCCTTATGTTAGGATGAAGTTGTAAAGCGCAAAATGCTCGGACCAGCAGTGGTCCAAAGGACCAAGGATTTAATAGATTTAATCAGAGGACGGATGGTAGTAGCCCAAGATGGATATAAGAAGTATGTTGATTTGACACGAAAGGACAAGGAATGGGAAGTAGGGGACCTAGTGTTGTTATAGGTATTCCCTTGGAAGGGGTTAATGAGATTCGGAAAGAAAGGAAAGCTAAGTCCACCAATTGTTGGACCCTTGGATATATAAAGACGTTTTGGGAAGTTAGCATATGAGCTAGCCCTACCCCCGAACATGTAGCAAGTCATAACGTGTTCCACGTATCAATATTAAGGAAGTATAATTCGGATGCTAGACAAATAGGGGCATATGAGCACATAGACACGCAACCCGACGTAACCTATATGGAGCAACCAGGAAGGGTTAGAGAGTGAAAAGGAACAAGTGCTTAGGAGAAGGGTTATTAAACTAGGAAGAGTTGGTGGTAGGACAACAATGTGGGAAAATTTACTCGAGAGTTAGAAAGTGCAATACTAAGAGAGTATCCCTATTCATTTTCTATCTGATTCCGGGACGGAATCCTTTTAAGGAGGGGAGACTGTAATAACCCCAAAATTTTGAACTTTTTGTAACCCTTATGAATAGTGTTTTAGCTGAATGAGAAAACTTTTCATGCCACACTATGTAGGGGTTCTGTTATGGATATTCTGAGATTTTATTAGTACTCTATATGGTATATAAGTGTATGTAAAGATCGTCAGAATCCAATTCCGAACACTTTGGTTTTTCCCGGAAATCCACTAGATACGGAAAGAATTGAGTAAAAGGTAACAGGATAAAAAGGATTTAAATTAAAGGATTATAAGAGACGATCATAAAAGGAATATAATATATTAATAAAGGTTAAGGGAACCTAAGTAATAAGATCCCGGGTATGATCCCTCAAACGATTAACGAAAACGAAAGTTAAGCGAACCGTATAACAGATCAGCGGTCATTAGGCAAATAATTAGGAAGTTAATCAAAGGGATAAGAGAGGATGGTGTCATCCAACCAATAGAAAGAGGACAAAGGAGGGGTGATGACATCACAAAGTGATGCAAGCATGACATAAGAGGGAAGGAAATGTGGTGGAATATTAACCACACAAAATCAGGGGTAAATGGGTAATTGACCTAAAACAAAACAAAACTAATTCAACCACCCAAGCAAATATTCATTTTCATCAAAACAAAAACACAAAATTCTCCTTCATCCTCCCTTTGCTCTCGGCTTTTGCCATTTTCAAAGAAAACAATTTTCAAAATTCAAGTTCAAGGCTTCCTAAATTGGTAAGATAATTCCCTAGTATTCCTTATGCATAGTTATTGCTATTCTATGAGTTTAAGCCTCCAAATCATTCACAATCTTCTTCAAGAAATCAATGAAGAAGACAATGAATAGTGACTTCAAGAATTTTAACTTGATTTTCTTGTTTTTCCTTTAAGATCCAAGCATCCCTAAGTCATCTCAAGACTTCTTAAGGCTTCCTAGCTACTCACACCACTTCAAGGAAGGTATATCATCTCCAAACCCTAGCTTTACTTTTTAAATAGGATGATTCTAGTTGTTATGGTGATACAGTAGCTTAATGCTTGTTGGTTTAGAATTTGGGTTGGAGTGGTAGTGAAATGGATGGTGAATCTTGTTGTTTTGGTTAAAAGAACTTAAGTATAGTTAAATTCAAGCTTAAGCATAAGTATAAATGTTAATATTGAATTGATTGGGGCTGTTAGGATGTGGTATGGATGGAGTTTGGATTGGGATGTGATTGTGGCTTGATTATGGGTTGAATTGGAAGGGTATAAAATTGGGAAATCGCGTAAATATAGCCGTCGTAATGTCCAATTTACTTTAGACTGCTTTTGTTCATAACATTAGGACCCGAGAACCCCCTGCTAGATTTTGACCATTGCCATGTTTAGATAGTTCATGTTACGAGCTTCGTTTTGATATGTGGTTCGTTGGATTCCGATGAACGTTTTAGGAGAAACGGCCGTTTTAAGTAACAACGTTTCGCGAACGAACCCTTACCCCTCGCCTTACTTTGAAACACAGGTTAAAGACCAAAAAGGGTTAACTAGTGTATGAAACAATTATGGTAAGAGTGTTAGGCAGTTGGTAAGACACTCGCGAAGGAATCGCCTTAAAACTCGTAATGGTTAAATTATTAAAAATGGTGGAGCCGAGGGTACTCGAGTGAGTTAAGAGAATCAGTAAGCGCAAAACGAGCGTTAGAGTCTGAGTTGGTTAGAGTATAGATTTACAAGTGACTTTGGTTTAATTCCAACTTACTTGTTGTTTATAGGTTACCAGACTCGTCCCGAGCCATCCGTAACCCTCAGTCGCTCAGGCAAGTTTTCTACCCGTTATACTGTTGTTGTGATGTATATATGTATATGCATTATCTTGTGATAGATGCATGTTGGTTAATTAGCAAATTTTGCGATATATTGAAGCATGCTGATATGGTATATATATGCATGCCTATTTCGTATTCTTGCCATATATATCTGTTGGTTCAGTTGATAATACCTATGCTAGAGAATAGCGGTAATTTGCATATACCCTTAGTATAGGGACCCAAAGGTGAAAAACATTTTCTAAAACCGGGAGTCGAGGATCCCGAGTAGATTTTATATATATATTTATATATATATATATGGTTATAGTTTTCAAAACTATTAATCGAATAAGGTTTATTCGATAACTTTATTTTATTAATGAATATTATCTTGAATATTCATTCGAGGACTTATGACTCCTTTATATTATTTATTGAATATCACTTGGATATTCATTTGAGGATGTATGACTCCTTTATTTTATTTAATGAATATTATTTATAATATTCATTCGAGGTATTATGACTCAGTTTATTATTTAATGAATATTATTTCGAATATTCATTCGAGGGCTTATGACTCAGCTTATTTTATTTATTGAATATTATTTGAATATTCATTTGAGGATCTATGACTCCGATTATTTGCTGAGATATATTCTTTATTTTATTAAAGGATAAGGTGTCGATAATCAAACTCACTTTTGATCATTCAAATAAAGATAGTACTTTCGTATAGGTATATCTTTGGTTATTTAATATTCATTTCAAGTATAAGTTTTAAAACTTCTACTTCAATTATTTTTATAAAGACTATTCTTTATGGAAATATTATTTAAATAATAATATTCAGATATTTTCTAATATATTGGGACTGATTTATTTTGTTAAATCAGCATCACTCCAAACATTCTTAAAAATGTTTTGCGAGTCTTCAAAATGATTTTTAAAAGTTAGAGCGGATCCCAAAACTCATTTTTATATTTAAGATCCTCCTTTCGAAGGGGATTTAAATACTCGCTCAAAACCTGAGGGATCCGGCTCTGTGGTGTGTTTTATATTCACAACAAGGTTGCTGTTTTGATAAAAGAGTTTTTGATTACTTACCCAACACTCAGGAAGTAAAATTCATGGAACAAGTTAATCCATTAACAGGCATCGCCTGGGAAATATCGGTGAGTTCTCCTTTCCAACTAGATACGACTTCTTGGTGGAGCCGTATCAACAAGTTTCTACTTGGGGAAAGGGGGAACGAGCTTTACGTTTCAGAGTCATGGATTTCATCTGAACTAGGAGTGGCATAAGTGGTCGAGTGGCGCTGGCCCAGCCTTATTATATTGGCCCAAATGGCCTGGAAGTTCCGCTAAGGCGGTCCATTCCTTAGGAGTTCAGTGTTCGGTTGACAAGTAAATCCGACAGGTTCTCCTCTACATGTAGAAAATGGTGGGGTTGCACTACTACGACTGATCATCGTAAGTGGTCTTCCTGGCGCGACAAACTCCCGTAATGAGTTCATCATCCAATTGGATATTTCTGCAACACTACCCAGAGCACTTCGATAGAAAGGCTACGGTTGGGCGATTGTTGAGTGTTGGCAGGGTCAAGTTTTAAAAATGATGTTTGCATCAAATGAAGTATCTCATAAGTTCATTTTATTTTGATGATATTTTAAAGGTTGAATCTATTCAAGTATTATCTTGTAGTCTCATCTATGTGATGAACTTTTGAACTAATTATTACTTGAACGGTGGTAGTTCAAGTAGTATTTGGAAAAGATATAAGTATATTGGAGTATCTTGTAACTTCATCTTTTAAACTTATATCTAGTAAATGATTATCTTATGCATGACAAAGATTTTCAGAAAAACGTTGAGACAAGGTTAGATATATGAGATCACCTTGCAATAGTATTTTTATACAGTTATACACTGGAACTCTGTGTGTATTATACATGGAAGAGGACTTCCAATATTTTGAAAAGTATAAATATATATATATATATACTGAATATTTTGCGACTTCATCGCATTAAGATATCAACTTGGTTCATTTCTTCTTAACCAAGACTTTCTTGAGTACTATGAGAATGCTCATATATTGTAAGTTATTATAAATATTATTTTGGTGGGCTTGCTGCTCACCCTTGCTTTCTTCTTTCATCACACAACATCAGATAGGCAAGATGAACAGGACCAAGCTCCCAATTCGCGAGCAGATAGGAAACATTCCGCAGTTTCCTATAGGCGTTGATGTCGCTGTAGCTGAGGTAGGAACTACCAATAGGCTAGGCTTTCAACTTTTGATGTATCAGATTATGTATATTTATGAATTGTAATAATGGCAAAGAAATGTAAATTTATTCAGAAAACCTTTTAAGGTGTATTGGCAGATAATTGTGGAATAAAATGACTTGTGATTATTTTTGGATGTTCATCTCTGAGACTATAACTTGTGGTCTGTGTGTTTATTGTGGGGTCACAGTACAGAGTAGTTGATTAATTATTAAGATTGGGTGTTATTAAGGGAAATGGAACTCGTGACAACCCGGATCCCCGACCCCGGATTTGGGGGTGTTACACATGGTCCTAAAGTCAGCAGGCTCTAAATGGCGACAGTTTAAGACTGATTTGACGAGAAAGTATGTGCTACCATTTATTGGAGAAAAGAAGAAGCTGAGTAAGCCGCCAAGAGGCTATGGTTATGTTAGTAAGGCAACCTGGAAAAGGTTTGTGAGACAGAGGACTGATTCTAAGTGGAAGGTATGTTTTAATTCTGTAATATATGATTTTGGTGATTTTTTTGCATCGTCTGTTGTAATTTTTGTAATCTTGTGACATGTTTTTAGGAAATTCATGACACACAAAGTGAAAGAGTGTCTAAGAGAAAATATCATCACCGGTTGTCAAGAAAGGGCTACATCGGTTTAAAAGAAGATGAGGTAAGAAAAGTTCATTTAATTGTATAACTGTATTTAATTTATAATAGGTCAGTCCATAATAAATTAGAGTCCTACATTTTTTAGCCCTGGAGTTATTTGTATTACTGTATTTTATTTTATTTGTAACAGATAAAAAAAGGAAGGTTGAATCCGGGAGAAGAACCGGATAGAGCGATTTTTTGGCAAAAGGCTCGTAAGCGGAAAAACGGACAAGAGGTCGATGAAGATTTGGCTGTTGTATGCGATAAAATTGTAAGTTTTAATTTTGGTTAAATTACATTAAAGTAGGCGAATCAGTAAAATTAGGATGACATAAATCAATAAAGTAGGCGAATCAGTATAAATAGGACCCCTGTCAATGTTTTAATTATTTTCTTGTTAACAGAACGCATTGTTGGAAAAAAAAAGAAGGGTGAGATTCAGTTTTCTGGTGCTGAAGATGTTCTGACAACGGCTTTGGAGAGTCGTGAGCATTCTGGGAGGGTTCGGGCTGTTGCAGGGTACATCACTCCAAAACAATACTTTAATTTGCCAAGAGAGCCAAAGCTTCGCATCACAAAGGCAGAGTTGATGGCCCGTGATCGACAAAGGGATGAACTGCTTGAAAAAAAAACGCAAACTCTCGAGGCAGAGATTGATCGCTTGAAGTCAGTGATCAAAAGTGGCGGTACTTTTCACTCTCCAATGCCATCTGAAAAGGCAAGTTTCGATCCGGAAAAGGATAAAGAAATGAAGTCAAATCCACCACCTGCAAGAGGAGTTGTGTTGGTATATGAAGATGATGACTGTGTTTTTACAGATGGCCCAACTAGGCCTTCACCTCCTGGAAGTCACGTAAGTTATTTTAATTTTGTGAGCAACCTTGTCATTTATCTTACTAAGGTAAATCATTGTTACCTTAATTTTTTAATTTTGTTTATTTAAATATTATAGGCCCAACGATCTTGTGAGCTATCTGTCGAGAGACTTGAGAATAAGGTTGCATTTGGTATGGTATATCCTCGCGAGCATAATTTAATTGATTTGGTACATGGAGTTGATATACCAATTGGACATCAATGTGTCTCCATTGATGGCCTCATAAAACCAGATGCCTTGCTTCCAGCTGAGACACGTGGTGATGACATGATGACTGTCTGCGATGCTCTAGGATCTTTTTTGGCATGGCCTGAGAAATTAATTAGCTACACAAATGTTGCGGTATGATGAATAATATATATATGTATAATATTGTCTGAATTTTGAAATTAAATTGTTCATTTCAAGATATTAAAAATTAAGTGGTATGTACATTTTATTTTGGTTTTATATTATCATCAAGTGCAGAAAAAAGAAAGGCCCCGAACAAGTGCTGAAAAAATAAAAAAGAATGACGGGTTGCAGGATTTGAAGGCACAATTTCTTCAAGCAAAGCCAGGTGCGAAAGTGCCAAAGGGCTTTAAGCTGTTGTATAAATATGCAACAACTTGGATGAAAACTACCGGGGTCAGTATCCAGGTTCGATGTGAGCCGAATGTGTTTGGACATGAAAAAACAATTTATTTGTTGCATGAGAATGTTGTGTCTTTATTGGAGTTTGAAATGTTGGGCCAAGCAGTAGTTGCAAGTTACATGGCGTAAGTTACCTTTTTTTTCTTTTTAATGATCATTTTTTTTAATGTTTGTAATTTTCCCGAACTTGCATTTTAATATCAGCACTCTTTCGATAGGCACTTGCATTCTGAGATTAGTGAAATACCAGAACTGGAGGAGACATTTGCTTTTATTGACCCCGGATCCACATATCACGTGAATGCTGATTTTGAAGCATACATTTTAAACCGGTTGAGAGAGGGTAACCCGGATCGCCTATTCTTTCTTCCGCATAATCAGAAGTAAGTACTTATTGTAATACTGAAAATTAAAAACATGGATAGTACAGTACAAATTTCTATGTGTTGTGTCATATCTGTCTTTGTTTATTTATGAAAATAGTATGCATTGGATTTTGGTCGTTATCTGGGAAGGGGAAATATATATTCTGAATCCACTACCTCACCCGACACAATTTTTAGAACTAGAAAAGGCGTTATCAAGGTAAATTTTTATTAACGTAACAGTTTGGTATAATTGCATGTTCATTTCTGTACATTATATGAGATTTTATGTTTTTTATGTAGGGCTTTGAAAAGTTACAACTCTGAAACCGGCAGGGGCAACAAGATGGCCAAGGCAAAGTTTCTTAGTGTAAGTACAATAGATCGAGTACCTAATATTTGTGCTTAATATATATGATTTATTTGACATGCCTGATTTGTCTTTTAATTAATGAAATAGGGATCTCCCAAACAACTCGGTGGGATTGAATGTGCGTATGTAATAATGCGATACATGAAAGAAATTATCGATGATGACAAGTTGAATTTTGCTAAAAAGGTATTACCTTGACGCTTCCAGTTTGCTATATACTGAGATATGGTTACTTTTCGATATGGTTACTTTTCATTCATGTACTGAATTTTGTTTGTTTGGAATTTGTAGTGGTTGGCCAAGACTCGATCGTGTTACAGCATTAAACAGCTAGATGAAGTTCGCATTGAGGCTCTGCAGTTCATCCAAGAGCAAATCTGATCAATTCTTGTACTCAAGGTCTTTTCTTTTGCGTAGTCGTACATTTGGTAATTTAGACGGTTCTGTGTAGTAAGAATGTAATTGTATGAATGCTGGGGTTGCTGTATAGGTTTGCAAATGCTGGGGGTTGTACATTTGGTAATGTAGATTCTGTAGTTTTTGAATGATTGATGCAGATGATGGGGTTGGTGTTGGTGATTTTTGGATGATTGATGCAGATGATGGGGTTGGTGGTTTTCGGATGATTGAATGGTTAAATGTATAAATGATTGACTGGTTAGATTTGTATAGATGCGTGTTATTCCAATGTTTTGGTTTTGGTTATGTAGTAAAGGACATCGGTTTTATTTATAACAAATGTCTATTAGTAACGAGTACATCGCTTTTTTAGAAAATTAGTAATGTAAAACTTTACACAATTTGGTCTATAAATTTTTTACATATCACTTTTAATTAAGAAAAGCTGATGTCAAAAAAGATAATGTACATCACTTTAAGGTAAAAAACTGATGTCAAAGGAATCCAGGTTCAAGTCTAAATTAAACATAGAAATCACTTTGTTTAAAATAAAATCGATGTCAAGTGACGTTATAAACATCACTTTTAACCAAACAAAACTGATGTCAAAAAACGCAATGTACATCAGTTTAAGGAAAATAACTGATGTGAAAGACTAACATGTTCAAGTCTAAATGATACATAGACATCACTTCATTCTACAAAAAACTGATGTCTATACGCTTAATTAGACATCACCTTTCATTAAAGAAACAGATGTTTAATATGCCATTTTACATCACCTCTGTCAAAATTATCGATGTTTTTGTGACAAAAACATAGCTCAATATATGTTTAATATGTTTTAATAGGTGTAATTTAGTTATTAAATAATTTTGTTATAGCATTTTTTGTAAAAAATCATCACATAGACATCAGTGTTTTTCACTAAAATCGATGTTTTTGTGACAAAAAACATAGCTCATGATATGTTTAACATGTTTAATTAGGTGTAATTTAGTTATTAAATAATTTATTTATAGCATTTTGTTCTAATAATCAACACATAGACATCTGTTTTTTAACTAAAATCGATGTCTAATCGAGTATAGACATCGGGTATTCACCGATGTCTAGAATAGACATCACCGACATCAACATCGGTTGGGAAACAACATAGACATCGGCCAAAAAGTGATGTCTATGGACTTTTTTCTTGTAGTGACATCTTGCACAACATCTTTCATTGTCATGTTAAAGGTTCTTGCTCTGGGTTGAGCTGATGGTGTTGGGAGGAGCGGTGGTCCAGCAATCCTAAGAACATTTGCCTTTTGAACAGGCTCCTTACAGTTTCTGGCCATATGGCCCACTTTTCCACACTTGAAACAGGTTAAGTCAGGTTTATTTGCTCCACTTGGGCATTTGGATGAATAATGCCCCTTCTGATTACACCTAAAACAGGTCACATCCAACTTATTACATCTTCCCGGGTGTCTCTTCCCAAAAACTTTGCATTCTTGAATCTGAGGTCTATAATCATTTCCCGACTGTCCTGCCTTCTGGAAACAGTTCTTCTGAGCTTCGTTCCCGGGTTTGAATTTCTGAAACTTTTGGTTCTGACCTCCACCATTCTTTCCAAACTTCCCTCTAAACTTCGAACTTCCTTGCTCTTGTTCCGAGCTCTCAAACTTCCTTTTCCTACCTTCATTTTCTCTTTTTACAGCTTCACGCTCTCCATCCACCATCATTGTCGTTTGCACTAGGGCGACATAGTTCTTGATCTCCAACAGTGCTACTTGACTTTGAACCCATGGCATAAGTCCCTGTTGGAACCTTTTGGCCTTCTTTACCTCCGTATTCACATACTCAGGTACAAATCTAGACAACTCCGAAAATTTTACTTCATATTCTGCTACTAACATATCTTCTTCTCTAAGGTCCAAAAACTTCATCTCCAACTGATCTTGCATATAGCTTGGAAAATACTTCTCCAGAAACATCTCGGTAAACTTTTCCCACGACAAATCTTTTCCTTCAAGCAAAGCTTTAGAAGATTCCCACCAGAAACTTGCCTCGTCTTTAAGGTAATAACTCGCATACTGAGCTTTCTTTTCATCCTTAACTTCTGCTAACTCAAACATTTTTTTCCATTTCTCTTAACCACGACTGAGGTTTTATCGGGTTAGGCAAACCTAAGAACTCTAGGGGATGAACAGATTGAAAGTGTTTAAAGTTTCCAACTTTAGGGGCTATGGGTTGTTGTAAAAGTTGAGCAAGTCGGCTCATCATAGTGGTTTCTTAGTTCTGCTCTGGGTCTTGGGTTTGAATTTCTTCTTCTTGATGATCTGGTGAGTTGGCCAATTCTTACAAACCTGATTGAGCAATTATTTAGCAATAAGATAGTATGACATTGATATATATAACAATATTTTTCTACGAAATCACTTTTGCGGGTTTTAAGCTTTACCCAATTTCGCACATGCAATCCTATTACTATATAATTTCTCTTATCAGTTGTATTTTCTCATGACACATGGTACGATTTCATGAAATTTTAAACACGGTTGTATAAAAACATGGTATACACAATATTTTATAAAGATTTATAAGGTTCACGATAGGAAACGAGATATATGGTTGATTCAACAAGCCAAAGGTACATAAATAAAGGTTTTGATTACAGCAAGTTCTGTAAATAAAGTACAATAATATAGCAGGGTTAAACAGAGGAAAAACTAGAAAACATCCCCCTATCTACCCCTAACTTCTAACAACTACTACTACAAAGTCCTGAGATACAACACAATATAACAAATGAAAAAGGGATCCCGGCATCTGACCAAGTATCCCAAGCCTACCAGCGCTGAAAGGAAACAACAACAACCATGGGCTCCACTAGATGTCCTGCCTAAACAACACTATCATCTAATCATCCAGAATCTCTCTTAACACAAACAACATCTAGCGAATGATCTTATGCAACCTCCGGGCCTCAGCATCAGCATGACTAGTGGATGGTCCCTCATCCAATCTCCTTCGGGAAACCTGCTCCACCAACTGAATCCTAGCTCTCCACTCTTCTATCACAACTTGTAGCACCCCCAAATCCGGGGTCGGGGATCCGGGTTGTCACAAGTTCCATTTTCCTTAATAACACTTAATCTTAATAAACAACCAACTAATGCGCACTGTGACCCCACAATATACACACACACCACACGTTATAGTCTCAGAGATGAATACCAAAAATAACACAAGTCATTTTATTCCATAATTATAAACCATTACACCTTACAAGGGTTTCTGATTAAATTTACATATTCTTTGCCATTAGTACAATTAATAATATACATAAGTTTGGTACATTAACAGGTGAAAACCTAGCCTATTGGTAGTTCCTACCTCAGCTATAGCGGCATCAACGCCTACAGGAAACTACGGAACGTTTCCTATCCGCTTGCGAATTGGGTGCTTGGTCTAGTTCATCTTTTCTATCTGTTGTTGTGTGATGAAAGAAGAAATCAAAGGTGAGAAACAAGCCCACCAAAATAATATGTATAATGATTAAAAATATATGAGCATTCTCATAGTACTCATGAAAGTCTTGGTCAAGAAGAAATGAACCAAGTTTGATATCTTAATGCGACGAAGTCGCAAAATATTCAATATATATATACATATATACCTTTCAAAATCTTTGAAATCCTCTGACATGTATAATTTACACAGAGTTCCAGTTTATAACTGCATAAAAATATCGTTGCAAGGTGATCTCATATATCTAACCTTGTCTCCATGTTTTTCTGAAAATCTTTGTCATGCATAAGATAATCATTAATTAGATATAAGTTGAAAATATGAAGTTACAAGATACTCCAATATACTTATAATCATTAACTAGATATAAGTTGAAAAGAAATGAAGTTACGAGGTACTTCATTTAGTCCCGATATATATATACACCTATATATATATATCTCATACTTTCCTTGAAAACCTCTGTTATGAAAAGTATAAACAGAGTTATAATACCCAATGAATTTGGAAAGAAGAAAATTTTTGGCATAAACCCGATATCTTGTTGATCAAGCAAAGATACCCATTAAGTAACCTTTTCTATTGTAGATGGATGAATTCCTTGTCGGTCATCACCCTGGCCGCATTAGGACCTCGTGCTGGACCGTTACCCGGCCACTCACGCGTGATGGACTGTCACCTAGCCTCTCACACCTTTATAGACCGTACCCCGGCCTGTCACTTATGCCGACTCAATTAGATGGACTTACTTGCCGAATGTTGGGCAAGTAATTAAATTGTTTTCTCAAAACAGCAACCTCGTTGCGAATATAAAATACACCACAGAGCCGGATCCCTCAGATTTTTGAGCGAGTATTCAAGTCCCCTTCGAAACGAAGATCTTAAATTTGAAAACGAGTTTTGGGATCCGCTCTAACTTTTAAAATTATTTTGAAGTCTCGAAAACATTTTTAAGAATGTTTGGAGTAATGTTGATTTAATAAAATAAATCAGTCCCGATATGTTGGAGAATATCTGAATATTATTATTTAAATAATATTCCCATAAAGGATAATCTTTATAAAAATAAATGAAGTAGAATTTTTAAAACTCATACTTGAAACGAATAATAATAACAAAAGATATACTGATACAAAAGTACGATCTTTATTTGAATAATCGAAAATAAGTTTGATTATTATTCAAAACTATCGAATATACCTTATTCGATTAATAGTTATAGAAAACTATATATATATAGATATATATATATATATATATAAATATATATATATATTATACTCGGGAACATCGACTCCCGGTATAGAAAAATGTTCACCGTTGGGTCCGCTATACTAAGGGTATACGCAACTACTGCTTATCTCTAGCATAGGTATTATACAGTTTATAATCAATTGAATCGATAACAAGGTATCAAGATTACGAAACAGGCATGCATATATATCATATCAACATGCTCCAATATATCGCAAGCTTTTCTAATAACAATCATGCACTTATCGCAAGATAATGCATATACATATATACATCACAACAACAATTATACGGGTAGAAAACTTGCCTGAGTGTTCCGGGATAGACTTAAGCTTAGAGTGGGTCCGGTAACCTATGAACAACAACATAAGCCGGAATTAGACCACGGTCGCTTAAGAAACAAGTCAAAACTCACTCATACCCTAACGGTCGCTTATACGCTTAACGATTTACGTTAATCGCTTGCGTACCCTTGGCTCCACCAATTTTAATATTAACCGTTACGAATTTTAAGGCGACTGTTTTGTGAGTACCTTACCAACTGCCTAATCCACCTTACATAATTGTTTAATGTTTAGATTAATCATTTACAGGTCTCAGTTATGGTCTCAAAGTTACTCGAGGTTTCAGGGTTCCCTCGCGAAACGCCATTACTTAAAAATGGTCGTTTCTCCTAAACCGTAAATCGGATCTAAGCGAACGACATATCAAAACGAAGCTTGAATCATAAACTTTCTAAACATGGTAATGGTAAGTTCATGGAAGTGAGTGTTCGGGTGCAAAAGTCATGCACAAAACAGTCTAATGAAATGCTTGGTTGCTTTCCTTTTGGCTTGGCAAATTATTAGCTTTTTACCGTGGTAAGTTTTACTTGGCTATAAATCAACCAACAAATCAAAACTCCTTGTCATGCTTATGTCACCATGCTTGCATGGCTTCTCCTTGTGATGTGATGACATCATCATCCACTAACCTCTTTGATTAACCCTTAATTACTTAGCTAATGACCGCTTATCTGTTATACGGTTCGCTTAACTTTTGTTCTCGTTCGTCATTGAGGGATCATATCCGGGATCTTATTACTTGGATTCCCCTAACCTTTCTCAATATTTTATATTCCTTTAATGATACTCTCTTATAATCCTTGAATTTAAATCTTTTTTATCATGTTACCTTATACTCAATTATTTCGGTATCTGGTGGATTTTCGGGAAAAAAACAAAGTGTCCGGATTCGAATTCTAACGACCTTTACACACACTCATTTACTTTATGAAATACTAATACGATCTTAGAATTTCCATAACCGTACTCCTATATAGCGTGGTTTGATAATTTTCCTTAATCAGCATCATCAGCAAAAAGTTACTATTCAACAGTGTTTCAAAAATTCCAAAATTTGGGGTTATTATAGTCTCTCCTCCTTAAAAGGATTCCGTCCTGGAATCAGATAAAAAATTGAATAGGGATACTTTCTTAGCATTGCACTTTTTAACTCTCAAGTCAATTTTCCACATTGTGGTTCTACCACCAAACTCTGACTAGTTTAATAACCCTTCTCCTAAGCACTTGTTCCTTTTCAATCTATAACCCTTCCCGGTTGCTCCATATAGGTTACGTCTGGTCGGAGGTTTACGGGTTCATATTCCCCTATATGTCTTGCCTCTGGGTCATACTTCCTTAACATTGATACTTGGAACTTATTACAAACTTGTTGCAGGTTCGGGGGTAGGGCTAGTTCATTTGATAACTTCCCAATACATCTTAATATATCCAAAGGTCCAACAAATCGTGAACTTAGCTTTCCTTTCTTTCCGAACCTCATCATTCCCTTTCAAGGCTTTTCAAAGGGATACGTTTAACAACAATAGGTCCCTTACTTAATACTCTTTGTCCTTTCATTGTCAAATTATCATACTTCTTATGTCCATCTTGGGCTACTCCCAGCCTTCTCTGATTAGATCTATTATATCCTTGGTCCTTTGGACCACTACTGGTCTGAGCATCATACGCTCTCCAACTCCATCCTATCATAAGGGAGATCGACATTTTCTTCCCTCAAGGATCTCATAAAGCGACATCTCGATACTGACATATGATCTATTGTCATAAGAAAACTCAATCTGCGTTAAGTGATCATTCCAAATTCTTTCAAGTCTATTGCACAGTCTCTCATCATAGCTTCTAGCGTTATAGCTTTTGCTTCTCAATACCCACTCTTTTCCAGTTCGTAATTGTTACTATCTTCCATACCTAATTTTATACTGGTTACACTTTTGCTCGTTAGCGTTCTATAACCTTTTAATAATCGCGTCAACCTTAGTATCATGAACGCGTTAGAATCATAATACCACCGTAGTGGTACCACTTCATCTCTAGCTGCCTCCATCTTCGAAAGCTTGGTCCTTCATATAGAATTAAAAGAATTTATTGAGAGATAACTATGATCATGAAAACTTGTTACATCGCATAGTCAGTACAGAAGGTGGCAAGCCTTCAGTACTTGACAAGTAATTAAACAACATGTGGTATCCTACTAGGCTTCTATCACACATATAGATAGTCATTCGGCAATACCCCCCCCCCTTCTGGAAGGGTTGTTCTTCTCAGCTTACACGAAATGAAAAGGAGAGAAAAGAACTAATTGAAGAGAATTGTATAAAAAAAATACTGCCACAAAATATCTGGCTTGGAATCTACCTCTGAACTATAGAGGTTTGTCATAGGAGAACAAAACATATATGTATATATATCAACATCAAGTATTATAGCATCGCAATTCATGTTCCTGAATCTTTTACTATTTCATCCATCGTTCTATCAACCCATGCTCTTGCTCGAGCTTATAAACAATCACCATTGAAACTCCCTAGACAGTGAAAATCAAATCTGGGATTTCATTCTAGACATTATCGTTACTAGAGTCCATTGCTATACCGCAACCTTCTTCGTATAGTAATACTACTCTTTATCGATAAGGACGAATAAATATATCATAGGTAAATGTTCGGCTTAGTTGGTCTATCATTAATAACTTATACATCACCACAACCCGATTAGTGGTACTCAATCTCAACATCCATTCCAATACAACACTCACGGTTGTAATCGGCTCATTACTCGCAGAATCATTGATGCATTACTATGGTCTACCGTTGATCTACTGTAGTCATTTATTTTCCATGAAATCTTAATAGCTAACCATACGGAGTCCATACATGTCGTATCGAATTTTCCAAGGAGGCAACATAATCACCATTTCATGATTCATGAAGAACACTCCTAAACTAGGCGTACATATGACATTAAGTAGATAAAATTGTAGAAGAGTTTCAATCAAAGAAATGATAGCAGGTTAACACCATTATTAACCATATGTCTTTATTAGGAGATACGAAGCTCAAAGGTTTATTTAGTCCTTTCGTAACATGGCCCTAGCTTATCTCAAAATAGGACCTTCTAAGGTAGGTAGCCCGCTCACGGCGATAACATGAATTAAATCTTTACCAAACTACTATTACGGTTGAGTATCGCACAATCATCAGAAGGAACATCAATCTTTCACACCATAATATAACCTTCATGGATTTAACCATCATCACTGTATTCCTCTGGCACGAGCGCCTATAATTGTCCTCTTACACTTAAAGTGTCGGCCACCTCTTTGGCCTTTCCTGAGAGTAATATTTCCTTACAATCAATGTCATTTTAACCGCCTTCAACTACATTTTCTACCTCATTTCAAATCACTGCTTATGTGAAAATGATTTTCTTAAGTCCTGGTGAGAAAAAAAAATATCACCATTTTTCCATAAGTCATTGCCTTAGTCTTTAGATGTGAACATTGTCACGACTGACTCTCGATCATACTTAGGACGTCTCTTATCTTGGGTCCTTCTTGTTTTCGCCAATCTCGACCCTCATTGGGTCGATCTATACTTTCTTATGGTTCAACACGTGCCCCACCTGGCATTATTATAATTACGTCATATTTCCTTTATCAAAATTTCTATTCTTGAGAACTTTGAATATTATTTTTCTCCTTGTAAAACCTCTAAGGTTATCCTTAACTCCTTCATCAGGTACACCCTAGGTACAGGTAATATTAAGATACCATTTACTAATACTAGAATAATTGTCTATATAATTCTGAAAACTTTCTCCACTGATCTTTAAAGGTTGTTGTTACCTTAGTCCTTCCAACTGTCAAAACTCATATTGTCCCCATTAAGGGTGAAATGCCAACTCTTATACATTCCCCTAGGGTTCATCTCAAGTTATCGGGGTTTTATCCTTAATTCCACCTTTAAAAGATACTTACACTCTTCCATTGATAAATCAATTCATCTATCCCTGGTAAGGGTATCTCATTTAATCATTCCTACCTTAATAGTCTATACTTAGTGTTATGTAACATCTTTTTCCAAACTGAGGCCAATCCATATGGCCTCCAAAAGATAATAACGGTTATCCGCTTTTCTTGCATGATTTGGTAATGATAGCAGGGATATTCTAGAAGATATTGGTCATGTTCAACGTGAACTTTTTTTTTGTTCTAATTACTCATTTACCTCTGTTATTTATTTCAACAGTCATCTCAATGTTGGGATATCTTTTATACCTGGCGTCTCCCTTTCTGGGTATCAAGCCACCGGTCTTACATACACTTCACATTCTTGAAGATCACTTTCTTCATCCCTTATTCCTAATTTCTTGTTATCCTGTCTCCTCAGTCCATCCGTTTTTCCTTATTAATCCATCGGTCTATCTCAAAGTTTCATCGAATACTCTCAACTTAAAGGGGATTAATTATAAGTATCGCTTACGTCTTCAAACCTTGACTTTATCTCATGATCAGTCACTATCGCGCTGATGATGACACACTTCTCTATATTTATTGCTGGGGTTTCTTTGGGTTTCACATACCTAACTCCCTTATCGCTTCTCAACTCTATTTCCTTTATATCCTTTTACACTCCTTCCCCTTTCAATCTTTTATTTTTGTTTCTATTACAACCATTTCATGAACCAACATAACATAAGCATTGATTTCAAACATCCTGTCATTCTGGATTCGTGTCCTTCAGACGAACCTTAACGACTTTCACAACCTAGATTTATGATTCATCATACTTGTCCGCCTCTGGCCTGGTTTTAAAACTTCTACACTTTCTCTCTATCTTCCTTAGCCTTCCACTGGTGGGTGGCCTCTCTCTTAGAAAGGTAAGTGGCAAAAACAGTCTTTTGCGCTTCGTCAATCATTTAGAATCTCAAATTATTCCTCTATTTCCTTTAGCCAGGCTCTTGCCTCGACTGGGTCAACTTGTTCCTTGGAACTCTGAGAGCTTAGCGACTTAAAGGTCCTGAAAGAATTTCCCACCGTATTGTTTCCTCAGGGTGGTGGTTGGGGGAAAAAGTATAAGTTTTGTTTAGGCAGGTCCATGAATTACCCAATAGGAGTACCATCCCGATTCTTCCTATCTTGCTCGACTTCTATTTTCTCATTATGAAATGTTTCATCGTTCTCCCATAATCGGGGTTATCTTATACGTTAAAATCCTTGTTTTCCACTTCATTATGTTTTGGGTTCCTTCTTGTTGATGGTGACCTCCCTGACTATCACATTCAGGGTTTGCCCTAAATCTTATTCCTCAAACTATGGCTTTCATCTAAGATCTCATCTTTAAGCTCTTGAACATTGAAACCCAATTTCTATCGAAATACCTCATTATTCCCTAATCATCTTTCTCGGTATTAATCTCTTCTCCCGTCATTAGCTCTCTGCCTTCATTTATCACTTTTTCTTGGCAAAATCTGATCTTTTCCAATAATTCGTGCTGTATTACAATCTCAAACAGGTTTTCAGTATCGACTCCGGTTACCTTCACTTCTATTTCCATTTTCTTGAAATATCTTATCAACTCTTTCGAAGACATTATCATCTTGAGTCTCTCCTTTCTACTAAGGGCGTTAGCCACCATATTGGCTTTCCTTGGATGATAAAGAATCTCATAATCGTAATCATTGATTAGCTCTAACCACCTCCTCTGGCGTATGCTGAGCTCTTTCTGCATGGAAATATACTTCAGATCTCATGGTTTGTGTAAATCTCGCACTTCTATCCATACAAGTAGTGCCTCCAATATTTAGGGCAAAAGTATTGCCGTGAGCCCAAGATCATGGGTGGGATATCGAATTTTATATTCCCTTAATTGTCTTGACGCGTACGCGATTACCTTGCTGTGTTGTATAAGAAGCACCCTAATTCCTTATACGAAGCGTCACTATAAATTACAAAATCTCCTTTTCCATCCAGCAACACCAACATAGGGGCTGTCACTAATCTTTGCTTCAGTTCTTGAAAGTTGTTCTCGCATTTCTCTGTCCATTCGAACTTCTTAGTTTTACGAGTAACCCGCGTTAAAGGGGCTGCTATCTTTGCAAACTTGAACGAACCTACAGTAATAACCGGCCAATCCTACCTCTGGTAGTCGCCATAACCACGGTCATCAATCCTCAACGGTCCTTTCTTCATTCTTGTCAGGATCCTCCACGGGATCCTTCTCAGCAATAATCCCTTTTAGGATAACATCCTTAATTGCTACATCCTTAAGATGAACATCATCTGGTCCCTCGTTAGGGTGCTCCATTGGATCCACAATCTGATCCCTAATATATAGTAAAACATCATCTTATTATTGCTCTTAAACTTCAGGGTTCCGAGTCCCACTATCATATACGATAAAGAACTACGCTTCTATCATGATATTTATAAGGGTTCTCATAAGGGTTTTAATTTTCAGTACTACGTTAGGTAGTCTGACTATGAACTTGGCAAGAGTTCTTATTATCTTAGTAAACTTCTTACCAACTAATGTGCACTGTGACCCCACAATATACACACACCACAAGTTATAGTCTCAGAGATGAAAACAAAATAACACAAGTCATTTTATTCCACAATTATAAATCATTACACCTTATAAGGGTTTCTAAATAAATTTACATATTCTTTTCCGTTAGTACAATTCATAATATACATAAGTCTGGTACATTAACAGGTGAAAACCTAGCCTATTGGTATTTCCTACCTCAGCTATAGCGGCATCAATGCCTACAGGAAACTGCAGAACGTTTCCTATCTGCTTGCGAATTGGGAGCTTGGTCCAGTTCATCTTGTCTATCTGTTGTTGTGTGATAAAAAAAGAAAGCAAGGGTGAGCAACAAGCCCACCAAAATAATATGTATAATGATTAACAATATATGAGCACTCTCATAGTACTCATGAAAGTCTTGGTCAAGAAGAAATGAACCAAGGTTGATATCTTAATGCGACAAAGTCGTAAAATATTCAGTATATATATATACATATATACCTTTCAAAATCTTTGAAATCCTCTGACATGTATAATATATACAGAGTTCCAGTTTATAACTATATAAAAATATTGTTGCAAGGTGATCTCATATATCTAACCTTGTCTCCACGTTTTTCTGAAAATCTTTGTCATGTATAAGATAATCATTAACTATATATAAGTAGAAAAGATGAAGTTACAAGATACTCCAATATACTTATATCTTTTACGAATATTACTCAAACTACCACCGTTCAAGCTATAATCAGTTTCAAAAGTTCATCACATAGATAAGACTACAAGATAAGACTTCAATAGATTCAATCTTTGAAATATCATTCAAAAGAAATGAAGTTACGAGGTACTTCATTTAGTCCCGATATATATATACACCTATATATATATACATCTCATACTTTCCTTGAAAATCTCTGTTATGAAAAGTATAAACAGAGTTATAATACCCAATGAATTTGGAAAGAAGAAAAACTTTGGCATAAACCCGATATCTTGCCGATCAGGCAAAGATACCCATTAAGTAACCTTTTCTACTGTAGATGGATGAATTCCTCGCCGGTCATCACCCTGGCTTGTTAGGGAAAAAACACACGCTAATAATACACGCAAGTATACGCGTTCACAAGTAATATAGAATACTTTCTAGTACGTTCCCACAGAGACTCAGACTAATTATGTTCAATTAACACTTACTCACCAATGTATAATTACTTCTCAAGGTCAAGACAATAATACTTAGATTTGATTAACTAATTATTAACTACAATTAACTACGAGAATTAAACACTTAATTGATACTTGAATTAACAATATTAAACACACATGAGATCATAACTTCATTACTGCTTCCTTCAATAGTTATTGTTATTACCCTTAGCATGTAACGGTGATGACATTAATCGAACAACCCGAAACTGATAAAAGCCGACTTTCGTTGTACTAATACTATTCTACCAAACATCCACAATTAAGATAGAAGTTGAATAGGCATCAATTATGTTGAGACCCTATATGTCTACAGAATTTGACAACATAACGATTTAAGCACAAGTTATTCCTTATGATTACACAGGGCAAGTAAAACGGTTAGAGTTACCCACTAATCATGCATACACATACATGAACCTATGCTAGCATGGCAAGTTCCAAATCTCAAGATCCACCGTCGCTTCACAAGAGATTAACACACTATCTTATCTATTTGCGACGCACATAAGACGAATAAGCACAACCAATACTAGATATCATACAATCATCACACACTAAGGTAATAAACAACTAACTAAAGAATTCCATAGTAAATCCGTTACGACCCCATGATCACGATTAGCCCATGATTGAACTCATCATCACCATGGGTTCATATGAAAACATGATAATAACACACGAGAATAACTAAATAAACTACTTATATTAAACCAGAGTACGTCACAAGAGTAAATAGGTTCAAAGTAAACAAAACTAGCATCCACTGTTAACACGAAGTAAAGAATCACAAGAAACTATGCTTCCTCTTTGTTGTGATGTGCTAAAACGGTCTTCTTCCTTATCTCCTTGCTCCTCAATTGATACTACGATTCAACATCACGTGAAACGTCTCTGAAAACTACTTATATAGGAGTCCCACAAAACCCAGCTATCTCAGAAGTTGGAAGCTCAACAGAATTAGGAGTCTAAAAATCAGTATCTTTTTTTACGCCCCTAAGCGGCCGCTCAGCAATCCTGAGCGAGCGCTCAGAACCTTTCTAGAAAATACTCCGTTTTGCTCCCGTTCTTCGCTGCATTCTGCTCCTATCTTCCCACTTGCAATACCAAGCACATCCTAAGGCTTATTCTTGATGAAAACTCCCCACAAATGCAAGTAATACCCTGAAATGCACAAACACTAAAAAAAACGCATCAAATACACAAAATACTTGATTTCAAGACATCAATTCAAGCCATTATAAGACATTCTAAGTGGTATAAAATGCCACTTATCACACCCCCAAACATAAATCGATACTTGTCCTCAAGCGTCACAGACTAAAAAACAAAACAAAAACATGCATGAATGCAATCTATATGAAATGCAGCGATCCCCCTCACTACGACCAAACCAACCAATTCACGGCATCTCAACAAATGCAATTAGGTGAATAAAGATCAATCAAATCATGCACACTAACATGCAACCAGAAACGTGGTGTGTGCAGATGCTTAACAGATATGCTTCGAAACTAGATCAATTATCATAACTCAACTATCCTCAAGGCAATCACATGATTATACGAAGAATAAATTTCTAGGCACAAAATGACTTATAACACTTCAAGATTACTGGAGCTTATTACGGAATCATGCTTCTCATTCAACACAACAATAATGCTTATTTGACCGTGCAATGAGTGAGGTCCACAAAAGACTAATACAATGGCATCCATTTAGCGAGCGTTAGGTTAGCGGATCCCAGACTATAAAAGCCTTAGGTCACTAGGCACAAAGTCCCCTAAGAACTTAATAACTTGAATACCAAAGAGCCCATTCGTGATCAATTATGCAATAACTCTTTATTTTTTTTCTTTTTTTTTCTTTTTTTCAATTTTTTTCTATTTTTTTCAATTTTTCTGAGCAAGTGCGTTTCGCTCCATCTTGCTCAACCCTAGACTACTCGTATAAAAATACGAGCCGGCCACTAGCCATTTGACGCCTAGCCACACTTAGCAATGAATTCCAATTTTTACTCCACTTTTTCTATTCATGCCTTTTATCGTTAAGAACCTATTATAAATTCTAAACATAATCACTAGATTAACCTCAAAAACCATTAAACCATGACAACAATCTAGTACTTAAGCATTCTCTAAGACTTAGTGAATTACAAGTGTTTCTAGCATGCATGTCAACCTACAAGTCTCAACATCACTCTAACGCTATCACTACACTCGCATCAACATCATAAATCAATTGGTAAAGCAACGCAAAAGGGATCATGGTAAATGCATGAGCTAAATGACATGATAAATAAAGCTATAAAATAAAATAAAATATAATAAAAACTATATGGCAAAAATATGCAGTTATATGAATTAAACTACCATGAATATGCAACTATATGACACACACACAAAATATTCCTTAACTACCACCCCCAAACTTAAAATCTTCACTGTCCCCAGTGAAGGTAGTAGAAAGGAACACAGGGTATACCTACTCGGAGAAATCATCATCATCACCCTCAAAGGGTGGAGTATTAGGAGGCGGATACGCAGAGTCCTCACCAAAAATGGGCCACTGGATGTCAGCTCCAAGGCCTCTAAAAGCAGTCCTAAGTGCAACAGTGAGCTCCTGAGCAAACCTGCTCTACGTCTCGCACATAGCATCCATCCTCCTCGATATCCTCCTATACTGGGCATCAGCCATCCCAGCACCCTCCTGAGCTCTAGAAGAACCTGCCTCATCACGCCCCGGTCTAGCCATGGTAGCACCAGCTGCTGGACGTCCTCCTGGAAGACGATAACCCAACCCATGCTCCTCGGGGTCTCCACCAGTCCACTCCTGCATCACATTCAGAGTCCCAAAATCAATAGGAGCGGCCGGCAGCTGCAACTGCTAATGAGAAGGCCAATGAACTCCCACTGCTCGGCAAAGCTTTGTAACATTAGATGCATAAGGGATGTTCATGTGCTGCGCTCCCCTCAAAAACTTCAGAATTCCTTGGTAGATGAACTCACCAAGGTCCACATAGTACTCCTCATTTAAAATACCCCATAACAACTGTGCTCGCTCAACTGTAATCTCATGTGCATGTGAAGTAGGCAGAATATTAGCACAAATAAAGGCATTCCATGCACGGGCATACCTATTCATCGCAATTGCTGGAAAATGACGATACTCGTTAGTCCCAGTTTTGAACGTCCAAACCGTGCCCGGCCTACAGAGAGTAGCACAAATCAAGTCCAAGTCAAAATCAGTCTTCTCATTCCAATTCTCCTCTATGGGCTTCCGATGTCGCTGCCCAATCACACGACGAATCGCCTCAGGATGATAATCCACTATTAGCCCACGCACAACAGAAAACCCATTCTTTTCGGCCTTTGCGTTCACATAGAACTCACGAACCACGCTCATCAGAACGCCTCTGGCAACTCACAGAAAGAAATCCAACTCTTTTCAGCAATCATTGGCAACAACTCACCATCCCTCCCCGATGGTAAGAATCCCCTCTCCTTCAAAATCGGCTTACCCAGAAGCCTAATATACTCCTCCTCAGCAGCCCTATCAAACAAACGAGGTCTCGCAGCAGTACCACTCAAAGAATCAGTAGTAGGAACAGTGTTGCTGCTATCAATAGTCCTTGATCTCTTGGGTGCCATTGAAACTGAGAAAAAGTGTTTAATATTTGTGTTTTTTGAATATGGGAGAGAGTTTAAGGTTGAAAGTGTATGGGGGAGTACATGGAATAGATGTATGTATATATAGGATAGTGGGGTTGAGGGTTAAAAACGTGGGTTTATGGGAGAATAAATCACGGGTAATGGGTTTGTGTATGTATTTTTGTGTTTTAAGATTTTTTTTGGAATTTTCTAAAGCTTAAAAAAAAATCAGGCAGTCGGGCCCTGAGCGGTCGCTCAGCAGAGCTGAGCGGGCGCTCAGGGACCTTCTGGTAAAATATTTTTTTGGCCCTGGTTTTTCTGATTTTTTTGTGGATTTGGATATGTTACTAACTTCTATGGGTTCCTATAACAACAAATCTTGGGTTGCCTCCCAAGAAGCGCTTCTTTTTCATCTTTAGCCTGACGTAGGGTACCTCGCTCAAGTTGACAATAAAATGGCACTAACCACTTCCCGGTTTGCCGTGTCCCCATAGTAATGCTTCAAACGCTGACCATTAACCTTGAATGTTTGGCCCAGATCATTCTCAAAAATCTCCACCGCTCCATGCGGAAACACAGTTGTAACACCCCCAAATCCGGGGTCGGGGATCCGGGTTGTCACGAGTTCCATTTCCCTTAATAACACCCAATCTTAATAATTAATCAACTACTCTGTACTGTGACCCCACAATAAACACACACACCACACATTATAGTCTCAGAGATGAACATCCAAAAATAATCACAAGTCATTTTATTCCACAATTATCTGCCAATACATCTTAAAAGGTTTTCTGAATAAATTTATATTTTCTTTGCCATTATTACAATTCATAAGTATACTTAAATCTGGTACATCAAAAGTTGAAGCCTAGTCTATTGGTAGTTCCCACCTTAGCTACAGCGACTTCAATGCCTATAGGAAGCTGCGGAACATTTCCTATCCGCTCGCGAATTGGGAGCTTGGTCCTGTTCATCTTATCTATCTGATGTTGTGTGATGAAAGAAGAAAGCAAGGGTGAGCAGCAAGCCCACCAAAATAATATGTATAATAATTTACAATATATGAGCCTTCTCATAGTACTCATGAAAGTCTTGGTCAAAAGAAATGAACCAAGTTTGATATCTTAAAGCGATGAAGTCGCAAAATATTCAGTATATATACATATATACTTTTCAAAATCTTGGAAGTCCTCTTCCATGCATAATATACACAGAGTTCCAGTGTATAACTGTATAAAAATATCGTTGCAAGGTGATCTCATATATCTAACCTTGTCTCAACGTTTTTCTGAAAATCTTTGTCATGCATAAGATAATCATTTACTAGATATAAGTTTAAAAGATGAAGTTACAAGATACTCCAATATACTTATATCTTTTCCAAATACTAATTGAACTACCACCGTTCAAGTTATAATTAGTTTCAAAAGTTCATCACATAGATGAGACTACAAGACCAGATTTGAATAGATTAAATCTTTTAAAATATCATCAAAATACAATGAAGTTACGAGATACTTCATTTGATGCAAACATCATTTTGAAAACTTGACCCTGCCAACACTCAACAATCGCCCAACCGTAGCCTTTCTATCGAAGTGCTCTGGGTAGTGTTGCAGAAATATCCAATTGGATGATGAACTCATTACGGGAGTTTGCCGCGCCAGGAAGACCACTTACGATGATCAGTCGTAGTAGTGCAACCCCACCATTTTCTACATGTAGAGGAGAACCTGTCGGATTTACTTATCAACCGAACACTGAACTCCTAAGGAATGGACCGCCTTAGCGGAACTTCCAGGCCATTTGGGCCAATATAATAAGGCTTGGTCGGCGCCACTCGACCACTTACGCCACTCCTAGTTCAGATGAAATCCATGACTCTGAAACGTAAAGCTCGTTCCCCCTTTCCCCAAGTAGAAACTTGTTGATACGGCTCCACCAAGAAGTCGTATCTAGTTGGAAAGGAGAACTCACCGATATTTCCCAAGCGATGCCTGTTAATGGATTAACTTGTTCCAAGAATTTTACTTCCCGAGTGTTGGGTAAGTAATCAATTCATTTATCAAAACAGCAACCTTGTTGCGAATATAAAACACACCACAGAGCCGGATCCCTCAGGTTTTGAGCGAGTATTTAAATCCCCTTCGAAAGGAGGATCTTAAATATAAAAATGAGTTTTGGGATCCGCTCTAACTTTTTAAAAATCATTTTGAAGACTCGCAAAACATTTTAAAGAATGTTTGGAGTGATGCTGATTTAACAAAATAAATCAGTCCCAATATATTAGAAAATATCTGAATATTATTATTTAAATAATATTCCCATAAAGAATAATCTTTATAAAAATAATTGAAGTAGAAGTTTTAAAACTTATACTTGAAATGAATATTAAATAACCAAAGATATACCTATACGAAAGTACTATCTTTATTTGAATAATCAAAAGTGAGTTTGATTATCGACACCTTATTCTTTAATAAAATAAAGAATATGTCTCCGCAAATAATCGGATTCATAGATCCTCAAATGAATATTCAAATAATATTCAATAAATAAAATAAGCTGAGTCATAAGCCCTCGAATGAATATTCGAAATAATATTCAATAAATAAATAAGCTGAGTCATAAGCCCTCGAATGAATATTCAAAATAATATTCAATAAATAAATAAGCCGAGTCATAAGCCCTCGAATGAATATTCGAAATAATATTCAATAAATAAATAAGCCGAGTCATAAGCCCTCGAATGAATATTCGAAATAATATTCAATAAATAAATAAGCCGAGTCATAAGCCCTCGAATGAATATTCGAAATAATATTCATTAAATAATATAAAGTTATCGAATAAACCTTATTCGATTAATAGTTTTGAAAACTATAACCATATATATGTATAAATATATATATATAAAATCTACTCGGAATCCTCGACTCCCGGTTTTAGAAAATGTTTTCACCTTTGGGTCCCTATACTAAGGGTATATGCAAATTACCGCTATTCTCTAGCATAGGTATTATCAACTGAACCAACAGATATATATGGCAAGAATACGAAACAGGCATGCATATATATACCATATCAGCATGCTTCAATATATCGCAAAATTTGCTAATTAACCAACATGCATCTATCACAAGATAATGCATATACATATATACATCACAACAACAGTATAACGGGTAGAAAACTTGCCTGAGTGACTGGGGGTGATAAAAGGCTCGGGACGAGTCTGGTAACCTATAAACAACAAGTAAGTTGGAATTAAACCAAAGTCACTTGTAAATCTATACTCTAACTACCTTAGACTCTAACGCTCGCTTTGCGCTTACTGATTCTCTTAAGTCACTCGAGTACCCTCGGCTCCACCATTTTTTATAATTTAACCGTTACAAGTTTTAAGGCGATTCCTTCGCGAGTGTCTTACCAACTACCTAACACTCTTACCATAATTGTTTCATACACTAATTAACCATTTTTGGTCTTTAACCTATGTTTCAAAGTAAGGCGAGGGGAAAAGTTTCGTTCACGAAACGCTGTTACTTAAAATGGTCGTTTCTCCTAAACCGTACATCGGAATCAAACAAACTACATATCAAAACGAAGCTCGTAACATGAACTATCTAAACATGGCAATGGTCATAATCTAGCAGGGAGTTCTCGGGTCCAAATGTTATGAACAAAAGCAGTCTAAAGTAAATCGGACATTACGACGGCTATGTTTACGCGATTACCAATATTTAAACTACTCCAATTAACCACCAAGCAACTCATAACCATCAATACAACAAAACTTCACCTAAACCATACCACATCAGTCCATAATCTCCAAGGTTTTCAACTCAAACAACCACAATCAAGACGTATGAACTATAATCAAGCTTCAATTACCAAAACACTTCCAAATCAAACCAAACTACTAATAATCACAATCCATGCTTCTCATTTCACAAAACCAACCATTAAACTTACTAAAAAATAAAGTAAAGGCTAGGGTTTGAAGTTTATACCTTCCTTGGGAGGTGTTAAGTTGCTAGGAAGCCTTAGGGAGCCTCCTACAAGCTTGATCTTTCCAAAGAAATCAAGAACACAAAGTTAGGCTTTGAAGTTTCTAAAAGTCCGATTTAAAGAACTGTAAAAATGAGGGTCTTACCATGATTATTTGGACAAGACTTGTGAACAAGAGTTGTAGTCCATCTCAATACCTTTCCAATGAGCTATAGAACAAAATATTTGAGTGAGAAATTAAGGAGATACAGCAGTTTTAGTGTGCTGGTTCTGTTTTAGCCGAGAGCAATGGAAATGGGGGAGGAAATGCTTTTGCTTTCTTGTGTTGGTGGAATAATGTGGTGGATAATGATGGGTTGTCTTGATATTTTGCTAGGTTAATAATAAACAAAGGAGTTAGTGGAAGATGATCTCACCATTTGCCATGTGTTGGTGATTTGTGGTGAGATGAGATCATCCCTAGTTAACTATATAATTAACTAGCCATTCCTTCCTAACTATCACTTGGTTTCTTGTTTGATCAACCATCCACTTGCCTTGCCACTTGCAAAGGTATTTACAAGAGTCGTTATTCATTTCTTTGTCCGGTTATCACTCAATCTCGTTGATCGTTTGGTTAAATACCTTAATGGTTTTATTGATAAAATCTTCTTGGTATTTTTAATACCTAAATTAATTCTCCTTTATAATCCTTGAATTTAAAATCCTTCATCTTAATATTAATTCCTTAAATCCCTTAATGTCTGGTGGAAATCTCAGGGAAAAATAAAAGTGCTCGTTTTCAAAATCCGACAGCTTTTACATACACTTATTTTTTTTATGGAATACTAATACGATCTTAGAATTTCCATAACAGTACTCCTATATATCGTGGTCTGATAATTTTTCTTAATCAGCATTGTCAGCAAAAGTTACTATTCATCCGGGTATCAAAAATCTCCAAAAATTGGGGTTATTACAACAGTTTTGACAATAAAAGGTCTAGACCACCTTGATTTCAACTTTCCCGGAAAAAGTCGGAGACGAGAGTTGAATAAGAGAACTTGCTGCCCCGGCACGAATGACTTAGGATATAGTTTTCTGTCGTGCCACCTTTTTACTTTTTCCTTGTACATTTTGTTGTTCTCGTACGCTTGAAGTCAAAATTCATCAAGTTCATTTAACTGAAGCATTCGCTTCTTTCCAGCTACATCTAGATCAAGGTTCAACTTCTTCAATGCCCAATAGGCCTTATGCTCAAGCTCTACAGGTAAATGACGTCCCTTACCATAAACAAGTTGAAACGGGGATATCCCAAGTGGAGTCTTGTATGCTGTTCTGTAAGCCCAAACAACTTCATCGAGCTTTAAAGACCAATCCTTCCTTGACGGACAAACAACTTTCTCTAGAATGCGCTTGATCTCTCTATTAGACACTTCCGCTTGACCATTCGTTTGCGGATGATAGGCAGTAGCAATACGATGATTCACATTATAGCGCTGCATCATAAAAGTGAACTTACGGTTGCAAAAATACGACCCCCCATCACTTATGATTACTCGTGGCATTCCAAACCTTGTGAAAATCTGCTTATGAAGAAAATTTAACACTACCTTTGCATCATTCGTCGGTAGAGCCTTGACTTCTACCCATTTTGATACATAATCGACTGCCAGAAAGATGTACTGATTATTACAGGATGAGACAAATGGCCCCATGAAATCGATTCCCCAAACATCAAACACCTCGACTTTAAGCATCACATTTAACGACATCTCATCCTTCCTCGTAAGATTCCCCACTCTTTGGCAAAGATCACACCTTAAAACGAACTGATGAGCATCCTTAAACAAAGTAGGCCAGAAAAAACCTGCTTGCAGAATACGAGCTGTCGTCTTTTCACCACCATAATGTCCACCATAAACTGTGGAGTGTCGGTCTCGTAATATCCCCTCCGTCTCACAGAATGGGATACATCTCCTGATGATCTGGTCAGCTCCCTATCTAAACCAATACGGTTCATCCCACATATACCACTTCACCTCATGCAGAAACTTCTTCTTTTGAGCTGCATTCATATTAGGAGGCATTATATTGCTGACAAGATAGTTCACAATATCTGCGAACCATGGCTCTTCCTCTTGAACTGTGAATAACTGCTCATCCAGAAAAGATTCGTTGATCAATGTCTTATCATGTGAAGTAGAATCGGGATTCTCCAATCTAGAGAGATGGTCAGCTACTTGATTCTCAGTACCTTTTCAATCCTTGATCTCTAACTCAAATTCCTGTAGCAAGAGCACCCAACGAATAAGTCTAGGCTTTGAATCCTTCTTGGAAACCAGATAGCGAATGACCGCATGATCAGTGAATACTGTCACCTTTGTCCCAAGAAAATAAGATCGAAATTTTTCGAAACCAAAGACTATAGCCAAGAGCTCCTTCTAAGTAGTGGTGTAGTTCATTTGAGCTCCATTTAAAGTCTTACTAGCATAGTCGAGCACATGAAAGAGATTATTCTTGCACTGCCCAAGAACTGCGCCCACCGCATAATCACTCGCATCAAACATCATCTCAAAAGGCTCTGTCCAATCAGGTGCCGTAATAACTGGTGCAGTTATCAACTCTTCTTGAGAGTCTCGAATGCTGTCAAGCATTCATCATCAAATTTGAAAGGCACATCCTTCTTGAGCAAGTTGCACAACGGCTTAGATATCTTCGAGAAGTCCTTGATGAGACGCCGATAAAAACACGCATGACCAAGAAAACTAAGGATTCCTTTTACAAAAATAGGTGGTGGAAGGTTTTTAATGACTCCCACCTTGGATTCATCCACCTCAAGACCCTTGCCAGAGACCTTATGCCCAAGAATAATGCCTGCACGCACCATAAAGTGACATTTTTCCCAATTGAGCACCAAATTAGTGTCCACACACCTTTTGAGCACCGCATAAAGATTATTCAAACATTCATCATACGAATGTCCAAAGACAGAGAAGTCGTCCATGAACACCTCGATATTATTTCCAATCATATCAGAGAATATAGCCATCATACATCTCTGAAAAGTGGCAGGTGCACTACATAAGCCAAACAAAACTCTGCAAAAAGCAAACGTGCCAAATGGACAAGTGAAGGTAGTCTTTTCTTGATCCTCTGGTGCAATGCAAATCTGATTATACCCCGAATAGCCATCCAGAAGACAATAATACTCATGATCGACTGACCTGTCAAGCATCTGATCAATAAATGGAAGAGGGAAGTGATCCTTCCTTGTGGCCTTGTTCAGCTTTCTGTAGTCCATGCATACCCTCCATCTTGTGACTGTTCGAGTGGGAATGAGCTCATTCTTCTCATTTGCTACCACAGTAATACCTCATTTCTTAGGTACACATTGCCCGGTGCTCACCCAAGAACTGTCAGAAATAGGATATATGATTCCTACATCCAGCCGCTTCAGAATTTCTTTCTTCACCACTTCTTTCATGATAGGATTAAGTCTTCAATGTTGCTCAACCGTCGGCTTACTACCTTCCTCTAGAAGAATTTTATGCATGCAATACGAAGGGCCGATCCCTTTTATGTATGCTATAGTCCATCCAATAGCTGATTTGAATTCTCTCAAGATCCTCAAGAGCTTGTCCTCCTCACTACCTGAAAGGTCAGATGCAATAATAACAGGTAAGGTAGATGCATTACCTAAAAAAGCATACCTCAAGTGTTCAGGCAATGGTTTAAGCTCCAAAGTAGGTGCTTCCTCAATAGATGGTTTGAGCTTTCCTTCAGCATTCTTGAGGTCAGAAGTACCAAGAGATTCAAATGGCATGTCTAGCTTTCGCCTCCAAGGAGAAGCACTTAGATATTGTAGTTGCTCATTGCCATCCTCATCATCTCTGTCAAACTCCCCCACTAAGGCTTTCTCTAAGGCATCAGTCCTTAGCATATGATCGAGTTCTGAAGTAACCGCGGAATCAATTAAATCCACCTTTAAGCACTCCTCGTCTTCTGTAGGGAATTTCATCGCTTTGAACATATTGAATGTCACATCCTGATCCTGCACTCTCATAGTTAGTTCTCCTTTCTGCACATTTATCAAGATTATGGGAATCTTCTTATCTTCCTCGAAATCCAGAATAACAAAGTCTGCAGAAAAGAAGAGCTTATCCACCTTTACTAGCACATCCTCCACTATGCCTCGTGGATATGTAATAGAACGATCAGCCAATTATAGAGACATGTAGGTGGGCTTTGGATCAGGCAAATTCAACTTTTTGAAGATAGAAAACGGCATTAGATTGATGCTTGCTCCCAAATCACACAGGCACATGTCAAAAGACAACTTGCCAATGGTGCAAGGAATGGTGAAGCTACCTGGATCGTTAAGCTTTGGAGGTAATTTTTGTTGCAGCACAACACTGCACTCTTCCGTTAGAGCAACGGTCTCAAGGTCATCCTATTTCACCTTCCTTGAAAGAATACTTGTAACACCCCAAAATCCGGGGTCGGGGATTCGGGTTGTCACGAGTTCCATTTCTCTTAATAACACCCAATCTTAATAAACAATCAACTACTCCATACTGTGACCCCACAATAACCACACACACCACAAGTTATAGTCTCAGAGATGAATATCCAAAAATAACACGAGTTATTTTATTCCACAATTATATGCCATTACACCTTAAAAGGGTTTCTGAATAAATTTATATTTCTCTGCCATTATTGCAATTCATAAAGATACATAAGTCTGGTACATCAAAAGTTGAAAGCCTAGCCTATTGGTAGTTCCTACCTCAGCTACAGCGACATCAACGCCTATAGGAAACTGCGGAACGTTTCCTATCCGCTCACGAATTGGGAGCTTAGTCCTGTTCATCTTGTCTATCTGATGTTGTGTGATGAAAGAAGAAAGCAAGGGTGAGCAACAAGCCCACTGAAATAATATGTATAATAATTAACAATATATGAGCATCCTCATAGTACTCATAAAAGTCTTGGTCAAGAAGAAATGAACCAAGTTTGATCTCTTAATGCGACCAAGTCGCAAAATATTTAGTATATATATACTTTTCAGAATTTTTAAATCATGTTCCATGTATAATATACACAGAGTTCCAGTTTATAACTGTATAAAAATATCGTTGCAAGGTGATCTCATATATCTAACCTTGTCTCAACGTTTTTGTGAAAATCTTTGTCATGCATAAGATAATCATTAACCAGATATAAGTTGAAAAGATGAAGTTACAAGATACTCCAATATACTTATATCTTTTCCGAATACTACTTGAACTACCACCATTCAAGTTATAATTAGTTCATCCCATAGATGAAGCTACATGACAAAACTTGTATAGAATTAATCTTTGAAATATCATCAAAATGAAATGAAGTTACGAGATACTTCATTTGATTAATACATCATTTTGAAAACTCGACCCTGCCAACACTTAACAATCGCCCAGCCGTAGCCTTTCTATCGAAGTGCTCTGAGTAGTGTTGCAGAAATATCCAATTGGATGATGAACTCATTACGGGAGTTTGCCGTGCCTGGAAGACCACTTACGATGATCAGTCACAGTAGTGCAACCCCACCATTTTCTACATGTAGAGGAGAACCTGTCGAATTTACTTGTCAACCGAACACTGGACTCCTAAGGAATGGACCGTCTTAGCGGAACTTTCAGGCCATTTGGGCCAATATAATAAGGCTGGGCCGGCGCCACTCGACCACTTACGCCACTCCTAGTTCAGATGAAATCCATGACTCTGAAACGTAAAGTTTGTCCCCCCTTCCCCAAGTAGAAACTTGTTGATACGGCTTCACCAAGAAGTCGTATCTAGTTGGAATGGAAAACTCACCGATATTTCCCAGGCGGTGCCTGTTAATGGATTAACTTGTTCTAAGAATTTTACTTCCTGAGTGTTGGGTAAGTAATCAAAAACTCTTTTATCAAAACATCAACCTTGTTGTGAATATAAAACACACCACAGAGCCGGATCCCTCAGGTTTTGAGCGAGTATTTAAATCCCCTTCGAAAGGAGGATCTTAAATATAAAAATGAGTTTTGGGATCCGCCCTAATCTTTAAAAATCATTTTGAAGACTCGAAAACATTTTTAAGAATGCTTGGAGTAATGCTGATTTAATAAAATAAATCAGTCCCAATATATTAGAAAATATCTGAATATTATTATTTAAATAATATTCCCATAAAGAATAATCTTTATAAAAATAATTGAAGTAGAAGTTTTAAAACTCATACTTGAAATGAATAATAAATAACCAAAGATATACTTATACGAAAGTACGATCTTTATTTGAATAATCGAAAATAAGTTTGATTATCGAAACATTATTCTTTAATAAAATAAAGAATATTATTTAATAAAATAAGCGGAGTCATAAGTCCTCGAATGAATATTCAAAACAATATTCATTAAATAAAATAAGCGGAGTCATAAGTCCTCGAATGAATATTCAAAATAATATTCATTAAGTGAAATAAAGTTATCGAATAAACCTTATTCGAATAATAGTTTTGAAAACTATTTATATATATAAATATATATATATAATATAATATACTCGAGAACATCGTCTCCCGCTTTAGAAAATATGTTCACCTTTGGGTCGCCTATACTAAGGGTATACGCAACTACTGCTTATCTCTAGCATAGGTATTATGCAACTTATAAGCAATTGAATCAACAATTAGATATCAAGATTACGAAACAGACATGCATATATACCATATCAGCATGCTCCAATATATCGCCAAATTTGCTAATAACAATCATGCACTTATCACAAGATAATGCATATGCATATATTTACATCACAACAACAGTATAACGGGTAGAAAACTTTCCTGAGCGACTGGGGGTGATAAAAGGCTTGGGACGAGTCTGGTAACCTATAAACAACATATAAGTTAGAATTAAACCAAAATCGCTTATGAATCTATACTTTAACCAATTAGACCCTAACGTTCGCTTTTGCGCTTAACGATTCACTTAAGTCGCTCGAGTACCCTCGGTTCCACCATTTTTAATAAATTAACCATTAAGGGTTTTAAGGCGATTCTTTTGCGAGTCCTCTACCAACTGCCTAACCGAGTTTACATAATTGTTTCATACTCCAATTAGTCATTTAAGGGCCTTAACCAAGGTTTTAAAGTAAGGTGAGGGGTAATGGTTCGTTCGCGAAATGCCGTTACTTAAAACGGTCATTTCTCCTAAACCGTACATCGGATTCAAGCGAACCATATATCAAAACGAAGCTCGTAACATGAACTATCTAAACATGGCAAAGGCTACAATCTTTCAGTGACGGGTCCTAAAGTTAAGAACAGAACAGTTAAGGAAAATCGGGCATTATGACATTTATGTTTACGCGATTTCCAATTCAATTAACACTCTAAATTATCATCAATTCACTCACAACCTCCAATACAACAATATTCAACTATAATACTACAAACTCAGTCCCCAACTCCAATTTTTACCAATTTATCCAACCAATCAAAGACCCAATATTCAAAACCAATACAAATCCACCAAAACTACTTATAATCAAAGATCAAGCCTTAATACTAACAATGCTTCAATAAAACTTAATGGAATCATAAAATCAAAGCTAGGTTTTGAAGTTTCTAAAAGTCAGATTGAAAGAACTGTCAAAACGAGGGTCTTCCCATGCTTATTTGGATGCGACTTGTGAACAAGAGTTGTAGGCCATCTCAATACCTTTCCAAAGAGCTATAGAACATACTATTTGAGTGAGTATTGAAGGAGATATAGTAGTTTGAAGTTGCTGCTCTGGTTTTGGCCGAGAGCTTGCTTCTTTAAAATGAAAAGTCAAGTTTGTGTTATGATTTTTTTGTTTTGTTTCTTTGTTTATGGCTTGGCTAATTTTGAGGATTTACCATGGTAAAAAATGAATGGCTCACAATCAACCAACAACACACTTCTTTTTGTCATGCTTAGGTCATCATTCTTATGTCATCCAATTGACACATGTCTCTTCCTTGTGGTTGGATGATGTCACAATCCTTGGCTTCTTGTACAAGATTGTCTTTTGGTCGCTTATTTGTTTTACGGTTCGCTTAACTTTCGTTCTCGTTCGTCGTTTGAGGGATCATATCCGGGATCTTATTACTTGGGTTCCCCTAAACCTTTCTCAATATTTTATATTCCTTTTTATGATCCCCTCTTAAAATCCATGAATTTAAATCCTTTTTATCCTGTCACCTTATACTCAATTCTTTCGGTATCTGGTGGATTTTCGGTAAAAAATCAAAGTGTTCGGATTTGGATTCTGACGATCATACACTTATTTACTTTATAGAGTACTAATACGATATTAGAATTTCCATAACAGTACTCCTATATAGTGTGGTCTGATAATTTTCCTTAATCATCATCATCAGCAAAAGTTACTATTCATCCGTGTTTCAAAATTTTCCAAAAATTGGGGTTATTACAGTCTCCCCTCCTTAAAAGAATTACGTCCCGGAATCAGATAGAAAATGAATAGGGATGCTCTCTTAGCATTGCACTTTCTAAGTCTCAAGTAAATTTTCCCACATTGTGGTTCTACCATCAAACTCTGCCTAGTTTGATAACCCTTCTCCTAAGCACTTGTTCCTTTTCGATCTATAACCCTTTCTAGTTGCTCCATATAGGTTACGTCTGGTTGCATGCCTATGCGCTCATGTGCCCCTATTTGTCTGGCATCCAAATTATACTTCCTTAACATTGATACGTGGAACACGTTATGAACTTGCTACAGGTTCGGGGGTAGGTCTAGCTCATATGCTAACTTCCCAATACGTCTTAATATCTCCAAGGGTCCAACACTTCGTGGGCTTAGCTTTCCTTTCTTTCCGAACCACATCCATCTTTTCCAAGGGAATACCTATAACAGCACTAGGTCCCCTACTTCTTATTCATTATCATTTCGTGTCAATTCTACATACTTCTCATGTCCATCTTGGGCTACTACCAGCCGTCTTCTGATTAGATCTATTATATCCCTGTTCCTTTGGACCACTGCTGGTCCGAGCATCTTGCGCTTTGCAACTTCATCCTAACATAAGGGAGATCGACATTGTCTTCCCTCAAGGATCTCATAAGGCGACATCTCGATAATGACATATGATCTATTGTCGTAAGAAAACTCAATCCGCGTTAAGTGATCATTCCAAATTTTTTCAAGTCTATTACACAGACTCTCATCATAGCTTCTAGCATTATAGCTTTTGCTTCTCAATACTCCTTCTTTTCTGGTTCGTAAGCGTTACTATCTTCCGTACAAAATACTATTCTAGATATACCTTTACTCGCTAGAGTTTTATAACCTTTTAATAACCACTACTAGAAATAGTAGATACGACATCGGTGTTTAGACATCGGCATGTAATGCACCCGATATTAAAATCATGTTTAACATCGGTTTAGTAAAAAGCGATGTTGAATACGAATACTGACATCGGTTTCACATAGTAGGCGTTGTCTATGTTCAAAAATTAAAAAGGCCAAATATATGGATTTAACTTTGACATCGGTTAATTTTGTTAACCGTTGTCTATGCTCTTTTTTTAAAAAAATAAAAATTTACTTGTGTTTTCCCCCCTTTCCAGTACACTTTTCCCCCGTTTAATTTTAGCAAAATAATTGTTCCCCCTTTACAGATTTCATTTCCCTCTTTCCAAAACCATCTCCCCTCTTTCCCTCTTTGCTCGCTGGCCCGACTCTCTCTCTCTCTCAAACATCAATGGAAACTCTCTCTCTCGAACTTGAACTTCATCTCAAACACCACGACTCTTCCTCATCTCTCTTTTCTTTCTTTCTTTTCTTGCCACTCCCTTTCGTAACCCTAATTAGAAACTAGTACATAATCGACACTGAAATTGGACCTGATTAGGAACCAAATCGAGCTTCAAATTGGTAAGGTTAGACCTAAATAGTGGCTTTAGAGCTTGGAAAGGGCCATGGGTTTCATTCCAAAAATATCGTTGAGTTTTTATGTACAGCTCTCTCTCCCTCGCTCTCTCTCTCTCTCTCTCCTTCTCTCTCTCCCTCCCTCCCCCCTCTCTCTCTCTCCCCCGTCTCTCTCCCGATCTCTTTCAGTGTTAGGGTTTCAGTTTATTCATTTATGTTAAAGTACATTTTTAGCTAGTATAGTTCTATTATATATATTTATGGCTTACCTACTGCTTATATTTTTTACTCTAATTTGGTGATTGTGAGGTGCTAATTTTATCGAAATTAAAAATCTCCGTGTCTTCTCATAGACAACTGGTAATGATTAGTAAGTTATTGAGTACTAAATGAGGTGTTATGTTTTTTATTTTTGTATATTTATATTTGTTTGGGCTTAATTATTGTTTATTTAGGCTAATAGGGATAGGGGTGTGATATGGTTATTAAAAATAATTATATGAAGTTGAAGGTGTATTGCTTTGTTTTGCTGATATTTAGGTTTTGATATTGGGTAAAGAGGAACCTGAAGCGGCGGTGTCGCCTGAAATGATGCAGTACTGAATTGCTAAACGTGTTAATGGACTACCTGAGAGTGATGAAGATGTGAAATTACCCGGAGCTACTTCAGTTGCATATTGTTCAATTAAGTTATTGGTGCCTTCATCACATGCTACTAATCTAATTGGAAAGCAGGGATCTACGATTAAGTCGATACAAGAGAGTTCTGGTGCCTCCATTCGGGTTCTTTTAAATGGTATGTTTCAATTTTGGATAACTAGGTGTAGATTGTAGATTAAATACTGGATTACGCACCACTAGTGATGCGAGGGACTATTCTTTGCAATCACACACACATTTATGTTACTTCTTAAAGAAGATGAAGTCACCCTTAACTAACTTTGACAATGGAGGAGATTTTTAAAGGGACTAAGTAGTTTAAACAAGATGTTTTTGATAAGGTTCAACTTGAATTCGATCAGTTTGGTCTTCATATTTATAATGCCAATGTGAAGCAGCTTGTTGATTTTCCAGGATATGAGTACTTTTCTTATCTAGGCCAGAAGACTCTGAGGGATGCACAGATGTTGCTGGAGGCTGAAACTGAGAAATCTGCTAAGCAATCATCTGAGCTTAATAGTTTGAATGAAGTAGTGAGTTGTTTGAAAAATGAACTGAATTTTGAAAAGGGCTTCCAGGATGAATTAGAGGTTGCGGTTTTCGAACTTAAAAGTAGCAAGACGACCATTTCAGAGCTGAAACAGGAGAAGCAAGATCTTAAATTGTCTTTAGAGAAAAAGATTGAAGACTCTGTGAAGCTTGAATCTTATGTTGCTAGCGTGAAAGAAAGTTTAAAGTGTCTGCATGACAATTTGCTTGTTGAAACAGGTCTGATGGAGAAACTGGAGTGTACAGTTCTGGAAATTACATCTCAATTAGATGAGGTACAGGACAAGTTGCGTTGCTTTGAGAGTCTGGATGCCAAAATGGTAAACTTGCGGCAATTGCCTTCTAACCTTGATATCAAAAGGTCCCAGAATAATCTTTTAGTGCAGCATAAGGATTGTCAAGATGAGTCTTCTCGTCCTACAGGCCTGAGTTGTCAGTTAGCAGAAATTCATGAGCATGTATTAACGGCAGAGGTTACACTCACTTTCATCAATACCCAGTATGAAAGCCTGATCTAAGAACAATTAATTGCCACCTCTGATGAGGAAAACTTTATTTCTTTTACTTTTCTCAAGCACAATTAGCATTTTTTATGTGATTTTGTTCAATGATGTTCTATTTTGGCAGTTTCGAGGTACTTGGTGAGGAGAGGATCTTATGAGTTGGATTTTAGCATAGTATTATTTGTTGCTCATTTATTGAAGTGGTGAAATTGAACTTTTAAATTAGTGATATACAATCTGTGTAGATAAAATATCTTGTCATTTAATTTGAAGTGAGGGACATAATATATTTTGGTACAGAGAGGAAGTAACTCTGTCCTAGGGAACACTCTTTCTCTTTGGTTTGTCCTAAAATATTTATATATTATACATATAATGGCTCAAATTCATTTTTTTGTTGTTGTATGTTATTGCTCAACTAATACTGCTCTTTACCTTGTTCATCTAACTATGACTGCTAAAATTCCGACTCTCTGGATTTAGATGGTTTCCGTTAAAAAGTCAAATATCAGACAATACAATCGTTTTAGGGGTGGGGTTTATTACTCAGAAAATTGATGAAAATTGTATGTGAACCATCCCAGTTACTATCTGATTAACTTGAAGCTCACAGTACTTGTAGGATCTGTAATTATAACATTAATCTTTTTATACTTTTTGACAAATAATTGCATTAAAGATTAATGGTGTCTAATTTGCAATGGATTATATGCTGGTATTGTAGTATAATATTTTACTAAGTTATCTTTATATGTCGTACACTTAATTTACTGAAAGGTAGAGCTGTAAATTGGTTTAGAAATAAAAAGTTAGGTGGTTAATGCAGAGACCTGCAAAACTATAATCTTATACTTGGACTGTGCAATATTAAGCCTTCAATGCTGCAAGGAAGAAAAAGAAAAACTTGAATTATCTTTGCGTGAATGCGTGGAGGAGAAATCTATAATAACAGCTGAACTTGCATTGAGAAAAGAACATCTGGAGAATTCTTTAACTTCCATTGATATCAAAGACGAAGTTGTTGTGGACACAATCAAGAGCATATCTAGCAATGTAAGTAATGGCAAGTCAAGCTCTGTGGCTCTGAGTACTATGACCGCAATAGCCACATGGATAGTGAATAAATTCTTGATACAAGGAGGAGATAAGGGTGAAGACTGAAATGCAGATATATAAGAATCAGAGGGATGCAGAGATGGAGCAAGCGAATACGGAGTTGGCGACAAAGAAGGCAGTGTGGTCTCAGTTTGCTAAGATGGCGCAGGTGGAGGCAGATAAGGGGTCAACCACGAGAAATTCTGTATGGTGGGAAGGTGCAAAATATTACTAGTGGAGGTGGATGTCGGCAGAGATCACCTGCTAGTCCAGTTTCCTCTAAATTTAACAAGAATGGTATTGCAGCAGACATGCTCAGGGGCCAGTTGGAGAAGGTGGCGGAAAGGAAGCAGTGCTGTATGATAAAATCAGAGAATCTGTAGCCAGGTCAAGGGTAAGGAGGCAGGTACGGTCAGTTTCAAGTGAAATGATTATATCGTTAATGAAAAATGTTGAAGATGCCAAGTGATACTTAATACTTAGTTAAGTGGTTGCAGAAAAATTAACTTATGTTTTAATTTCTATGTGAGAAAAAATATTCATAAAAAATAAAGTATGACTGTAAATAATTTAGATTAAAACCACTGTATTTAAAAGGGCTAAGCCAAGTCTGTTTCTAATGTTAGTTTTCACAATTTCTGATTGGCTAGGCTCATACATGTGATCTGGAAGCAGAACTATAGGTTTTAAAAGAAGAGAATGCACGACTGCAACATGCTTTGGTAAGTAAAGACTCTGGCTACAACTTTGGTTCTGTAAAACGAGTCGGTATATTTATGATTACATCTCTTATTGACAGCATCTGATGACAGTTCTTAAATATCCTTACACATTCTATGGCAGCTAGATCGTTTGCCTTGCTTGTACTGAAAATATGGTTTTAATGTTCAACTTTATGCTTTTCAAATCCATGGCTTCATTGATATTTGGTATGTGCTTTGCTCTCCTATCTTGTGCAATTCAACACTAGTTGATCTCTTCATTTCTAGTAAGGACTTAAATTCATATAATTTGGCTATATGGGCTACAAGATAATGTCATATTTAAGGCTATACTATAAAATCCATTTAACACTTGGTATAAATGACCATTCCAATAAACATAAATGTCTATTTAGTTTTTCTTTGAATCCAGGCAACAACATTTGCTAAACCTTGTTAGTCCTGCAAAAATATGTGATATATTGTTCAATGTTCTCAATTTGAGCAGGTGATAAGAACATATTTAAATTTTCTACGTGTAATACAAATTCTGTACAAATAATTTGTAGTGGAAAAAAAATTAGTACAACTTAGGAACCAGTAGACTCTAACCACAACTTTGTTTAATTCATTGGAAACAATATTGCATGTTGTATTATAACGATTATATAAGCAATTCTTATGCTATCATATCATTTTAACATATATTCTTATAAGTAACAGTAACAGTGCAAGGTAAATATGTATATATTGCAATTTTAAAGGGGAATAGGGTACTGGCTAACTGCTACACAATTTGATTCGGAGAAATAATTTGGTTAAACGTACAGCAATAGAAGCCTATTCCAGTTGTAATCATGCAAATAAAAATGAAACATTTCAGCAGAGTATCAGGCCTGGAAATGCCATCATCATTGCAGTAGTTTAAAATTTTACTACTTTCATGAGCTTTGGCAAATTTGTTTGTTTAATTAAAGACTCTCGTACAATGCATTATATCTTATATAGTTATTCCATTTTCTATAAAGTCCAATTAAGAACACATTTGTTAGTCCTGCAAAAACATGTGATTATTTTTTTTATTGTAATACAGATTCTATTCATGCAGGAAGAGATAACAGAGTTGAGAAAGAGACCTGAGTTTCTGTGCATGTTTAATGAAGTTCAAAATGAGAGCAATGACAGACTTAAAGAAATAGAGGAATCCCAGTTGAAACTGGCACAACTACAGACTACCCTTGAAAGGTAGTTGCACAATTGTAATTCAGAGGAAACAAAATACCTGCAGTGCCTGTTTTATAATTATCTAATTATGTGGTCTATGCGCGTACTCAGGCTAGAACTGAATGTGTCCAACCTCGAATCTGAGAACCAGGTTCTTCGTCAGCGTCATCGAACTTCTCCTACAACCCTGTTTGGCAGAATGGCACAAGTTAGCTTTTCAAAATAGAGCTTAAATTTTTATAGTAGGAAATTACCATATAAATGTGTTGACTCTATTTTTAAAAGTCTACTTGTATGTACAGGGGTTTCGTGCATCTTTAATGGGAAGGGAAATTTCCAGTGGGTACAGTGGAATTGAGGGAAAGCCAAACACACAATTGAAAATGGAAGCCAAGTATACAGATCTATTGTTTAAGCAGCACTTAACGGCTTGTATTGAAAAAATATATGGACTAATCCGTGATAGCTTGAAGAAAGAGATTATCCCATTCCTGAACTTGTGTATTCAAGTATGCATTTTACTTTAATTTTTTTGGTCATGTATAAACTCTTGACAAGTCCTTAGTTAAAAGAGTCTGGATAACTAAGTTATTTTATTGTTATTGGTTGGGATGTTTATTTTTGACTTGCAATGAATGTCGGAATTGATTGTTGGAATATTGTATGTTAAGAAATTTGGTATCAATGTAGCTTTATGTTTCTGTTGGATATTTTTGGTTGGATGTTGCATTGTTTGGTATTATTTTGGTTGTGTAAATGCAATCGGTTCATGTGGTTGTAAAACAGGACCAGGATGACATGTAATTTAGACCAAATTTACATCACAATGATAAATGTAAACCGATATAAAAAATGTACAAAAGACATCATGTAAAATAATATTAAATGAAAAAGAACTAAAAAACCGATCTGAAATAGACATTTAACATCGGTTCTGAAATGAAAGTCAATGTATTTTAAGTCAAATAACACCGGTTAGAGAAATTGGCTGATGTTAAACAAAAAGATTTAACATTGGTTTCGTGGAGAACACCCATGTCTTATCCATCATTTCACATCGGGGGCTAATTTAACCGATGTCTGATCAAACATTTCACATCGGGCAACTAATCTAACCGATGTCTGATCTAGCATTTCACATCGGTTTGTTCGAAAAAAATTAATAAATGGCTTTTAGAGCTTGTAGATTTCATATTTTAATGGATAAATACCTCTTAAAATACTCATATTCACCTAAAAATACTGTAATATAAGCTGAAATTTATCGCAAAGACATCACATTTAATCTTAAAATCGATGTATAGCACTGTAATAGACATCGGCTGTTAACCGATGTCAAAGGTTGATGACATTTAACATCACACGCGAAGACATCGGTTCAGATTTTTTTTAACATCGGTTTTGAACCGATGTCTGATCCCATATTTCTAGTAGTGAACCATGTCAACCTTAGTATCACGAACGTGTTTCCATTCCGAATACCACCATAAGTTTACTATTCCTTTTTCAGCTATTTCTATTTTCCAAAGTTTGATCAATCATATAGAAGTAAAGGAATTTGTTGAGAGATCACTGTGATCATGAACACTTGTTCTATTGCATAGTTAGTACAGAAGGTGGCCAACCTTTAGTACTTGACAAGCAATTAAACAATAAATGGTATCCTACTAGGCTTCTATCACACAGATAGATAGTCATTCGGCAATACCTCCCCTTCTGGAAGGGTTGTTCTTCTCAGCTTATACAAAATGAAAAGAAAAGAACGAATTGAAGAGAATTGTATATATATAAAAAATACTGCCACAAAAGATCTGGCTTGGAATCTACCTCTGAACTATAGAGGTTTGTCACAAGAGAACAAAACATATATATCTATATCAATATCCAGTATTATCGCATCCCATTTCACATGGTTAAATATTTTTGCTATTCCGTCCATCATTCTATGGACCCATGCTCTTCCTCGAGCTTATACTCAATCACCTTTGAAACTCCCTTGACAGCAAAAATCGAATCTCGGATTTCATTCTAGACATCATAGTTACTAGAATCCATTGCTATTCCGTAACCTTCTTCGTATAGTAATACTACTCTTTATCGATAAGAAGGAATAAATATATCATAGGTAAATGATCGCCTTAGTTAGTCTACCGATGATTATTTATACATCACCACAACCCGATTAGTGGTACCCAATCTCAACATCCATTACAGTACAACTCTCACGGTTGTAATCGGCTCATTATTCAAAGAATCGTTGCTGCATTACTATGGTCCACCACTGACCTACTGTCGTCATTCATTTTCCTTGGAATCTTAATAGCTAACCATACGGAGTCCATACCTGTTGTATCGAATTCTTCTAAGGAGGTAACATGATCACCGCTCATGATTCATGAAGAACACTCCTGAACTTGACGCACATATGACATGAAGCAGATAAAATTTCAGAAGAGTTTCAATGAAAGCAAAGATAGCAGGTTAATACCATTCTTAATCATATGTCTTTATTAGAAGACATGAATCTCAAAGGTTATCTCAAGATAGTACCTTCTAAGATAGATAGCCCACTCATGGCGATTACACGAATTAATCCTTTACCAAACTACTATTACAGTTGGGTATTGCACAGTCATCAAAAGGAATGTCAATCTTCCAAACCATAATACAACCTTTACGGCTTTAACCATCATCACTGTATTCCTCTGGCACGAGCGCCGATAATTATCCTCTTACACTTAAAGTGTTGGCTACCTCTTTGGCCTTTCCTGATAGTAAAATTTCCTTACAATCAATGTCATTTTAACCACCTCCCACTAAATTTTCTACCTCATATCGATCACTGCTTATGTGAAAATGCTTCTCTTAAGTCCTGGTGAGAAAAAAAATCACCATTTTTTTTCCATGAGTCATTGCCTTAGTCTTTAGATGTGAACATTGTCACGACTGACTCTCGATCATACTTAGGACGTCTCTTATCTTGGGTCCTTCTCGTTTTCACCAATCTCGACCTTCATTGGGTCGATCTATACTTTCTTATGGTTCAACACGTGCCCACCTGGAATTATTATAATTATGTCATATTTCCTTATCAAAATTTATATTCTTGAGAACTTTGAATATTACCTTTTTCCTTGTAAATCCTCTAAGGTTATCCTTAAATTCTTCATCCGGCACTCCCTAGGTATAGGGCGTATCAAGATACCATTTACTACTACTAGAACCATTGTTTAAGTACTTCTTAAAAATTTCTCTACTGATCTTTAAAGGTTGTTGTTACCTTAGTCCTTCGTTCCATACTACCCAACTCATAATGTCCCTATTAAGGGTGAAATGCCCACCTTTATGCATTCCTCTATGGTTCATCTCAAGTTATCGAGGTTTCATCCTTAATTCCACTTTTTTTCAAAAAGGTACTTGCATCCTTCCATAGATAAATCAAGTCATGTATCCCTGATAAGGGTGTCTTATTCAATCATTCCCATCTCGATAGTATATGTCTAATTTCACAATAACATCTGTATTCAAAATGAGGTCAATCAATATGGCCTCCAAAAGATAACAACGGTTATCCGCTTTTCTTGCCTGATTTAGTAATGATAACAGGGATGTTCTAGAAGATATTGGTCGTGTTCAACATGAACTTCTTCTTAATAAATCCTTATTTACTTTTGTTGTTAATCTCAACAGTCATCTCAATGTTGGGATATCTTTCATACCTGGCGTCTCCTTTTATGGGTATCAAGCCACCGGTCTTTCACTTCACATTTTTGAAGGTCACTTCCTTCATCAAATTTTCCTAATTTCTTACTTTCTTGTCTCCTCAGTTTATCCGTGTCTCCTTGTTTATCCTTCGGACTATCTCAAGGTTTCCTCGAATCCTCCTAACTTAAAGGGGATAAAATATATGTATCTTTCATGCCTTCATCCATCAGCTTTAACTCATGGTGAATCACTCTCATCCTGACGATTACATACTTTTCTATTTCTATTGCTACGAGTCTTTAGGGTTTCCTCGTATCTAACTCCCTTATCATTCCTCCAACTCTATTGCCTTTATATTCCTTTCTACTTCAGTTTCTTTTTTTTATCTACCTCTCTCTTGCAATCATTTCACGAACCCACTAATCATTGACTTCAAACATCACGTCGTTATGGGATTCTAGTCCTCAGAACAAATCTTGACAACTTTTACAATCTTAGATTCATAATTTATCATACTCGTCCGCCTTTGTTTCGGCTCTAAAGCTTCTACACTATTTCCATAACCTTGGGAAGTACTATCCCGAAACAATTGACTGAACTTTAATCAGTTTATTATAATATCTGGCTCCATGCCTTTCTTGGTCTTTCACAAGCGGGTGGCCTCTCTCTTAGGAGGGTAAGTGATAAAAATAGAATTTTGTGACTCGTCCATCATTTAGAATCTCAATTGATTCCTATATTTCCTTTAGCCAGGCTCTCGCCTCTACTGGGTTTGCTTGTTCCTTGGAACTCTGAGAGCTTAGCGACTTAAAGGTCCTGAAAGAATTTCCCACCGCACTGTCTCCTCAGGGTGGTGGTTGGGGATAATAGTCTAAGTTCTTTTTAGATAGGTCCATAAATTGCCGTATAGGAGTACCGTATCGGGTCTCCTTTCCTTACTCGACTTTCTATTTCCTTAGTATGAAATGTTTCATCCTTCTCCCATACTTGGGGTTATCTTATACGTTAGAAATCCTTGTTTTCCACTTCATTATGTTATGGGCTCCTTCTTTCTTAATGGCAACCTCCCTGACTATCACCTTCGGGGTTTGCCCTAAATCTTATTCCTCGAGCTATGGATTTCATCTAAGATCCAGTCCTTACGCTCTTAAACGTTTGGAACCCAAATTCTATAGGAATACCTCATTATTCCCTTATCATCTTTCTTGGTATTAATGTCTTCTCCAGTCATTGACTCTCTGCCTTCATTTATCACTTTTTCTTGGCACAATATGATCTTTTTCGATAATTCGGGCTGTATTGCAATCTCAAACAGCATTTCGGTACCGGCTCCGGTTACCTTCACTTATATTTCCATTTTCTCAAAATCTCTTATCAACTCTCCCAAAGACATTTTCATCTTGAGTCTCTCCTTTATACTAAGGGCATTAGCCACCATTTTGGCTTTCCCTGGATGATAAAGAATCTCATAATCGTAATCCTTGATTAGCTCTAACCACCTCCTCTGGCGCATGTTGAGCTCTTTCTGCGTGGAAATATACTTAAGCTCTTATGGTTTGTGTAAATCTCGCACTCCTATCCATACAAGTAGTGCCTTCAATCTTTAGGGCAAAACTATTGCCGTGAGCCCAATATCATGGGTGAGGATATCAAATTTTATATTCCCTTAGATGTTTTGACGCGTACGCGATTACCTTGCTGTGCTGTATAAGAAGCACCCTAATTACTTATGCGAAGCGTCACTACAAATCACAAAATCTCCTTTTCCATCCGGCAACGCCAACATAGGAGCCGTCACTGTAACACCCCCAAATCCGGGGTCGGGGATCCGGGTTGTCACGAGTTCCATTTCCCTTAATAACACCCAATCTTAATAAACAATCAACTACTCCGTACTGTGACCCCACAATAAACACACACACCACAAGTTATAGTCTCAGAGATGAATATCTAAAAATAACACGAGTCATTTTATTCCATAATTATATGCCATTACACCTTAAAAGGGTTTATGAATAAATTTACATTTCTTTTCCTTTATTACAATTCATAAAGATACATAAGTCTGGTACATCAAAAGTTGAAAGCCTAGCCTATTGGTAGTTCCTACCTCAGCTATAGTGACATCAATGCCTATAGGAAACTGCGGAACATTTCCTAACCGCTCACAAATTGGGAGTTTGGTCCTATTCATCTTGTCTATCTGATGTTGTATGATGAAAGAAGAAACCAAGGGTGAGCAACAAGCTCACCGAAATAATATGTATAATGATTAACAATATATGAGCATTCTCATAGTACTCATGAAAGTCTTGGTCAAGTAAAAAAATGAACCAAGTTTGATATCTTATCGTGACCAAGTCACAAAATATTCAGTATATATGTATATATACTTTTCAAAATCTTGGAAGTCCTCTTCCATGCATAATATACACAGAGTTCCAGTTGATAACTGTATAAAAATATCGTTGCAAGGTGATCTCATATATCTAACCTTGTCTCAACATTTTTGTGAAAATCTTTGTCATGCATAAGATAATCATTAACCAGATATAAGTTGAAAAGATGAAGTTACAAGATACTCCAATATACTTATATCTTTTCCGGATACTACTTGAACTACCACCGTTCAAGGTATCATCAGTTTCAAAAGTTCATCACATAGATGAGACTACAAGAAAAGACTTGAATAGACTCAATCTTTGAAATATCCTCAAAATGAAATGAAGTTACGAGATACTTCATCTGATGAAAACATCATTTTGAAAACTCGACCCTGCCAACAACACTCAACAATCGCCCAACCGTAGCCTTTCTATCGAAGTGCTCTGGGTAGTGTTGCAGAAATATCCAATTGGATGATGAACTCATTACGGGAGTTTGCCGCGCCAGGAAGACCACTCACGATGATCAGTCGTAGTAGTGCAACCCCACCATTTTCTACATGTAGAGGAGAACAGTCGGATTTACTTGTCAACCGAACCCTGGACTCCTAAGGAATGGACCGTCTTAGCGGAACTTCCAGGCCATTTGGGCCAATATAATAAGGCTGGGCCGGCGCCACTCGACCACTTACGCCACTCCTAGTTAAGATGAAACCCATGACTCTGAAACGTAAAGCTCATCCCCCTTTCCCCAAGTAGAAACTTGTTGATACGGCTCCACCAAGAAGTCGTATCTAGTTGGAAAGCAAAACTCGCCGATATTTCCAAGGCGGTGCCTGTTAATGGATTAACTTGTTCCAAGAATTTTACTTCCCGAGTGTTGGGTAAGTAATCAAAAACTCTTTTATCAAAACAGCAACCTTGTTGCGAATATAAAATACACCACAGAGCCGGATCTCTCAGGTTTTGAGTGAGTATTTAAATCCCCTTCGAAAGGAAGATCTTAAATATAAAAAAATGAGTTTTGGGATCCGCCCTAACCTTTAAAAATTATTTTGAAGACTCGAAAATATTTTTAAGAATGTTTGGAGTAATGCTGATTTAATAAAATAAATTAGTCCCAATATATTAGAAAATATCTGAATATTATTATTTAAATAATATTCCCATAAAGAATAATATTTATAAAAATAATTGAAGTAGAAGTTTTAAAACTCATACTTGAAATGAATAATAAATAACCAAAGATATACTTATACGAAAGTACGATCTTTATTTGAATAATCGAAAATAAGTTTGATTATCGAAATATTATTCTTTAATAAAATAAATAATATTATTTAATAAAATAAGCGGAGTCATAAGTCCTCGAATGAATATTCAAAATAATATTCATTAAATAAAATAAGTGGAGTCATAAGTCCTCGAATGAATATTCAAAATAATATTCATTAAGTGAAATAAAGTTATCGAATAAATCTTATTCGAATAATAGTTTTGAAAACTATTTATATATATAAATATATATATATATATAATATACTCGGGAACATCGTCTCCCGGTTTAGAAAATATGTTCACCTTTGGGTCCCCTATACTAAGGGTATACGCAACTACTGCTTATCTCTAGCATAGGTATTCCAGGAAGACCACTCACGATGATCAGTCGCAGTATTGCAACCCCACCATTTTCTACATGTAGAGGAGAACAGTCGGATTTACTTGTCAACCGAACCCTGGACTCCTAAGGAATGGACCGTCTTAGCGGAACTTCCAGGCCATTTAGGCCAATATAATAAGGCTGGGCCGACGACACTCGACCACTTACGCCACTCCTAGTTCAGATGAAATCCATGACTCTGAAACGTAAAGCTTGTCCCCCATTTCCCCAAGTAGAAACTTGTTGATACGGCTTCACCAAGAAGTCGTATCTAGTTGGAAAGGAAAACTCACCGATATTTCCCAGGCGGTGTCTGTTAATGAATTTACTTGTTCTAAGAATTTTACTTCCCGAGTGTTGGGTAAGTAATCAAAAACTCTTTTCTCAAAACAGCAACCTTGTTGCGAATATAAAACACACCACAGAGCCGGGCCCCTCAGGTTTTGAGCGAGTATTTAAATCCCCTTCGAAAGGAGGATCTTAAATATAAAAATGAGTTTTGGGATCCGCCCTAACCTTTAAAAATCATTTTGAAGACTCGAAAACATTTTTAAGAATGTTTGGAGTAATGCTGATTTAATAAAATAAATCAATCCCAATATATTAGAAAATATCTGAATATTATTATTTAAATAATATTCCCATAAAGAATAATCTTTATAAAAATAATTGAAGTAGAATTTTTAAAACTCATACTTGAAATGAATAATAAATAACCAAAGATATACTTATACGAAAGTACGATCTTTATTTGAATAATCGAAAATAAGTTTGATTATCGAAATGTTATTCTTTAATAAAATAAAGAATATTATTTAATAAAATAAGCGGAGTCATAAGTCCTCGAATGAATATTCAAAACAATATTCATTAAATAAAATAAGCGGAGTCATAAGTCCTCGAATGAATATTCAAAATAATATTCATTAAGTGAAATAAAGTTATCGAATAAACCTTATTCGAATAATAGTTTTGAAAACTATTTATATATATATAAATATATATATATATATAATATACTCGAGAACATCGTCTCCTGGTTTAGAAAATATGTTCACCTTTGGGTCCCCTATACTAAGGGTATACGCAACTACTGCTTATCTCTAGCATAGGTATTATGCAACTTATAAGCAATTGAATCAACAATTAGATATCAAGATTACGAAATAGACATGCATATATACCATATCAGCATGCTCCAATATATCGCCAAATTTGCTAATAACAATCATGCACTTATCACAAGATAATGCATATACATATATTTACATCACAACAACAGTATAACGGGTAGAAAACTTTTCTGAGCGACTGGGGGTGATAAAAGCTTGGGACGAGTCTGGTAACCTATAAACAACATATAAGTTGGAATTAAACCAAAGTCGCTTATGAATCTATACTTTAACCAATTAGACCCTAACGTTCGCTTTTGCGCTTAACGATTCACTTAAGTCGCTCGAGTACCCTCAGTTCCACCATTTTTAATAAATTAACCATTAAGGGTTTTAAGGCGATTCTTTTGCCAGTCCTCTACCAACTGCCTAACCGACTTTACATAATTGTTTCATACTTCAATTAGTCATTTAAGGGCCTTAACCAAGGTTTTAAAGTAAGGTGAGGGGTAATGGTTCGTTCGCGAAATGCCGTTACTTAAAACGGTCGTTTCTCCTAAACCGTACATTGGATTGAAGAGAACCACATATCAAAATGAAGCTCGTAACATGAACTATCTAAACATGGCAACAGTTAGAATCTTTCAGTGAGTTCACGGGTCCTAAAGTTAAGAACAGAATAGTTAAGGAAAATTGGGCATTATGACGTTTATGTTTACGCGATTTCCAATTTAATTAACACTCTAAATTATCATCAATTCACTCACAACCACCAATACAACAATATTCAATCATCATACTACAAACTCAGTCCCCAACTCCAAGTTTTACCAATTTATCCAACTAATCAAAGACCCAATATTCAAAACCAATACAAATCCACCAAAACTACTTATAATCAAAGATCAAGCCTTAATACTAACAATGCTTCAATAAAACTTAATGGAATCATAAAATCAAAGCTAGGGTTTGAAGTTGATACCTTCCTTGGTAGGTGTTAAGTTGCTAGGAAGCCTTAGGGAGCCTTAATCTAACCTCCTACAAGCTTGATCTTTCCAAAGAAATCAATAACACAAAGTTAGGTTTTGAAGTTTCTAAAAGTCAGATTGATAGAACTGTCAAAATGAGGGTCTTACCATGCTTATTTGGATGAGATGTGAACAAGAGTTGTAGGCCATCTTAATACCTTTCCAAAGAGCTATAGAACATACTATTTGAGTGAGTATTGAAGGAGATATGGTAGTTTGAAGTTGCTGCTCTGGTTTTGGCCGAGAGCTTGCTTCTTTAAAATGAAAAGTCAAGTTTGTGTTATGATTTTTTTGTTTTGTTTCTTTGTTTATGGCTTGGCTAATTTTAAGGATTTACCATGGTAAAAAATGAATGGCTCACAATCAACCAACAACACACTTCTTTTTGTCATGCTTAGGTCATCATTCTTATGTCATCCAATTGCCACATGTCTCTTCCTTGTGGTTTGATAATATCACAATCGTTGGCTTCTTGTACAAGCTTGTCTCTTGGTCACTTATTTGTTTTACGGTTAGCTTAACTTTTGTTCTCGTTCGTCGTTTGAGGGATAATATCCGGGATCTTATTACTTGGGTTCCCCTAAACCTTTCTCAATATTTTATATTCCTTTTTATGATCCCCTCTTAAAATCTTTGAATTTAAATCCTTTTTATCCTGTCACATTATACACAATTCTTTCGGTATCTGGTGGATTTTTGGGGAAAAATCAAAGTGTTCGGATTTGGATTCTGACGATCTTTACATACACTTATTTACTTTATGGAGTACTAATACGATCTTAGAAATTCCATAACAGTACTCCTATATAGCGTGGTCTGATAATTTTCCTTAATCATCATCATCAGCAAAGGTTACTATTCATCCGTGTTTCAAAATTTTCTAAAAATTGGGGTTATTACAATACTCTTCATAAATTTCTCATAACTAGGAATTTGCTCCAGAGCCTCAGCGAAAGGTATGTTGATGTGAAGTTTCTTGAACACCTCCAGAAATTTATTAAACTGCTTATCCAGCTTTTGTTGTTGTAATCTCTTAGGGAAAGGTGGTGGAGGATAGAGCTGTTTATCCCCTGTATTACCCTCAGGCAGAGTGCGTTCAACAGTAGTCTTCCTTGGTTCTGCCGCTTTCTCCTTTTGCTTAGCTTCTTCATCACCAACTTCAGCTTCTCTATCTTTTGCTTTTTCAGCATCAGCAACTTTTCCAGACCTTAAGGTAATAGCCTTGACTTGCTTTTTAGCTTCCTTTCTGCCTGGCACTTCAGTATCACTGGGAAGTATGCCAAGTTGACGATTGAGCACCACATTGGCTATTTGACCGATTTGATTTTCCAAGGTCTTGATAGAAACATCCTAACTTTCGCACAACATCTTAAGTTCCTCAAAATCAGCACTAAAAGGTGGAGCATCACATCCTTGTTGAGGATATGATTGCCTTTGAGCATAATGTTGTGGTTGCTGGAATCCAGGTGGATTAAACTGTTTACTTACGCCTTGCTGATATGGTTTCTAAATAGCATTCTGATTATTACTCCAGCTAAAATTTGGATGATTTCTGTTGTTAGGATGATAAGTAGCTGGCATAGGCTGCTGCGGTCGCTGATAATTGTTTACATACTGAACAGATTCATTAACAAGGGAACACTGATCCGTAGAATGAGAACCTGCACAAAGCTCACAGACCATATCTATCTGATTGACTCCATAGGTGGCTAAAGAATCAACCTTCAAAGACAGCGCTTGGAGCTGCGCTGTAATAGCTGTAGCTGCATCAACTTCCAGAATACCTGCTACCTTCCCAGGCATCAACCTTTGAGTTGGGTTTTGATGCTCATTTGCAGCCATAATCTCAATAAGATTATAAGCCTCGGTATAGCTTTTGGCCCACAAGGCGCCTCCAGTTGCTGCATCGAGCATAGGCCAAGATTGGGCCCCCAAACCATTATAGAAACCAGTGATCAACATCCAATCAGGCATACCATGATGTGGACACTTTCTCAACATTTCCTTGTAGCGCTCCCAAGCTTCACACATAGATTCTGTAGGCTGCTGCGCAAACTGAGTAAGAGCACTCCTCATAGTTGCAGTATTCGCCATTGGATAGAACTTTACCAGAAACTTTTGCGCAAGATCGTACCAGAACTTAACCAGTCTTTAGCTTTATCCCTCAGAGAGAATGGGAAAAGCCTCAGCTTGATAGCCTCATCAGTCACACCATTGTATTTGAAAGTACTATAGATCTCGACAAAATTCCTGATGTGCATGTTGGGGTCTTCAGTAGCAGCACCTCCAAAAGAAACAGAATTCTGCACCATCTGAATAGTACCCGGCTTGATTTCAAAAGTGTTAGCCTGAATAGCCGGGTGAAGGATGCTTGACTGAATGTCATCAATTCTAGGACGAGAAAAGTCCATAAGAGCTGGATCTGCCGGAACTATACAATCATCCATGATTACTGGTTCTTTATGCTTACTCTTTGTATTCGAATCTTCAAAATCTATCTTCTCCGGAATACCAAGAACTTCGTCTGTCTCCTCAGCCGTATCTAAAGTCCTCTTGCGAGTACGAGAATGTGTTTGCATAAACGCTCGCTAAGGTACCTAAAACACAACCGGAAACAATAAGTAACAAGTCTTAATCAATGAGTCCTAATGAACACTGATGGTAAGTACATAAAATAAACAAATACGCCGAGTCCCCAGCAGCGGCGCCAAAAACTTGTTAGGGCAAAAACACACGCTAATAATACATGCAAGTATACATGTTCGCAAGTAATATAGAATACTTTCTAGTTCGTTCCCACAGAGACTCAGACTAATTATGTTCAATTAACACTTACTCACCAATGTATAATTACTTCTCAAGGTCAAGACAATAACACTTAGATTTGATTAACTAATTATTAACTACAATTAACTACGAGAATTAAACACTTAATTCATACTTGAATTAACAATATTAAACACACATGAGATCATAACTTCATTACTACTTCCTTCAATAGTTATTATTATTACCCTTAGCATGTAACGGTGATGACATTAATCGAACAACACGAAACTGATAAAAGCCGACTTTCGTTGTACTAATACCATTCTACCAGACATCCACAATTAAGATAGAAGTTGAATAGGCATCAATTATGCTGAGACCCTATATGTCTACAGAACTTGACAACATAACGATTTAAGCACAAGTTATTCCTTATTATTACACAGGGCAAGTAAAATGGTTAGATTTACCCACTAATCATGCATACACATACATGAACCTATGCTAGCATGGCAAGATCCAAACCTCAAGATCCACCGTCGCTTCACAAGAGATTAACACACTATCTTATATATTCGCGACGCAAATAAGACGAATAAGCACAACCAATACTAGATATCATACAATCATCACACACTAAGGTATTAAACAACTAACTAAAGAATTCCATAGTAAATCCGTTACGACCCCATGATCACGATTAGCCCATGATTGAACTCATCGTCACCATGGGTTCATATGAAAACATGATAATAACACACGAGAATAACTAAATAAACTACTTATATTAAACCAGAGTATGTCACAAGAGTAAATAGGTTCAAAGTAAAGAAAACTAGCATCCACTGTTATAACGAAGTAAAGAATGACAAGAAACTATGCTTCCTCTTCGTTGCGATGTGCTAAAACGGTCTTCTTCCTTATCTCCTTGCTCCTCGATTAATACTACGATTCAACACCACGTGAAACGTCTCTGAAAACTACTTATATAGGAGTCCCACAAAACCCAGCTATCTCAGAAGTTGGAAGCTCAACAGAATTAGGAGTCTAAAAATCAGTATCTTTTTTTACGCCCCTGAGCGGCCGCTCAGCAATCCTGAGTGGGCGCTCAGCTTCCTGAGCGGGCGCTCAGCAGAGCTGAGCGGGCGCTCAGAACCTGTCTGGAAAATACTCTGTTTTGCTCCCGTTCTTCACTGTATTCTGCTCCTATCTTCCCACTTGCAATGCCAAGCACATCCTAAGGCTTATTCTTGATGAAAACTCCCCACAAATGCAAGTAATACCCTGAAATGCACAAACACTAAAAAACGCATCAAATACACAAAATACTTGATTTCAAGACATCAATTCAAGCCATTATAAGACGTTCTAAGTGGTATAAAATGCCACTTATCATGGCCGCATTAGGACCTCGTGCTAGACTGTTACCTAGACACTCACGCATGGATGGACTGTCACCCAGCCTCTTACACCTTCATATACCGTACCCCGGCCAGTCGCTTATACCGACTCAATTCAATGGACTTACTTCCCGAACGTTGGGCAAGTAATCAAATTGTTTTCTCAAAACAGCAACCTCGTTGCGAATATAAAATACACCACAGAGCCGGATCCCTCAGATTTTTGAGCGAGTATTCAAGTCCCCTTCGATAGGAAGATCTTCAATTTGAAAACGAGTTTTGGGATCCGCTCTAACTTTTAAAATCATTTTGAAGACTCGAAAACATTTTTAAGAATGTTTGGAGTAATGTTGATTTAATAAAATAAATCAGTCCCGATATGTTGGAGAATATCTGAATATTATTATTTAAACAATATTCCCATAAAGGATAATCTTTATAAAAATAAATGAAGTAAAAGTTTTAAAATTCATACTTGAAACGAATAATAATAACAAAAAATATACTGATACGAAAGTACAATCTTTATTTGAATAATCGAAAATAAGTTTGATTATTATTCAAAACGATCGAATATACCTTATTCGATTAATAGTTATAGAAAACTATATATATATAGATATATATTATACTCGGCAACATCGACTCCCGGTTTAGAAAAATGTTCACCGTTGGGTCCCCTATAGTAAGGGTATACACGACTACTGCTTATCTCTAGCATAGGTATTATGCAGTTTTTAATCAATTGAATCGATAAAAAAGGTATCAAGATTACGAAACACGAATGTATATATATCATATCAACATGCTCCAATATATCACAAGATTTTCTAATAACAATCATGCACTTATCGCAAGATAATGCATATACATATATACATCACAACAACAGTTATACGGGTAGAAAACTTGCTTGTGTGTTCCGGGATAGACTTAAGCTTAGAGTTGGTCCGGTAACCTATGAACAACAACATAATCCGGAATTAGACCACGGTCGCTTAAGAAACTAGTCAAAACTCACTCATACCCTAACGGTCGCTTATATGCTTAACGATTTGTGTTAATCGCTTGCGTACCCTCGGCGCCACCAATTTAATAAATTAACCATTATGAATTTTAAGGCGACTCTTTGGTGAGTACTTTACCAACTGCCTAATCCACCTTACATAATTGTTTCATGTTTCGATTAATCATTTACGGGTCTCAATTATGGTCTCAAAGTTACTCGAGGTTTCGGGGTTCCCTCGCGAAACGCCATTACTTAAACATGGTCGTTTCTCCTAAACCGTAAATCGGATCTAAGCGAACGACATATCAAAACGAAGCTTGAATCATAAGCTTTCTAAACATGGTAATGGTCAGTTCATGGCAATGAGTGTTCGGGTGCAAAATTCATGCACAAAACAGTCTAAGGAAAATTGGGAATTACGACGGCTATAACTTAGCGATTCCCAAATTTTACCAAATCAATTCAATATCAACCCACCACCATTCAACACCATTCCACCATCATTCAACCACAATACAAGATCATTCAACCATAACACAAGATCTCAACTTATTCATCTAAACCAAGTCAAAATGTGACTAAGAACTTTAAATCTAACAAGTATCACTCCTAATTCCAAAATCAACAAAACCACCTACTAAACAAAGCTCTAAACATGATTACACACCCATTATACTAACCCATCATCTAAACATTAGGAAATACAAACAAACAAAACTTAAGACTAAGGGTTTGAGAAGTTATACCTTCCTTGGAGAATGGAGAATCACTTAGGGAGCCTTGAATAACCACTAACTATCTCTACTAAGCTTGGATGTAGAAGAAAACATAAGAAAACACAAAGTTAGTTATTTGAAAACACTATTCATCAAGAACTTTGATGAATTGATTAGCTTAGTAAACCTTGGAATCTTGGCTTCAAACTTATAACATAACTAAGTCATGAATTATGGAAGCTAAGGAAACAAACCTCTTAATTTTTGAAGGTGTGTAGCTTGAGTTTTGAAAATTTCTCCTTGCTTTTTCAAGAAGAAGTCGAAGAAAAACAATGGGGGGAAGAAGAGAGAGTTTGCTTGGTTGATTTTGGGAAGTGTGAAATGAAATGCTTGGTTACTTTCCTTTTGGCTTGGCAAATTATTAGCTTTTTACCATGGTAAGTTTTACTTGGCTATAAATCAACCAACAAATCAAAACTCCTTGTCATGCTTATGTAACCATGCTTGTGTCATCTTTTAATACATGGCTTCTCCTTATGATGTGATGACATCATCATCCACTAACCTCTTTGATTAACCCTTAATTACTTGGCTAATGACCGCTTATCTGTTACACGATTCGCTTAACTTTCGTTCTCGTTCGTCGTTTGAGGGATCATATCCGGGATCTTATTACTTGGGTTCCCCTAAACTTTCTTAATATTTTATATTCCTTTTATGATCCTCTCTTATAATCCTTGAATTTAAATCTTTTTTATCATGTTACCTAATACTTAATTCTTTCGGTATCTGGTGGATTTTTGAGAAAAAAACAAAGTGTCCGGATTTGAATTCTAACGGCCTTTACATACACTCATTTACTACATGGAATACTAATACGATCTTAGAATTTCCATAACAGCACTCCTATATAGCGTGGTCTGATAATTTTCCTTAATCAGCATCATCAGCAAAAAGTTACTATCCAACAGTGTTTCAAAAATTCCAAAAATTGGGGTTATTATACAACTGAAGTCCTCTGCCTAGAGTCTCGAATTAACCTATCCACCAAAGCTCCCAACTCAGGGATACAGGAGTAAACAAAGTCTCGATCCTGGGCTAACTTGCCACCAACACTGACAGGCACAATCTTAGGCAACTCAGACTCTGGCTCAGGGGCCGGGTTCTCTGACTCTGGCCTTAAGGGTGATACCTGCATAGGAATCTCACTACTCTCAGATAGATCCTCCTCTGGTTCTGAACTAACATACACATGCTCTTCTGGAGAGGGTGGAACGGGGTCCACCGGGGTACCGGTCAAACTAATCTCTGAATCAGAATCACTACCACTACTGGGGTCCTGAGAGAAAACACAAAACAACAACCAAGAAACAGCATCAGGGTTAAAAAAATTTCCAACTAACTCACACCCTAACTCTAGCTGCCACTTTAGCTTGTATACACTTTTTCCTAATAGTCTAACTCAACACTATATAAGTCGAACACTCTCGCGATATAGATATATATACCCAAAATACCCTTTTTTCCTAATTTGTCTCACGGACTAGATCCTATGTCGCTCTGATACCAACATATCACGCCCTCAATCTCGGGGTTAGGAAATGAGGACCCACACAACAATAAACTATCATAAAATATGTATGAACCCCGATTAACTACTAACAGGATCAAACAGGATAAAGTTTGAGATAAGATTACAACCACCAACCATATTATATAAATTACAACCCAAAATAACACCAAATTTACACAATCGATTCTGACTTGGAATCGACAGATAACCCATTATATCTTAACAAACATTTCGACTAAGTGCTTGCTCACACATAACCTGTACTACCTGCTCTGGCACCTTGAAGCCTACAACATGGTAGGGACCTCTAGGTACGCTCTTACGAGCAGTGCGCCTAAGTCTGGCCATCCTCTTGCTTAACTGCCATGGTTAGAATAAAGCAAAACATATGAGTATAAAACTCAGCAAGTAACTATATGACAGTTCTACGATACAATATCAACAATATACCAATACTGCTTTTAAGGCATTCTACTTTAAATCTCTAGGTGGCAGATTTTTGTCTCTGGGCTATGAAAGGGTTATGAAGGAAGATTTGGGCTTTCGGGAATCAAAGCTCAAGATAGGGTGGGATCCGACAATCATCACAAATCATTATCAGGATCTCAAAGGATCTTTCACGTGGAAAGCAAGAATCTATTCATCTCTGGGAATCAATTATATGATTAATAACAATATCATAATAGAATTAGGGTTCTCAAAACTGAAAATCAAACAATATCTCAATCAACTCATCACGAATTATTTTAAACATTTCATTATCAAAGAATCAGTTGTTGAATAAGGAATTCAATTTCTCTTTATTAAATGGTATGGAACCCTTGATTGGACTATTTCAAATTTCAGTTCATAAAATTAATACGGGTGATTAGCCCGTACCGACCTCCATCTGGTCTTTAAGGTACCTATGGCATAATGTCAGCCTTAAATTGAACTAGCCCCGCTAGACTCTTATATGACTGGACTAGTCCCACTAGTCTCTTATGTCTCAATATAATCCATCAGGAATTCATTTGGAAAACCTTTTGTTGGAAAATAAAGGTTTTACTAAGTTTATTTTAACATTACCAAGAATATGAAATCATTCAGACTCTTTCAAGTCGAAACTTATTCTTAAGTTCAATTACAAGAATTCAAAGAAACGAATGAATTGAAGGTAAGCAAGGATCAACACTAAGGATCTTGATCAAATGATCATAAGGTATACAAGTTAGGGATTCAAAACAGTTCCAAGGATCATCATGGAATAAGATGAACAAAGGAATGCAAGATCATTACGCAAGGGGGTTCATAAAGATTCTAATAGGGTTCACAAGAATACAAGGTATCGACAGGTGATCGGGATATGAATAAAAAAGGTTACTATAAAGGTTTGAACAATAATCATATCAATAATAGGTTCACAAGAACAATAACAGGGTATCTTAAGAATCAATAATAGGTTCACAAGGAATAAGTGCTATAAAAGTTCAATACTCTATCATGGCATGAACAATATCCTCTCTATAATTAATTTATACAAGTAAGAAGAGTTACTTGCCTGAATTCGCTTTCCTGTTTCATAAGGGTTGAACTACTGACACCTAGTACACTTGTCCCTTTCCTAGCCCGAATTTTTTCACGCTCCGAATCTACAATCCAACAACCAAAACCCTAATTAGATTCTCACTCGACGTTCCCAGAACGCTTAACAATTAATCCTTATCGAGAAACCCTACGAGTATATATATATACTCAATTATAACACAAAGCACGCTATACCATGACCCGTATACTTTAACCAAATAGTCATCCAATCATATATAGCGACATAATTATGACACATAGCATATAATCCTTGTATCCAAACTCTATACTCGAGTTATAATGGCAAGTATACAATCTCATATCAAAATCCTTCCTTTTATATCATCTAAGTCGAACCAAAAAATCCAATAAATCACATAACTCTTAGAAATCTCACATGCAATCACTTGGAAAGGTATTGGAATCAAATCTATCACTTTTATACTTAAAAACCATTCGGCTTTAACACAAAACACAATCAAACATCAAGCAACGATATACAAGTAATAAAATCACATATAAACTTGAGATCAAGCCTTCATTCATCCTTTTACATCATTTTTAGCTCAAATCTTTACATGCAAAACTATAACTTAACATGCATTTGATACTTCTTCCAAAACCAAAATCGAAATTATATCTACAATCCATTTAAATACATAAATCAACTTAATTCCTTAAGAACAATCAAGTACATTCGAAATTTTTAAGAATCAAGACATGCATGCATCATTTGGGATTCAATAAACCTCATTTAAATCAAATAAATCCTTTAAAATCATTTAAAAATCAACAAAGCACATAATCATGCATACAGACAAGCAAACACATATATTCACACATCACATATCACAAAATTTCCCTTTTTTATTATTATGATTATTTCCTTTTTTCGCGTAGCGGGTTACGTTCTGCTTGACGGCCCGACGCTGAGCGTTTCAATTACGCTTCACAATCAATCCTTATACTAACTGACACACCACTGAAAGACTTTCTTAAACATTTCCATTTCACATAACAACATATAATTCACATTTAAATACTTTTATTCTCTTTTAAAATGGGTCACGTTCTACCTAACGGCCCGACAACATAACTTATCCCCTAAGCTAACTCGTCAAACTGGAAAGCGTCATTTTACGTTCCTAGTTACTAATATACAATAAGACAATTAACCATCAAAATCACTTAATCCATTTATTAAATCACATAAATTATAATTACACCACAGAATCATACTTTATTCACTTAATTACATCACGAAATTTCCAGTCATTAAGTTTTCCTCTACCCCAAATCGACCAGCTAGTTGATTCCACAGCTGGGCACGCGTTACTTAGCTTTATGGATGCTTATTTGGGATATAACCAAATCCCAATATATGGGCCAGATCAGGAGCACACCTCCTTCATTACTGATCGGGGCCTCTATTGTTATATTGGGATGCCCTTCGGACTCCTTAACGCTGGGGCAACCTATCAAAGGTTGGTGAAAAAGATGTTCAAACATAAGTTGGGGAAGACCATGGAGGCTTATGTAGATGATATGCTTGTGAAGTCAAAGGAAGCACAGGATCATATCCACCACTTAGCAGACATGTTCCAGATCCTGAGGGAGTACAAGATGAAGCTTAACCCCCAGAAATATGTGTTCGGGGTCAAGTCAGGGAAGTTATTGGGATTTATTTTCAACTATAAGGGCACTGAGGCCAACCCCATAAAGATACGAGCCCTACTCGAGATGAGATCCCCACGACGGGTGAAGGATATCTAAAGCTTAACGGGATGAGTGGCCGCCTTAAACCGCTTCATCTCAAAGTTCTCCGACAAATGCTAGGAGTTCTTCAAAGTAATTAAATGAGTGGGGAGGAATTTTGAGTGGACGGAAAAGTGTGAGGAAGCCTTTTAGAACATAAAGAAGCATTTCAGAAGTCCTCCAATATTGTCCAACCGAAAGGCAGGTGAGACTCTGGTCCTGTACTTGGCTGTCTCTGACTTTGCAGTCAGTGTTGTATTGGTCCGAGAGGAGGATGGTATCCAGCTCCCAGTATACTATGTGAGTAAAAGGCTAGCCGACGCGAAGACTCGGTACACAACTCTCGAAAAATTAGCATATGCTCTGATCCTGGCCTCCCGAAAGCTCAGGCTTTATTTTCAGGTGCACAGAATAGAAGTACAGACCTCCTATCCCCGCAGGAAAGTAATGCACAAACCAGAGTCTTCTGGTCGAATGCTGAAGTGGACGGTTAAGCTCGGCCAGTTCGAGGTGGATTATAAGCCAAGGACCGCAATCAAAGGCCAAGCCCTAGCCGATTTTGTCCTGGAATTTCCTCTACATCAAGAAGTGGAGCAGGGAGCCCTTATTGTCATGCCTAGTGCAGGATATTTTGGGTTAGAAAGTCAAAATAGTGCCCCATGGCGGAGCCTATTTTTGGATGGGGCCTCTAATGGAGATGGGGCAGGAGCTGGAATTGAGTTAATCAGCCCAGAGGCCCACAAGATTAGACGCGCAACCCACCTGGCCTTCCATGCAACCAACAATGATGCTGAGTATGAGGCCCTGATCAACGGTCTCAAGCTAGCTCTGGAATTGAAGGTGGAGAATTTGAATGTGTTCAATGACTCCATGATCGTGGTCTATCAGATAAACGGGGGGTACCAAGCTAAGGGGCCAAAAATAGAGCTTTAACTGAAGTGTGCGCAGAGGACAATTGCAAGGTTCAACGAGGTGAGGTTGGAACTGATTCTGTGCGGGCAGAATAAAGGCACAGACGAGCTGGCTAAGCCCGGCTCCCGTTGTGATGCCACTCTGTTGGGGGTCATGCCCCTCGATATACAGAGGCAGCCTAGTGTGCCCGAATACGAAGTGGGTAGCATTGTAAGTGACCTCGGCCCCACATGGATGACACCAATCTTAGCTTACATAAATGAGGGGTCACTTTCAGATGAAAAAATGAGGTAAGAAGAATAAAGTACAAGGCAGCCCGATATATGATATATGATGGGGTCTTATACAGAAGAGGGTTCGGTGTGCCCCTCCTCAAGTGCATAGATGGGGATGAATGCAAGTATATCCTAAAGGAGGTGCATAAGGGCATTTGTGGAAATCACTTGGGGGATAGCTCCCTAGCTCAAAAAATCCTCCGTCTTTTCAAAGTAGGAGAGACCCCTTTTTCTTTAGTGTGTGGGTGTGAAGCCATGGTGCCCTTTAAAGTAGGGGCATGATCTTTTCAAAGGATAACTATGACTCAGAGGAAAATGAGGTCAACCATCGACTCTACTTGGACATGATTGAAGAGACTCAGGAAGATGCTCAGATCAGGTTAGCAGCATATCAACAGAGGACAGCAAGGCACTACAACGGTAAGGTTCGAGCCCGGACTTTTAAGGTGGGAGATTTGGTTCTACGCCGGGTCATGCCAAACACCAAGGTGGTGAGCCACATAGACTTTGGGGCAAATTGGGAAGGCCCCTACAAGATAAAATCAGTGCTTTAGGAGGGAACCTACCACCTCAATGATATGCAGGATAAGTTGATCCCGAGAGCCTGGAATGCGGAACACCTCCGCTAGTATTATCACTAATATTATTCTTCTCAAACTTAGCATTATCTTAAAATATTCCTAAGTCTCGGGAGGTAGGGCCATATAGGTTCCTCCTTGAAACCAAAAGCATGTATCTTTTCACTTTCCATTATCTATGAATGAATGATTGATACTTATTTGTGCTTTGATATTTCAACACCTGTCAGTAGATTAAAATACCAGTAGGGGAGCCCATCCTTAAGAGCCCATACGAGGACAAAACACTTGCTTCATTAACATGTTAAAATCATAAGTTTAGCCGGGCCTCGGCACGCTTACAACAAGTCTATAAACCAAGTTGGGCCTCAACCCGCTTCGAAAAATAGTGAGCACGAAACGGATTAAAGATTAAGATAAAACTATGAAAGTAGAAAGAAGTGCCCACAAGGTCACCTAGAAGCATGCCTTGCGAGTTTTGAACTGACTCTAAATTTAAGGAGAGCCGCAATGCGAGCTGGAATCCTTGGCTCGCGTCCCCTTTGTTAAAACTTATGGTCTCAGCCCACTTCTAGAAATCAAACCAGCCATACGCGGCCGGATAACAATAATAGGCTAGTAAGGATGAGAGTTTGTTCTCCTTGGGTTTATCGTGAGTACATTCTACTTATTTCAAATTTAAAAAAGGGCAACATGAGCTCGGGGGTGCAAGCCGAGGAGCCCATCCCTCTACCAAATAAAGACATTTGCCATACGCGGTCAGGGTTGTGATAACCTTAGACCAGTAGTGGAAAAAGTTCATTTCTAACGAAGTAAGAAGGATGCGAAGGAAGAATACAAGAACGAGATGCGAGCCCATGGGCCCGGCTCACCAACGCAAGTATACATGCAACGGGTATAAGTAAACAGCGATGTGAGCCTGGTGTACTTGTTTTACATAAAAAGTAAACGCAGGCACATAAGGGTATAAAAAGAGACAAGAAGATAATGTGAGCTGGTGGGCTCGGCTCGCTGTCAAGTTTAACACTCGCCATACGCAGCCAGGGCTATGATAACCTTTCGTCAGTAGGGGCACATTAAATTTATGCCAAATAAAGAAAATTGATAAGGAAAATCATCTAGCATGATAAAAGTAAATGCGGGCACAAAAGACTTGACAATTTATACAAACAAGTTATAAATTGTTAAGCCTGAGGGCAAGAAATTTCAAATACACCTCCGAGGCGAGTAGGGTGCCCGCTTACCCATTCAAAAGTCTATCATCAAGATAAATTAAACTAAGATTTGTCAGCCTCTGGCTCCTTCTGGGCCTGCTCAGCTGCTAGCCGAGCCTGATCAATTGCGAGTCGGGCTTCCTCGGCTATTTGGGCATCCCTCTCCATTTCCAGCTTCAGCTTCTCAGCATTCCTGGCCGTTCCAGCACCTAGAGCACCCCAATCGAAGTCACGAACCATGCTAATGAAAATCTTCATAAAGTTCCTAGCCCCCAGGTTCCTTGCATCCGCGAAGGCGGCCTCACGGCCCGTAGTCAAGGCAGAAACTGACCCCTCCAGCTCGAGCACCTTCTCCTCGAGGGCCTCTTTTTCCCTCTTTCACTCATCCCCGGCCAGGTCATGGGCCTCTTTTTGTTCCCTTAGCGCCTTCTCATGAGCAGAAGACAGGTCAAGCATCTTTTGGTTGTAATTATTCACAAGCTTAACCTTCCCCTGCCCGTGCTCATTGACCTTGCACCGGAGGGACTTTACCTTGGAGTCTAGCTTTGGGTTGGCTTGGCTGATGGCTCGCATCTCTCGAGCCCAAGAGAATTGGCGGTAGTACACTTCGGTAGTGACCCTAGTCAGTGCATCATTATTGGCCTCGAGAGAAGTAGAGGTCCAATTTTTCACATCTTGGTCGCTGACATTGGCCTGAGCGAGCCGGTCAAATATGGTCACCACCGCATTAACAGAAGAAGAAGTGGGGAGAGGGGCATCATATGGAGCAACCTTTTTTGGGTCGGGCTCGCTAGTTCTTCCATCCTTAGGGTCCCGATGCCTTTTTAGCCGAGAAGAAGGCCCTCCGCTTTTGAGGTGCTCGGTAAGAGTGGTCATGCGAGTTGGAAGATTAACTTGATTGGGAGCTGCTGTGGTCGCAGCTGCGGGCTGTACTGGGCTCGAGGTCGCAGCTTGCTCAGCCTCCGCCATGAAGGGAATGGGCGAGATGACCATTTCTGAAATATAACAATAAGCAATATATTAATTGCAGCAGGGTGCGTGTAAGATAAGAGCTTAAACAATTTAAAGATGCGAGCAGGTAAGAGATTCAGAAAATAAAAATGTAATGTAAAATGAGACGCGTACAGGAAAAATAATACGCGAGCACATGAGCTCGCATATGCGGGCCCGATATTCTTACTTTTCCTGGAACTTTTCTTTGACTTCTTCTTTTAGGGAGCCAGCCTCACTCCTTCCTTCAAAAACCCATATGTGACCAGGTTCGAGGTCATTATGAGTTTACGAATATCCATGTCCGCCCTAGGAAGTCCTAAGAGGCTGTCTGCATTTATTTTTTCCTGCCCATGAAGGAAAGTGCGAGGCGGGGTGGCTGGAGATGAGTAAAAAGGTTGATTGTTAAAAAAGAACTATTAGAAAGAAAAGAAATATGGCCAGAAAGGACTTGTCTTACATGGGTTGTATTAGAAGTGAGTTTGAACTTGAGGCACCTCGTGAATGTAGAAGTAGGGGCTCTTTCACTTCCCCAAGTTGCTCCGCCGTTGTGGATGAGGTTTTTCTTGTTGAAGCATGGCCAGAAAGAGAGATAGAAATACCCAAAGTCATTTGGCGAGTGCTTCAAGTTCAGAAAGTAACCTAGCTGCCTCGCGGTTAGAGGAGGGTACCCGCACTTGTGATACATGATGTACTGAGCAAGGGCGGTCCGGTATCCATTCGGGTTGATTTGTAATGGTGCGAGCTGGTAGTACTCGCACACGTCCTTAATGAAGGGGTGAAGAGGTGAAGAAATTCCTAGCCTTACCAAGAAAGTGGACAAAACCATATGAGGCACCCTGCCTTTATTTTCTGGGTGGTTGAACCTGTAGCATCGCATGTGCGGCCTGGGTAGGATAACGTGACCCTCGAGCTGGAATTGTTTGATTAGCTCGGCCAGATGCTTTTGGGTGTGCGAGGTGGCCAGGTCGCGACAAGCAAGCACCTTTACCTCTTCATGGACCGAGGTGGAACTCTCCTCAATATTTGGAATGATCTGCTTCCTAAAGATGATTTCGCCCTTAAGTTCGGGATAAGCTGGAGGTATGAAAGGCTTAGAAGAGGCCGCTGGAATGTAGTTGTAGTTGTAGATTTTGAATTGGCTTGTCATATCTGCCACCTCCTCGCTTTGAGGGGAATCATAAGACCAGTGCAAGCCATCTTCTTCACCCTCGAGCCCCAAGATGGGATACTCTGCGGCAACAGGCTCCTTCCCTATCTTACTGTCATAGTAAGCACTACCCAGATCGCTATCAGTAGACTCAGATTCAAGATAAATGGGGTCGAGGTCATTGGCTACAGCTTGCTTAAGGCGAGCCTCTCTCTCTTCAGCCATTTCCCTCAGAATCTTCTTTGCTCGTTCTTTGTCCATAAGAGCGGGCTTGTGTTAAGTGGCATTTATGTCCACTTATTATGTCCTAAAAGGCTTGAACTGGTGTTTTGTACTCAAGTTATTTGTGTTTTGCTGTGTTTTTGTAGTGGTGTGCATTTGAGGCATAAATAAAAGAATCAGGAGATTTAGCACAGTTTTGGAGCTAAATTGGTGTAAGGATGGTGTCTAGGAAGATTGCTCGAGGATTCTCAACTCAAACCGGCCAAGAAAACAAGAAAATAAAGATTTTCCAGAAGGTCAGCGCGCCCGCTCTATAGTAGCACGCAGCCACCCTGAGATGCAGAATTGCAGCGCGCCCGCGGTGGTGAAGCGCGCGCCCGCGCCAGGTCGGGATGACAAAATTTTGTTTCTACTTGGATTCTGAGAGTTTGAAGCCCTGGTTGATTCTGCAGCATATGTTCATTTTTGATAACGAGACGTACCGGAGCTTAAGGAGAAGGTATAAGAAGACCCTAGAGCATAATTTAACCAATGCGAAAAGGATCTAGTTTATTCTTGTGATTCTTTGTTTAAAGTTGTAATCTTGAATGCTAGTTTTCTTATTTGTTGAACCTATACTCTTGTGTAACGTACTTGGTTTATTATTTATTCAGTTGAAAGAGTACATTTATTATATCATGCTTTCATCGGAACCCACGTTGATGATGAGTCCGATTATGAGCTAATCATTATCGTGGGGTTTTAACGGATGTCCTTATGGATTTCTTAAGCTAATTGGTGTCGATGCCTTAGTATGTGGTAATTGTATGATATCCTAGTATTGGTTGTGCTTATTCGTCTTATGAGCGTCGCGAACTTATAAGATAGCGTGTTAATCTCTAATGAAGCGAAAGTGAATTTAGGGGTTTAGAACTTGCCATGCTAGCATAGGTTCATGTATTTGTTATGCAGGATTCGTAGGTAATTTTAACCATCTTACTTGCCCTATGTAATCAGGATAGATAACTTGCCCATGAAACTGTTATGTTGTCAAATTCTATAGACATATAGGGTCTCAACATAATTGGTGTCTATTCAGCTTCTATCTCTTTTGTGGATGTCTGGTACTAGGTTATTCATACAACGAAAGTTGGCGTTTACTAGTTTCGTGTTATCTGATTAGTGTCATCACCATTACATGCTAAGGTAAAGAACGAAAAAGTTATTGAATGAAGTATTTAATGAAGTTAGAATCCCATGTTTGTGTCATATAGTAATCAATCCTCTTTAATCTCTTATTTAATGTTCTTTAATATAATTTGTAGTTAATCATAGTTATAAACACTCTCAATTGTTATCATCTTAGCATTGAATAATAATCATAACATTGTTGCATAAGTACATTGATTAAAATTAACCTAAACCGGTCCCCGTGGGAACGAACTAGAATTAATTATATATTACTTGTGATCGCGTATACTTGTGTGAATATTAGCACGTGTTTTCGTCCTAACAAGTTTTAGGTGTCGCTGCCGGGGAATTGGTGTTAATTTTTTGTTTATGTGTTTGTCGTCAGAGTTCGTTAAAGTTCAGTGACTCGAATATTTTACTTATTTCCTTGTTGTGTTTCAGGTACTCTAGCAAGCGTGTATGCATACGCATTCTCGGACTCGTAAGAGAACACTGGATCAAGCTGATGAAGAAGTTGTAGTAGCTAAGGAAGTAGTGGCTAAAGCTCATGTTGAGGAGAAAGTTGAAGAAGAAGTTGTTAGCAATGGGTGAATTAGCAGCGAATCCAAAGGCTTTGATAGATTACTCTCAACCAAAGATTGATGATATTCAGTCTAGCATTGTCAGACCAGCCATCACGACTAACACTTTTGAAATTAAGGCTAGCGAGATTCAGATGATACAAAATTCAGTTCAGTTTGGGGGTTCTCCTATAGAATATCCCAACATGCACATCAGAGATTTCATCGAGATCTGTGACACCTTCAAGTTCAATGGAGTTTCTGAAGATGCTATTAAGCTAAGGTATTTCCCGTTTTCTCTGAGGGATAAGGCTAAGAGCTGGTTACATTCTCTACCACCAGGCTCTATCACCAAATGGGAAGAACTCGCTCAAAAGTTCCCTACTAAGTTATTTCCTATGGCGAAGACAGCTGCAATCATGGATGCTCCTACTCAGTTTGCGCAACAGTCTGGATAGACTTTGTGTGAGGCTTACGAGCGGTATAAGGAGATGCTTAGAAAGTGTCTTAATTATGGGATGCCTGACTGGATGATCATTAACCGCTTCTATAATGGTTTGGGTGCTACTTGTAGACCCATGCTTGATGCAGTATCAGGAGAAGCCTTGTGGGCTAAAAACTACGATGAAGCCTATGAATTGATTGAACTGATGACTGCTAATGAATACCAGAATCCTTCTCAGAGACTAACTCAAGGCAAGGTAGCAGGAATTCTGGATGATCATTAACCGCTTCTATTATGGTTTGGGTGCTACTTGTAGACCCATGCTTGATGTAGCATCAGGAGGAGCCTTGTGGGCTAAAAGCTACAATGAAGCTTATGAATTGATTGAATTGATGCCTGCTAATGAATACCAGAATCCTTCTCAGAGACTAACTCAAGGCAAGGTAGCAGGAATTCTGGAGGTAGATGCAACTACTGTTATAGCTGTTCAGCTTAAGGCTTTGACGATACAGGTGGATTCTTTGGCTAATTATGGAGTTAATCAGATCACTAGTGTCTGTGAGCTTTGTGTTGGTGCCCATGAGACGGAGCAGTGTGCTATTTCTAGTGAATCAGTTCAGTTTGTGAGCAACTTTCAGAGATCGCAGCAGCCAGTTCTAGCCACCTATTATCCCAACAACCGCAATCATCTTAACTTCAGTTGGAGTAATTCTCAGAATGCGGTTCAACAGCCTTATCAGCAATATCCAGCAAAGCAGTACAACCCTCCTGGTTTTCAGCAACCGTAATATGCACCAAGATAAAAACTCCCGCTACAATAATCTAATGAAAAATCTGAATTGGAGGAATTGAGGCTCATGTGCAAGAGCCAAGCGGTGTCTATTAAGACCTTAGAGAATCAATTTGGGCAGATTGCTAATGCCTTGCTCAATCGTTAACCTGGTACATTTCCTAGTGACACTGAAGTCCCTGGCAAGAAGGAAACTAAAGAGTAGGTTAAGGCAATCACATTAAGGTCTGGGAAGGTTGCAACCCACAAAAAATTTCAAGTTTTGGAAGATGAAGTTGTGGTTGAGGAAGAAGTGCAAAAGAAAGCAGAAGTGGAACCAAGGAAGACTACCGTGGAACACAATCCTCCTGAGGATAATACAGGGGAGAAACAGATCACCTCCACCTCCTTTTCCTAAGAGGCTGCAGAAGAAAAAGCTAGATAAGCAGTTTGAGAAGTTTCTGGAGGTGTTCAAGAAACTTCATATCAACATATCTTTCGCTGAAGCTCTTGAACAGATGCCTAGTTATGCGAAGTTTATGAAAGGTATTCTCTCTCGGAAAGTGAAGCTTGATTACTTGGAGACCGTTTCTCTCATGGAGGAATACAGTGCTGTGCTGCAACAGAAGTTGCCTCCAAAGCTTAATGATTCTGGAAGCTTCATTATTCTTTGCACTATCAGAAACTTGTCATTCGACAAGTGTTTATGTGATTTGGGAGCCAGCATCAACTTGATGCCTTTGTCTGTCTTCAAAAAGTTGGATTTACCTGATCCAAAGCCGACTTATATGTCCTTGCAGTTGGCCGATCGTTCTATTACATATCCACGAGGCATTGTGGAGGATGTATTGGTCAAGGTGGAAAAACTCATCTTTCCTGCTGATTTTGTAATTCTTGATTTGAAGGAGGATAAGAAGATTCCCATAATCTTGAGAAGACCTTTCTTGGCTTCGGGCCGCACCTTGATAGATGTGCATAAGGGTGAGCTAACTATGCGAGTGATGGATCAGGATGTAACTTTCAATGTGTTCAATGCCATGAAATTCCCTACTGAAAATGAGGAGTGCTTAAAAATAGAGTTGGTCAATTCTGTGGTTACTTCAGAACTTGATCAATCGCTAAGGTCTGATGCCTTAGAAAAGGCCTTGTTGGGGAATTTAGATAGTGAAGATGACGAAGGTGATGATCAGTTGCAATTTCTGAATGCTTCTCCCTGGAAGCAAAAGCTGGATATGCCTTTTGAATCTCTTGGAATGGAGGTGCTGAATAAATCTCCAAAGCGCCTCAAGCCATCTATTAAGGAAGCTCCTACACTTGAGCTTAACCATTGCCTAAACACTTAAGGTATGCATTTTTAGGTGATGCATCTACTTTGCCTGTTATTATTGCATCTGACCTTTCAGGTAGTGATGAGGAAAAGCTCTTGAGAATTCTGAGAGAGTTCAAATCAGCTATTGGATGGACTATAACAGATATTAAGGGAATCAGCCCTTCTTATTGCATGCATAAAATTCTGCTAGAGGAAGGTAGCAAGCCTACTATTGAGCAATAGAGAAGGCTCAATCCGATAATGAAAGAAGTTGTGAAGATGGAAATTCTCAAATGGCTAGATGCAGGGATCATCTATCCCATTTCTGACAGTTCTTGGGTGAGTCCAGTTCAGTCTGTGCCAAAAAAAGGAGGCATCATAGTTGTTCCTAATGAGAAGAATGAGTTCATTCCTACTGGAACAGTCACGGGGTGGAGAGTTTGCATGGACTACAGAAAGCTGAACAAGGCCACAAGGAAGGATCACTTCCCTCTTCCTTTTATTGATCAGATGCTTGACACACTAGCTGGGCATGAGTACTATTGTCTTCTGGATGGCTATTCGGGTTATAATCAGATTTGTATTGCTCCAGAGGATCAGGAAAAGACTACCTTCACTTGTCCATTTGGTACTTTTGCCTTTAGAAGGGTTTCTTTTGGGTTGTGTGGAGCACCTGCCATATTTCAGAGATGCATGATGGCTATCTTCTCATACATGATTGGTCAAAATGTGGAGGTGTTCGTTGACAATTTCTCTGTGTTCAATGATTCTTTTGACGAATGCTTGCAGAATCTTGGCGTAGTTCTTAAAAGGTGTGTTGAGACCAATCCGGTTCTCAACTGGGAGAAATGGCACTTTATGGTGCGACAGAGCATTATTCTTGGGCACAAGGTCTCTATTAAGGGTCTTGAGGTAAACAAAGCCAAGGTGGGGGTCATTAAAAATCTTCCTCCGCCAATTTCTGTTAAGGGAGTCCGCAGCTTTCTTGGTCATGCGGGTTTCTATAGGCGTGTCATCAAGGACTTTTCAAAAATCTCTAAACCCTTGTGCAATCTTTTAGAGATAGATGTCCCGTTCAAGTTTGATGATGAGTGCCTAGCTGCTTTTGAGTTCTTGAAGAGGAGTTTGATAATGGCACCTGTTATAACTGTACCTGATTGGAATGAGCCTTTTGAGATGATGTGTGATGCAAATGACTATGAAGTTGGAGCAATTCTTGGGCAGAGAAAGAACAACATATTTCATGTGGTCTACTATGATAGTAAGACCCTCAATTATGCTCAACTGAATTACACTACTAATGAGAAATAACTCTTGGCCATTGTCTACGGTTTTGAGAAGTTTCGATCTTATTTTCTTGGGACGAAGGTGACAGTTTTCACAGATCACGCTGCTATCCGCTATCTCGTATCGAAGAAGGACTCGAAGCCTGGATTGATTCGATGGGTTTTTTTACTTCAGAAATTTGAGTTGGAGATCAAGGACAGAAAGAGTACTGAGAATCAAGTCGCTGATCATCTCTCTCGTTTGGAAGATCTAAGTGCAACTTTACAGGATAAAACATTGATATAAGTCTTTTCTCGATGAGCAGTTGTTTGGGGTACAAGAAGAAGAACCATTATTTGCGGACATTGTGAACTACCTTGTGAGCAACATTATGCCTCCAGACTTGTCTTCTGCTCAAAGGAAGAATTTTCTTCATGAGGTGAAGTGGTACAAGTGGGATGAACCATTTTTGTTTAGGCAAGGATCTGACCAAATTATCAGGAGATGTATTTCATATAGCGAAATGGGGGGGGGGGATCTTGCGATACTGTCATTCGACTGTTTATGGAGGCCACTATGGTGGAGAGAAGACAACAACTTGTATCCTTCAAGCGAGATTCTTCTTGCCTACATTGTTTAAGGATGCGCACCAGTTTGTTTTGAAGTGTGAACGATGCCAGCATGTGGGTAATATGTCCAAGAGGGATGAAATGCCTCTTAATGTGCTTCTCGAGGTTGAGGTCTTTGATGTTTGGGGAATTGACTTCATGGGGCCGTTTGTCTCATCTTGCAATAATCAGTATATCTTGTTGGCGGTAGATTATGTGTCGAAATGGGTGGAAGTTAAGGCTTTGCCGACAAATGATGCGAAGGTAGTGCTTAATTTTCTTCATAAGCAGATATTCACACGATTTGGGACTCCAAGAGTCATAATCAGTGACGAGGGATCGCATTTCTGCAATCGCAAGTTCACTGCTATGATGCAGAGATATAATGTGAATCATCGCATTGCTACAACCTATCATCCTCAAACTAATGGTCAAGCTGAGGTGTCTAATAGAGAGAGATCAAGCATATTCTAGAGAAAGTTGGGTGTCCATCGAGGAAGGATTGGTCTTTGAAGTTGGATGAAGCTGTTTGGGCATATAGAACAATATATAAAACTCCGCTAGGAATGTCACCATTTAAATTGGTTTATGGTAAGGGGTGTCATTTTCCTGTGGAGCTCGAGCATAAGGCGTATTGGACTTTGAAGAAGTTGAACCTTGATTTGGATGCAGCTGGTAAGAAGAGAATGCTTCAATTGAATGAACTCAACGAGTTTTGGCTTCAACCTTATGAGAATAACAAAATGTATAAGGAGAAAGTCAAGAGGTGGCATGATAGGGGTCTAGTGCTTAAATCGTTTGTACCGGGGCAACAAGTTCTCTTGTTCAACTCTCGTCTCCGTCTTTTTCCTGGAAAGTTGAAGTCGAGATGGTCTGGGCCTTTTATAATCAAAACTGTGTTTCCGCATGAAGCTGTGGAGATTTTTGAGAATTATCCAGGCCAAGCATTCAAAGTGAATGGACAGAGGTTGAAGCATTACTATGGGGATACGGCAAACCGCGAGGTGGTTAGTTCCGTTTTGTTGTCCACTTGATCTCGAGATTTTACGTCAAGCTAACGACGTAAACGAAGCGCTTCTTGGGAGGCAACTCAATTTTGTTGTAAATTAGTAGATAGAGGAAGAAGAAAACCAGGAGAAAAACACAAAAAAATCAGAAAAACAAAAAAAATCAGTTCCAACTACAGTAGCACGGTGTGCCCGTGCTGGGAAGCGGGGCGGCCGCGCTGGATTGGAAGAAGTACGGCGCGCCCGCGCCTAGGTAGCGCGCGGCCGCGCTGGGTCCCTGGTTCTGAAAAAAATAAAAGCAGAAAAAAGGGAATTTGAAGGCAAAATCAATTCCTACCCAAGTTGTACTCTCCCATATCCCATATTTCCCTCTTCAAAAAATTTTCATCACCCCATTATTCCCATTATTCCCATAATCAAATCCCACTTCTTTTCCATAACTAATTCTCTCCAAATTCCTATATATACACACACTTATACACAAACTCTTCCATCACTTCTCAAACTCTCAAACACACAAATCTCTCTTACAAACTTCAATTCTCTCAAGCTTATTCCCTTCCAATGGCACCCAAAAGATAACGGACCTAAGTTAGCAGCAGCACCACTAATTCTTCGAGTGTGGGTGGTGTGAGACCTAGGTTTTCAAATCCCGAGGCTGAGGCGGAGTATATGAGGCTGCTTTCAAAGCCTATACCCAAGGAGTGAGGTTTTCTACCATCGTGGAAAGATGGTAAGTTGTTGGAGAGTATCTTGAAGATGGGCTAGGTTGCTTTTTACGAAGCACCCGTTGCTATGCCCATGAGTGTGGTTCGTGACTTTTACGCGAATGTAAAGGTGGAGAAGAATGGATTTACTGTGGTTAGGGGGTTGACGGTGGAGTATAGTGCTGAGGCGATTCGAAGGGTGATTGAGCATCCCGAGAGGAGGCCAGATCAGGAGAATTGGAATGAGAAGACGGGGGATGATTTTAACTTGGAGTTGATCGCTGCTACCCTGTGTGTGCCTGAGACTCATTGGAAGTTCAAGAGGGGCACGAATGAGTATGCCACTTTCCCTGCCTCGTGCATGAACAGGTTTGCACGTGCATGGAATTCTTTTATTTGTTCCAATATCATGCCATCTTCTCACGTGCATGATGTTACTGTGGAGCGTGCACGATTATTGTGGGGGATTCTTCAGGACGATTATGTGGATCTCAGGATGGTGATTTATCAGGGGATTTTGAGGTTTTTGTGAGGTAGCACTATGGGTTCTATTCCATATGTGTCCATTATGATGAAGTAGTGTGTGGCGGTTGGAGTTCATTGGCCCGCACATGAACAACTGCAGCTTCTTAGTGCCCCTATTGATAGTTCGACGCTGTTGAGTATGCAAGAGTGGTACGGTGGAAAGCCTGATCCGAAGGGACTTGGTTATTTTTATGACCACTTGCCAGGTGGATGGTCCTTACCTCAGGAAACTACTGGTGCAACGACTCAGGCGAGTAGAGCAGCTTAGAGAGCTTAGTTGAGAGAGGCTGGTCCTTCGCAACATCAGCAGCAGCAGGAAGCAGAGGATAGTGTTGGTATGAGTTCGGCGCAATACAGGCGCTTCATGAGGAGGATGGATGCGATGCATGACATCCATAGTCGGTTTGTGCAGGACCTTACCCAGGTGTTAGGGACACTGTGTACCCGCCTCCAGACACTCCTAACACACCACCCGTTGAGGGTGATGACCCTGATTTTGAGTAGGTATGCCTGATTTCTTACTATTACCTTCACTGAGGACAGTGAATATTTTAAGTTTGGGGGTAGTAGTTAAGGATTATGTGTATTGTGTGAGTAGCATATAGTTGCATTTTCATGCTAGTTTAGTTTATATAGTTGTATATTTGCCATGTAGTAGTTTTTTATTTTATTTTGCATGTTTGTTTGTTCATATAGATTGCATTTGCATTATAACATAATCCCTTAGATGATTTTTCTGACTGATTTGTGATATTGATATTAATGTAGTGATGTCGTGTTTAGTGATGTTAAGTCCTATCGAGTTGATTTGCATGCTAGAAATAATTGTAAATTTCACTAAGTCTTATAGGTTACTTGAGGGCTAGATCATGGTCATGGTTTGTTTGTTTGTCGAGGTTTAATCCCTTGTTTAAATTTAGAATTTAGGGTATTCTCTTAATGATAACATAACATGAATATTTAAAAATTGGAGAAAAATATTGGATTTCGTTGCTAGTTGTTGTGGCTAGGTGTCAAATGGCTAGTAGCCGGCTCATTTTATATGAGTAGTCTAGAGTTGAACGAGATGGAGCGAAACGCACTCATTCAGAAATTATGTGAAAAAAGAGGAAAAAAAAGAAAGAAAAAAAAGAAAAGAAAAAAATATGTGTTATCCATAATTGATCACGAGTGGGCTCTTTAATACTCGAGTTATTAAGTTCTTAGGGGACTTCGTGCCTAGTGACCTAAGGCTTTTATAGTCTGGGATCCACTAACCTAACGCTCGCTATATGGGTATTATTGTATAAGTCTTTTGAGGACCTCACTCATTGCACGGTCAAATAAGCATATTTGTATTGTTTATGTGTTGCGAATAAAAGCATGAATCCATGTAAAACTCCGATATAAGAACTAAAGTGTTGTCAATCATTTTGAGTTCAGCTTTTATTTTATTTATAACCTTGTGATTGCCTTGATGATTAGTGAGTCATGATTATTGATCTAGTTGCGATAGTATATCTGTAAGCATTTGCACACACGCACGTTTCTGGATGGTAAGTTGATTTGCGGGATTCGATTGATCTTTGTGCGAATAACTGCATTTGTTGAGATGTTGCTTGTTGATTGGTTTAGTTAATTTGAGGGGATCGTTGCATTCATATTAGTTTGTATTCATGCATTTTTATTTCTCGTTCTTTGAGTCTGTTTATGCTTCAGAACAAGCATCAGTTCAAGTTTAAGGGTGTGTTAAGTGGCATTTATGTCCAGTTATCATGTCCTAAAAGGCTTGAATTTGTGTTTTGTACTCAAGTTATTTGTGTTTTGATGTATTTTTGTAGTGTTTTATATTTCAGGCATAAATAAAAGAATCAGGAGATTTAGCACTGTTTTGGATCTAAATTTGTGTTAGGATGGTGTGTAGAAAGATTGCTCGAGGATTGCCAACTCAAACCAGCCAAGAAAACAAGAAAATAAAGATTTTCCAGAAGGTCAGCGCGCCCGCCCTGTAGTAGCGTGCGCCCGCACCGAGATGCAGAATTGCAACGCGTCCGCGCTGGTGAAGCACGCGATCGTGCCAGGTCGGGATGACAGAATTCTGTTTCTACTTGGATTCTGATAGTTTGAAGCCCTGGTTGATTCTGCAGCATATATAATAAAAACTTATGTTCGTTTTTGATAACGAGACGTACCAGAGCTTAAGGAGAAGGTATAAGAAGACCGTAGAGCACAATTCAACCATGGCGAAGAGGATCTAGTTTATTCTTGTGATTCTTTATTTTAAGTTGTAATCTTGGATGCTAGTTTTCTTATTTGTTTAACCTATACTCTTGTGTAACGTACTTGGTTATTATTTATTCAGTATAAAGACTACATTTATTATACCATGCTTTCATCAGAACCCACGTTGATGATGAGTCCGATTATGGGCTAATCGTTATCGTGGGATTCTAATGTTCTTAGTTAATGTTCTTTAGTATAATCTATATTTAATCATAGTTATAAACACTCTCAATTGTTATCATCTTAGCATTGAATAATAACCATAACATTGTTGCATAAGTATATTGATTAAAATTAACCTAAACCAGTCCCTGTGGGAACAAACTAGAATTAATTATATATTACTTACGATCGTATATACTTGCATGAATATTAGCACGTGTTTTCGTCCTAACAGCTTACGGCGGAAAAGTTCCTCTACCCCAAGAGATGTCGCTATTTTGGAAAGGTCCATGGGCCTATTTCTCTAGTCATAAATGTTAGCCTCCCTGGTGTAGTCTTCAGGGTTAGGATCGAGGTGAATGTTCAGCGAGCCAGAGCCACTGGCTCGCATCGAGTTCTCAACTTGAGCAATGTTTAGGGCCCCTTGGGGTTGATAGCAGAACTGGGAGAAATAGGTTGGTTGAGGCGGCCAAAGAGGGAGGTCAGCTTGCGTTGGAAGTCCTTCGAGCCTCGCTGCTCAGGTGGGTATTGGTTTAGTGGAGATGGAGTAGATGAAGAGCGAGCCGGGATGACAGATGAATGAGCCGGACTCGAAGAAGAGCGGGATGAGCCATAAGAACGGGCTGAAGATGCACTCAACATCTATAGAAGATGGTGAATATTAGAGTGTGGCCCTAAAAAATATATAGAAACAAGTATGGGGTCATGCCTAAGTGTCCTCACGTCACACACGGGGTCGCACCTAAGTATCTATGCGGGCAGATGGGCTCGCATCGTAGTTCATGATTGTTTGAGGGCTCACATCGAATAGGTGGTGTGTGCTCGCATGGTGCATATAAACAAACAAAAATGAATATGAATGATTGAAGATCAAAAGGGTACCTGTAGGTGAATTGTAGGATGATCCTGATGAATCTGTTCCCGAAGAATATTGTCATCGGTAGATGGTTCTTGTGGTTATGATGGTTTTCGCCGTGGTAGATCCTTGAGCAAAATGGGCAGCAATTTGTTGATGTTCTTGGCAAAGTAAAGAAATGAAATGAGAATATCACATATTTATAGGGGATAGGAGAGAGAAAAGGGAAGCGACACGTGTCATCATATCAGATAACAACACGAATCCCTACGCCATCTATCTTACAGCTGTCATAGGTTCAAACCACATGACCATTGGAGGGTATGCGAGGTGGCTGGGTGCGACCTAATGGGCTTGCACTCGCAGGGTCAAAAGAGCTAATGTTGGAAAATTACTAGCCTTAAGATGCGACCAGGAATTTTGGGGGGTAGTTGTTATGCCCGCTTTCGGTCATGAGCCCTAAACAGGTCCCCATGGGTGCATTGAGGAGGCGGGCTCTCACATATGAGCTAGAATTGAGGATTCATGTGACTTAGGCCAGCACATGCGAGCTGGGATCGTAGCGTGCGTGCTGGGCTCATGGCGTGTGAGCTGGGCTCACACATGTGATCTGGGCTCTCATATGTGAGCTGGGCTCTCACATGAGAGCTGGGCTCAGGTGCCCATACGTGAGCTGGGCCCATGAGCCCACATCTTGTGAAAAATAAAGAGAACATCATATTTATTTATTGAGAGCAAAGGTGGTATGGGCCGAGGTAATCGGGTCGGCCCGCATTAAAGGACTTTGTGTGCAACATGGAAAGTAACTCATAGATGAATGAGTTGCTCGTAAATTTCGGTGCTGACACGGGGTATTTCTGCAATCACAGGAAGAAATGCGTAGATGCCACGAGATTGTTGGAAGCGTGTGGAGCCAGTCGAGATTTACATGACTATTTTGCTGAAGGCCTGACTTCATCATGGGCTTGGGCTGCACGGGTTGAAGAACCCTAACCCTAGCCTATGTGACTTGTTCCCCAAGAACTACGTGAGGCTTGATCCCTATAAATAGGGTACGTAGGCACTTGTATGAGACATGAGTTGACACTTGATAGAGAATAACAAAACTCTATTCTTTCTTAAGAAGTCAACATACAAGCTCAGCCACCACCATACATAACCTTCCTCCGCCCTCAAACACCATCATTGATCTTTATTCCGGCCAACAACCTCCAAATCACTGTTATACAAAATTTTCCCTATAACACCAATCAATCAGCCATGCCCCCAAGACTTAAATTACCAATTTTGGACTGATCAGATCCAAAAGGTTAGTCAGCAAGAACAATAATTTTGAGCTTCAACAAATTATAGAATCATGGAAAGTTCTAATGGCATTGATTGGCATGGAAGGCTCTACTCTGCAATGGATTCGGTGGCTTCATCAAAAGTAAGCGAACAAGTCAAGGTAAATGCTAACATTGGAAATTATTAAGCATTATGATGGATGTCATTCTGGAAATGAATTTGAATTCAGTCCAAAACTCTATTTCCATATCAACATATGTTGATGAATTCATTGAATTGGTTACCTATGCTCCACGACTATCGGATGGTCTTTATTTGGATTATTTTACATTACCTCAAATCTTCTTGCTAGTGCTCGATTACGAATCTTGGCCCTATCTACCCTTACCAAGGTCATTGATTGAGCTCTTTGTAGTGAAGAAGAGTTTTTGTTAGTATAAAATAATCAAGTTGATGACCATAATTAATTTCATCCAATAGATTGTTGTTCACTGCCATTTCATTCAGGTTACAACAGGTCTCATCAATAATTTGGCCTTGCAAGTTACTAAAGAAGAGACATCTAAGTTGGGTCTACCTGATCGGGCATCTGAGGAGTATATACTGCCTACTCTTTTAATATCAACCTCGACCACTGTTAAGTAACCAGTCGCTTGACTCGAACCCGAGTCTCTCCCTAAACCGAGCTCTGATACCATGTTAAGTAACCAGTTGCTCTAAAACCTTAAGGTTGTAGAGGAAGGCCCGAATAAGATCTTATACTCTTCAACAACCACTACCCTGACTTTTATTTTTCGAACTCACATAATTCATTGCTTGATGGATAAAGAATTAAAGGATCTTCAAAATAAAGGGTTGTGCTTTCGCTTTAAACAACTAATCATCCTCAATACTTGTTCTTGGAAAAGAAGTTATGAATAATTATTGGTAGTGACGATGAAGAAATTGGTTTGGAGGACCCTGAAGCATTGGAATAGAAGCTTCCTTGAGCACAAGGCAATAATAATTTTGGGGGCATTATTAGAAAAGAAAATCCCAAATAATGAAGCGAGAATAATATAAAAAATCATGATTATTATTAGAATTTCTATCTTTGAGTATTTTCTCAATAATAAATTGAAATAAGTTAGCTAGAAAGATGATAGTTAAATTCCATTATTATTGGAACTGAGATCATTTACAATAAGTTAGATTAGAGATCAAGATCTGTTCCTCTGGATGAAGGTTGTTTGTATATTTATATCATCGGTTGTACTAACATTTTTGTGTACAAAATTTATTAAAAAAATTCTTGGTTAAGTAAGGAAAGATATTCTCCTCCATTTAACAGACAATAAATATTTCTCGAATAAAACTTTAAAATTTTTGAAGCTACAAATTCGTGTACGGTTTCTTTTAAAGTAGATAAAACTAAATGTCTCCTACTAAAAATTGTATACACTTAATTATATATTACAGATTCAAAGCAAAAACTGGAAAAGAATAAGATTAATATTGTATTTCGTAGACTTATATTCAAAGAACAAAGAAATCAATAAAAGAACAAAAGGAGTGAAAAGCTAGTGGATGTCCACGAATGATAGATGCGTGGTTCGATAGAATTAGAGATAAAATTAGACCAAGTATAATTAATTTGTGATAATTGTAAAGCATGCAAACTTTTATGTATGTTAGGTCACACTTTCACTGTAGAGGGGGTGAATATAGTGTTTATTACAATCAAATCAAACTTCAAGAACTTATGTAACAGAAAACAAACTTTATTGAAACAATAAACTCTGTTACAATCTAGAATCATTATCTCTCAGTGATGAACAAAATATCACGAGAGCTGCTAGGGTTACAGTAAATAATATTCTCGATAATGATAACACTTATAGTGTAAACCCTATGTCTGTGTTTATATATTACACAGTTACAAGATAATCGCTAATTGATATGGAATATAATTCTGCTTCCTAATATATATCAATCAGATATCTTTTATTCCAAGTATTCCATTCTTTATGGAATTCCTTCTTCATGCATATCTCTTCTTATGTTTATCTTGATCTTCTTAACTTTAATCAGCTAATGTCCTTATCTGATCGTCCTTCAGCACTTAAGTTCTGATATCTATCTCCTGATGCTTATCTCCTGATAACATAAGTACTGATATCTCTTAAGTCCTGATGTCCAGTATAAGTACTGATCAGTTAAGTACTGATTTGTCCTGTTCAAATAAGATCTGAAATCTAAACATAAAACATATTAGCCATGACATTATCAAATATATCTAACAATCTCCCCCAACTTGTAAATTAGCAAAATATACAAGTTTAACAGATATTTGATGATGTCAAAAACATTAAGTACAAATGCATGAGAATTAGACAAGATAACTACAACTTACAGTCCTTAAAGCTTTTACCAATTCAACTTCTGATAACAACTTTAGTCTGTATACACATCAGAATTTAAGCAGTTGTAGATCTTCGACTTGGCTTCATCATTTT